>NC_142774.1:6787500-7117000 GCF_988280905.1 Pimephales promelas
AACTGGTCTCCGTCCAGCAGAATCAGACGTTTTTATTACTGCGGGTGACACACCATGCCTGACACACCGTGACCCTAGCCTAGCGCGTTTGTTTTCGGCAGACTCTCTGGCTTGAACTGCATGTGCAAAAAAGGTGCTTTCATAGTGGACCGCAGCTGGAGCAAACAGCACAGTAGCCTACTTTAAACTCAATTATCCCCGCGGATAGCCGCCTGCCTATCTATAGATCTAGCACAATTAGCTGATCCGTGTGTGTTTTCCACCGGAAGGGTTAAAAACCGGGCAGGAACGGACAGGCCTACTGAAGTTTAAGTGCCGTCTCTGAGCTGCCTGTGAATTCCTGCACAGTCTCGGCACTTTTCCCTGTTCGGGGTTTGATTGCCTGACTACACGTGGCAGTTAGAAAGGGACAATGGGGAGGAGAATGAAAGAAACTCCTAAAACTGAGATGTGACCAACCACTGAGCCTCTTAAACCATGTCGGAGAAATGGCCGTGACAAAGCATGCCCAAAACTCTACCATCGGTTGCCATGACAGCCGCAGGCACCCGCTCTGCCTTTTCACCCCCACCACCCTAAAAAATAAAAATAAAATAATAATAATAATAATACACTCCTCATTTTTGTGCATGCGTGAGAAACGGGTATCTAAATGCCAAAAGCCTAGTTATTAAAACATTTCCTTTTGTTTTCTCTGATTTCATAAGGTCTCCAAAAAGTAATCACATCAATGAATATATTAAATACTATTCAGTGATTCAAATTCAAATACTATACTATTCTGTACTCGTCAAAAGTTTGGAATAATTAATTAAAAAAAATGTTTTTGAAAGAAGTCTACTCAGCAAAGATGCGTTTAGCCTATTTGTTAAAAAAAAAAATTAAAAAATTTGCTGCCTTAAGTTAAGGATATTCAGCTTGCACTGTAAAAATTAATACACTTTATCTAATCAATAAAATTGTGGGAACAGATTACAAGCAACATTATTAATTAAATTTAACAAATTAGAATTGAGTAATAATTAATCAAATTAATTCCTTGAAAGTTGAATGTTTCACAAATTTAACTAAAATATCTCACTAACAGACAGACGTCAAAGAATTAAGAACTATTTATATTATATTGCCAACATTGAAGACACCTGATGTTAACAAGCAGAATCACTGAAGGAGAAAATCGTAATTTTAAAACAATCCTAAAACAAACACAGATCACCATAATGGTGACTTTTTTTTGTTGTTGTAGTAAGTTTTACTCATTTTAAATGTTTAACTTTTAAGGAATTAATTTGATTAATTAATACTCAATTTTAATTTTTGCTCGTAATCTGTTGCCACAGTTTTTTGATTAGATAAAGCGTATTCATTTTTACAGTGTGGATGATTAAGTCATTTCAACAAATTACATTAAACTAAATTAAATGTGCAATGCAAAAACATGTTGTCATAACTTGTTGATCATATACATTTACATAGTGTAACGTAAATGATTAAAAATGAAAATAGATGTTTTTTTTAAATATTTACTTTACAATGCAATTTCTACTTGTGATGGCAAAACTGAATTTTTGTGTCACACGATCCTAAAGATATCATTCTAATATGCTGATTTGCACCTCAAAAAACATTACTCATCATTGTCAAGGTTGAAAACAGATTAAAATTTTTTGTGGAAACTATGTTGTATTGATAGATGTGTATATATCTAAACATTATAATTTTCTTGCATACGCTTCTCGTTTGAAAGCTAATATCGATTTTTTTGCATAAAACCAAAATGAACACCTTAAAGTAAGGCATATGATGCAAAGAAACTGGAAAAATAGTGTTCATGCTGCTTTATGTGTGTGTGGTAAAGCTCTCAGAGCAGGTGCATCTTCTCTGGGTTATTTTCCTCTGCCGTGTTATTTAGCTGTCATAGACTGGCCACTTGCCAGCAAACATGACAGAATAAGATCAGCTCGAGTTCTTTTAACAGGACGGGCTACTGAAATCACCACGGACAATTCTTACTCTTGAGGTGGCGTAAAGGAAATGAAAAACGATAGTCTTGGTTTAAAAGGTTTAGATTTAATACGCAACAACTGTTGATTGTGTCTCTAAAGCCAATCTGTAGTGAGAATCGAAAAGCAAAGATTAAAAAACAAAAATTTGACTCATTTTATGACTCATTTAAAGTTAAAGGTTGCATTGCTGGTTTAAGCTTGGGATCTAAAGCACATTACCTGTGAGTGTGTATTAGCAGAGAGAGAGAGAGAGATGTGTAGTTCAAAGACCCAGTATTAAACGTCCCTCTTTGAGGAATGTGAGGGGGTTATAAATTCATTGTCTCCTCTGAAAGGCTTGATAACCTATTCACAAACAAGCACTAAAGATTTTGATAGGCTAATGGTAAAAAGGTGGTCGCACACTCCTTTGTAATTGGGCATCATAAATCTGAAGAGGCCTTGGCAGCGATACAAAGCGCTTTTATTTCCGTCTTTCTTTGACCCAAACCCTACACATATATCTCGCTGTATCCTCAATGGTTGATCTGAAGGGCGAGATAAACATGTTTTGGACAAGACACATGATCAGGGCTCTGTGACATCGATTGCCTTCCACAATACCCTGTCCGTGACTAGGAAATGGGCAGCCTTGGGGCAATAATACTGGCCTGTTTCTTATCAAGATGGCTGGTGTACATGCCTCTGTCAGAGGACATTAACCCTGGCTCTTTCATCCTGACAGTGGTGATTAGCGCAGCAGTCTGATCCTGCCATCGATGTGGCCCAACCTGGGCAATGGGGTCTGAAGAGGAGAGATGGAATAGACTGAGCTGATTATTGGTGGGTCGACGGGACAATCTGCTGACTGCTGAAAGATGCTGTGATGTGATAGCGTTTCAGGGCTGGGTGTAATTGTACGAACGAGGCATTTTTCGCACGAGAGCCGTCATAAGATCGCTCTGAGGCCACGTTCACACAGCAGCAGAGTACGGGTTGTCGGTCAGAGTGCAAAATGGAGTTGTTCACACACAGTTCGCTTACGAGTGAGAGCGGCAAACGCTTTTTATAACAGAACTGACACCATTACGTTTTCAGGACTCGACTGTCTATTGAACAACTATGTCATGCAATATTCAGCAGGAAAAGTTCTTCATGCCAAAGTGTTAATACACAAAAACAGAAGCAGCGGGAAAAAAAAGAAAAAAAAAACGAACAAAAAATGGCCCTAATAATTTTAATAATAAACACAATGAAAGATAGATAGATAGATAGATAGATAGATAGATAGATAGATAGATAGATAGATAGATAGATAGATAGATAGATAGATAGATAGATAGATAGATAGATAGATAGATAGGTAGGCGTTAGGTACGACGTATACGCACAGATGCGTACCATACCGTGTACTCTTCGCCGCGGCCTAACGTGCACCTCCTTTAATTTCATGGGCGCCATCATCTTTATAATATTGTCTTTGAACTTCCGGTTTCGCGGTTGCTCTGTATATTTCTATGGCATCGCTGTCGAGGAGTAAAGCTGGTGAAGTGGATTTACTTATTGTAGAGTTAACAAAAGTTATCATGAGCACTGTAATGTTTATCATAAGCATTATAAAGCAGATGTCTTAACAAATGTTGACCAGGAAATTTTTTACGAGCAGTTCATTCATACCTAAGCAAGATCGATGTCAAAATACAGACCGGAAGTCAAAAGACGAGCGAGCGCAGCACTGAAAAGGGGCGGGGCTACATAAGGTATATTACGAAGCTGATTGTGTGAAGGTGGCGTCACACGCCATAAAATGCGGATCATATGCACGCGTTTCTTCAACAAATGTAAAATAATCTCTCAGAGACGGAGATTATTTTGTCCGTGCAGTCGCCGTCTTCAGCCACAGGTGCTCCACCAACACGGCACTCTACACTCAGGTAAAAATACAATATTTTTGAAGCCACTGTCCGTTAATTAAGTTTTAACGGATGAATTTGCGTAACGGACTGTAACGACTGTCGATTATCAATGTAATTTGATACTTACGACTGGACTGATCATGAGGTCAGAGACAATTGCATTCAGTCGGTGTTTATAATCTGCTGCAGTCGTTGGAAACAGTTTGTGTGTTCAGAATCTTAGAATGTTTAAGTTGAGGCTTAAGTTATGATCGTCGCCATCTTTGATATTTATTTCAGTAAGGCTAACTGATATTCACTTGTTGTCGAGATTAGAAAAGTGGGTCTTCACATCACATATAATAATTATTATCATCATCATTTATTTATTTATTCAGAACTTTTTTTAATGACTAGCAGAAAATGCTGAAACATCTGGCTTCATCGGGGCCACTGAATCAGATGAACAGTTTAGTGTTTTGTCACTAAACTATAGTAGCCTATATCCTTTAGCTGATTAAAATGTTGGCAGAACTTGGTTTGTGGAGAATCGAAAGACCTGTCATTCAAAAAGTCTACACATTCTCTGTCCTATTTTTGCATGTTTATCTGTTACATATTTAGGCGAATTGGATTATGCTTTTATCTTCCAATATGAGTGCAGGCTCTATTTAACACATCACCACATTTAAATCCATTGCACTGATTCCCCCTCAGTATTGTCAGGGCCTGCCAAAGCATCAGTAGTTCTGCAGCACTGGTCTGTTGTTTGGGTGAGTCCTCCTCTTCCTCTTCAATGATTTGTGGTTGTGATCAACAGCCCTCCTGATAAGTGGGTTATACTTGTTTCTAACCCTACCTGAAGAGAGATCGGTGGTAGTTTGTGTAGAGTTTGATAATTGCCGTTGTTAGTCAGAAGTGGTGATTCCAACCATAGAGTGACTCTTAGTGAGGCATTTTTCTGTTATTACAGAGGAGCTCTCGACAGGATTGAACCAACAGACCAGTTTATTTAACTTACCACCAAATATGTGGGCTATAATGTATTATTAAGTTCCTGTATGGCACAGCTTATTTTTCTTTTCCTTTTAATATTTTGCGTTTTAGTAGTCTGAGAAAGAACTTGAGGTTTTTCGGAGTGAACTTGCATCCAGAGGGCGGCACCATTTCCATCATATTGAACCATTGGTTCTCCACAACGACCTGGGGCCCACTAGGGGGCCTCAGCAAACTTTTAAGAGGGCCTCTGGATGATTTAGAATTATTTCTAAAACACACAATCAAGCTGTTTATTTTTTCTCCCTCAATAACTAAGGTTAATAGTGTTTTTTTGAACACGCAGTTCTTGAAATTTCTTAAAGTGAATTGTTTTTAGTTAATACATCAATACTCCCAGTTTCTGTTAAAAAGTTGGAAAACAAGCAGCTTTGGCATAGTTTTATCAAAAATATAGAAATGGGGGCCTTCGAGTCTTGAGATCCCTTTATTTAAATATTCTTTAAACTCTTTGTTTTTTGATGGATTTTATTGAGAGTTTTTCTATTTTACTCTGACAAAATGTAGGTGAATTGTTATTTTCGGCCCATGGCAATTATTGTAGGACATTTAAATTTTCATGAAGCTGAGTGCAATATATAAATAAATATGGTTGGCCGTGTGTAAAATCAAACGAGGACGAGTGTTGTGGAGAGAAGCTCTTAGGGGAGGGAAAATGTCAGCTGTCTCTTCAAGACTGCGAGTGCGTGTGTGTGTGTATGTATGTGTGTGTGTGTGTGACTGAGCTTCCGTGCTCTTTGTAAGCATTTTGAGCCCTTGTTTAAACGCCTCTAGATTGTGAGACATAATTCTGAGCGTATCAGTTTACACAATACCCCAGGAAATCATGTCAGCCTCATTGTGTGCATATCTCCACCTCCTCAGGTAAAAGGACAACATTCGATGGCTTAGATTTACTCTCGTTTAGCTACTTTCTAAAAACTGCTCGTAGCCCCCCTCCTCAGCCCTCCTTGTGTCCCCTCCTTCCTCTCAGCCCACCCAATTAAAAAGCAAAAGAGGAGAAAAAAAGCACATTGCTGCCTTGCAAGTATTACTTATCACATTAATTAAAAACTGGTGGCACAATGGGAGCCCGCAGCTGCATAGGAAAGCCAGGGAAATTAACAAACGTTTGATTTGTTGTGTTGTGGATGTGACATTTATTATACAGGTCAAACTAAAACAAAGACCAAAGCCCAAATATGCTAATGGGGATCTGGCAACCTGGGGCAGTTGTACAAACACTGAGTACTGGCTAAATATTCTGTGTTTATTACTGTTGCGCACAGCATCACGGAGAGGGACACGGCAAGGCAGCGTCTGTCACCAGAAGATTTCGACTGTTTTCCCATAAAGACGGGTCTGGACACTGTCTGCCACACACATAAAGTCAAAAGTTTAGAATCTGATTTGTTAATCAATGCTGATCAAGTTAAAACACTTGATAAAATGCTTAAAAAGAGGAAGGAAACAGGGAAATAGGCTGGTGAAAAAAATGTGTGTGTACACTGTAAAAAACGCTGGGTTGTTTCAACCCAAATTTTGGTCAAATATGGACTAACCCAAATGTTGGGTTAAATGTAATTTAAAAATTTTAACCCAACTTCAACTTTCACTTTCAACTTTACATTTTTAATGACCTTTTTAACCCAACATTTGGGTTTGTCCAAATTTAAACCAAATTTGGGTTGAAACAACTGAGCATTTTTATAAGCTTGGATATGTCAGTGAATTTTGTATTAAATAATATGATTATTTTAAATTGTGATTTTCAGATTTTAGCTTTTTCATTTTCTTTAGTAATCTATAGTACACCCAATTTGTTTGTATTTTGTATCAGCTATACACTCTAAAAATGCTGGGTTGTTTGAACTCAAATTTGGGTCAAATATGGACAAACCCAAATGGTGGGTTAAAAATGCAACTAAAAATGTACAGTTGAAAGTGGAAGTTAAAATTTGAAATTCCATTTTTAACCCAGCATTTGGGTTTGTCCATATTTGACCCAAATTTGGGTTCAAACAACCCAGCATTGTTTAGAGTGTAACATCCCCCCCTCAACTAGAAATCCTTACCATTTAATCTTTATTAAATGAGTAATTTGAAAAATCATGGAAAATAAAATCTTAAAAATAATGAGGATTTTTTTTTTTTTAGAGGAATTCACACATTCTTTTAGTTATGTTCAGCTCTAAAATATACCCTCTAAAAATTGCTGGGTTGTTTCAACCCGAATTTGGGTCAAATATGGACTAACCCAAATGTTGGGTTAAAAATGCAATTTAAAAAGTCACAGTTGAAAGTGAAAGGTGAATTTGGGTTAAATTTTGAAATTACATTTTTGACCCAACATTTGGGTTTGTCCATATTTGACCCGAATTTGGGTTAAAACAATCCAGCGTTGTTTAGAGTCTACTTTTTTTACATGAAAAAGTCTGAATTCACATAGAAATTTCTGTCGGTCTATTTAATTGGTCAGAATAATATCTTGAATATTCTTACTGAATAAGCAACAGGAAAAGCCATGGACATTCATTGGTCAAAAGGGGTGGCAACCACAGAGAGGGGTCAACACTTCCTTTGACATACGACCAGACATTATGCAGATTTCGTAGGGGCTGAATCATGGGTAATGCTGGGGTCATTCATTGGGCCGGGGGGTCATTGTTCAGAACACAAGGCCACGTAATGACGAACACACAGAATGTTGTGTTTAAATATTTTAAGATTTCTGTTTCTCACAGTAGTGTTACAGGAGCGTCTCACACAGGTTGCTGAAGCAGTCACTAGAGAAGTGAGGTGAAATACACTCGGTAGTCATCCTAACTAATGATGATGTGGTGAAAGATGGAGTAGTAATGAGTAAAAGGGCAGAAAATGACAGTGAGCGATGCAGTGTGTAATTGCAAGTCTATCAAGAGGCAACGAGACATCAGGCTTGTGCTATTGACATCCTGCCCATTTGCCTGGGGGTGCACTTTAACATGACCCCAATAGAAAAAAATGGACAATTTAAAGACTTCAAGTGCAACCCTGCAAGCTGCACGCCAATTAAGGTGTCCTGATGGATTCACAGGCAATCCAGTGTCCATCTGTGAGACTCGACTCTCTCTCTCTCTCTCTCTCGCTCACACACACATACACACTTACTCTTTATCTCTTCACTAGGATTGTAAAATGCATGGTTGTCTCTTCATGGACCCTGTTGCATTGCATTAAATGCACTGACGTTCAGTTGACTAATTTAGAAATATTTGGGTTAATATCCATACTGCTTAAGAGTTTTATTCATTTACATTTCAGCAAGCAGATCCATTAGATATTCAGCAGTTTAGATAAAAAGCACTACATATTTTCCTAATGAAAATCAGAAAATATGTAACTGAATGCATTTTTAAGGACCGTCGACTGATTTCTCTTACAAACATTATGTAGCCACAAACTTTTATTTTGGATTCGATTAATCGCATCCAAAATAAAAGTTTGTGGCTACATAATATGTGTGTGTATTGTGTATATTATTTTGTATATATTTAAGAAAAAAGAAAAATGTTATTTATGTATCAAATATTTAAATTTATGTATAATATTAATGTTGTATAAATATAAGTATATACATGCAAATATTTCTATATACATGCATGGGTATATACAAAATAATTATACACACTACACGAACATATTATGTAAACACAAACTTTTATTTTGGATGCGATTAATCGATTAACCTACATAGATTAGTTATTAATATAGGAACTACATGTAACAAGGACACTGTTAAATATCTTTTTTTTTTGTGTGTCCTTTTTTCACATTAGATACAACGAACAGAAAAATGCATAGGCCTACAATCATGATAAAGGCAATAATTATTTGTGTGCTTTTCACATCGCTGAGCCAGTGCATGTTTGGTGTAAATGTGACGCCATCACACATCGACTGGACAGAGATGCGTTTATTGGTTATCTCTATTATTGTCTCTTTCGATGGAGTTTAAATGTATGCGTAGTAATTGCATGTTTTTAAAAGGAGTGAAGCAGTTTCTGTGACTGGCTCTAAACCTCTAATAAACACAAGATGCTGACATGTTAATGATGATTGCATAGTAACACTAACAAATACACGAAAGTTCCTAGAAATGTAATTTTTTTTTCATACATTTTTTAAATATTTTGATTTAATGCTTCTAAAAATGTCAGGTGGTGTAACCATCAAGTACCGGTAATAAAAAAGTTTTCATTATTTTTTTTAAAGTGGTTTTGTTAAATATAACACATAAAAAAGTATATCAAGTTTTTTTGGGGATACATCATTTGACCTTGCATTTTTTTATATTTTTATTAAACCATCATCATTATTACATCTTCATTATTATTATTAATAAAAACATTTATTTTCATCCAACGCACATGGCACTCTTTAGCGTCAATATGAGACGCAGATATATATGGGCCAGAAGACGCCTCCTAGTGGTCTAACCCTAACACTACCCCAGACCTAAACCTACCATAACCGAAGCGTCTCATTTGACGCTAAAGGGTGCCATGTGCGTTGGATGTATACGCTTTGGCAAAAGTGTTGTATATTATGCCTTGAGATGAGAATTGGGAATTAACAATATTTACTGTAAATCAATCTAAAAAAAAAAAATTTTTAAACTAAATTTTTATATATATACACACGTAATTTTAAAATTGTTTTTTAGAATGATTTAAATATATAGTTAATTAACATTGTTAAGTATCAAAATGCATTTTAATTCAGAAATTAAAAACACTTTCGTCATAGTCAATGTATTTTTTGTAATAGAAAAAAAAATATGGTCACATCATGGACCAAAGTAACTTTAAGAAAATTGTGTGCACTTCCCTTTTTTCCTTTCCTAGAACCTAAAACTGTTTCATTCATCCTCTCCGAACTGTCAACAGCCGCCACCTCCTTTTCCCCACTCTTTCCCCCCTCACAAGCAGATGATAAATGACTTGCGGTCTGCAGATTTTCATTAAAGCCCTCGTGTGTCACATTTAACCTGCGTTCGCTGAAATCAATTATCCAGCTATCACTAGGGCAGACGCTCCAGGGAAGGAGAAGATCGGCATCCCTCCATCAGCGTTTCAATTAGGAGGTAAATAATCAGCATTTGAAGGCCTCTCTCTCTCTTTCAGTGCCTCCCCAGAGCCCTCTCTGTCTTTCCAGAGCATGGCGGCAATACGCTGATGACTCAATGTGGAGTTTAATAGCCGTTGCAGCTGGGTGAGAAAGAGAAGCCTAAGTGCTGTTCTGAAGTCAGTTTGTGTTTCTATGTTTAAAGGCTAGACGGAGAATGTTTTGGTAAAGTGAGCTGATCCTGGATCAGCAGGGGTTTCGCCACCTGGTGCCCGTGTTTTGTTTGCTCTGTCTGTGTTTAGTATCTGCTGAGCTCCCAGCAGCCCCTGGGGCATATCGGTGGCATGATGCCAGGGCGGAGGTGCGGGATTTCGTGTGTGCGTGTCTCTCAGAAAGATGGCTGTTGAGGCCTAAGGCAGCATTCAGAAGGGTCAATTGTGTGTCAGAACCCATTTTAAAGTGTGTTTTATTAGGCTAATTAATGTACAAGTGCCGTTTTAGGAACCGCTGGAGGCAGAGCAGTTCGTGTGCAGATGAAAACAAAAACACAATGATTTAACTAAAAGTTAAGAGCTAAAGGCTAATCTTTTGTTTTACATAATAGTCGCTATTTATCTTCACATGCTAACGGTAAAAAGTACTAAAAAGTAAAAAGGTGTTGCTTTATTGTGAATATACCCGATTTAAACCATGCAGCCTAAGATGGTTTAATCTCATCTCTGTCCAAGCTGGATTTCAGGGGGTTTAGCTTCAGGTGGTTTTCAGGTGACATTTCAGCCGGTTTGTCTGACCAGCTGAAAAATGACCCAAACCCCTCTAAACTGACCAGTTTAGGCAGGTTTAAAGGGATAGTTCACTTTGAAATAAATTTTTGATATGTTTTAGCTTACCTCAAGGGCATCCAAGATGTAGGTTTCTGCAGTAGTTTCAATTTTGATATTTTTAGGTCAAACCGTTCGTGTCTATCAGTCATATAATGCAGGTCTATGGTCACCACCTCAAAGAGCATGCACAGAAAAGTCCAAATTAAACATGTATATTAATTTATTTAAAATATTTATTTAAAATTATTTGTATAAAATATTTATATATAATATAAAATATATAAATCTATATACAGTATATACATGAAAGTATTTCTTAAATGTATACAAGCGTGTGTGTGTTTATATATATATATATATATATATATATATAAAATAATTATATACAGTGCACCCACATATATTATGTAAACAAACTTTTATTTTGGATGTGATTAATTGCGATTAATCGTTTGACAGCCCTAATATATATATACATACATATATACACACAACTGTTAAAATATTTGGGGTTTCTATGAATTTTTTAATGTTTTTGAAAAGTCTTTTATGTTCATCAAGACTGCATTTAATTGATAAAAAATGCAGAAAAATAGTAATATTGTAAAATAATAAATTTGATTTGTTCTTTATTAATATATTAAAAAAAATATATTTATTCAGAATTTTCAGCATCATTACTCCAGTCTTCAGCGTCACATGATCCTTCAGAAATCATTCTTAAATTCTGATGTAGCACTCAAGTAATATTTCTTATTATTATCAATGTTGAAAACAGTTCTGCTTAATATTTGTGCAGAAAGTGCAATATTTTTTTCTGGAGTCTTATAAAGTCTTTGATTCAGGAATCTTTGATGAAAAAACTGCATTTATTTTAAATATAAATTTTTTTTACTGTCACTTTTGATCAATTCGATGCATTGCTAATGAAACTTTTGGACCGGAGTGTGTGTATTAATAAAAAGTGCAGTGCATTTGAAAAGTTTTACACTTAAATTTTCACTTAATAAATGTCTTTCTCCAGAGCATTTGTAAAATCCTTTTTGTCTTGACCCACAAGACATAATGTGAAAGGATGTTTCATTTTTCACCATTCCTTTTCTATGTTTGCTCGCACATCCACAGTACGTGCACATGTCCTCACTAATACCCTATATTTTCTGACAGTCATGCTTTGACTGAACTTTTCCAGACTGAAAAGCAATTTCTCTGTTTGGCTCTCTGTGCATATGTCTGTGTGTGTTTTTGTTCTTTTTGGCCGGTGCCATTGCACTGATTATGACAAACAGAATACTGGAAAATGCCAGGCATCAACAACACCACAGATACAAACATACTGCGATGACAGACACAAATCGGCATTGGCATTTAGTCAGAGGGGAACCTATTATTACAGAGTGGCTCAATCACAGACTCTGCATGCTTTTGCTTTCTCTGTATTTTTACTCACCTCTTCATACTCATGTTGCTTCATGCATGTTGGTTGTCGAGACATACCCTGTTCTGTGACATGGACCAGTTCACTCCCATTTTTTGATCTTTCTTCTCCACAGCAAATTACTTTTTTGGGGGGTTTGTGGTCAGCCCTCTCTAAAATAATGTTTCTGCTTCGCTCTGTTACAACAGGAGGGATTGATCTGACACCTTTTACCCTCTGATCTTTGAGAACTAACAGATCAAAGGTGATGAAGAGGAAGGTCATCTATCTTTCTCTGCATCTCTCCTTTTGGCAGCAGGCCTTATTGCTGTCTTTCTCCTTCACTCGCATTTTCCAGCATGGCTTTATCTTCAGGTGTGGGATATGTCTTTTTTAAAAGTTATCTTCCTTACTTGTTCCTTTTCCAGCAAGAACAACTAAACTAGATGCTGTGATGCTCATGTGGTGGTGCTTTTCCACTCACTACCATCAAGACTTACTTGATCAACTGGTTTACTGTACCATGTTGGTCAACGAACATCACCACCAACTCACTGTAATAAAAGATTCTTAGATCCGGGGAAAAACGACGACAGTCATTTACTTGATTATTGTATATTTTAAATTAAAAACAACTTTCAGAAACACAAGTAATGCATTTAATTTCATTTTGTTTTATTTTTTTATTTGATATGAAAAACAACAGTTGTAGAGGATTTTGATTTAAAAAAAATTTCAACATAAAATATATTTTTAAAATTCTGCAAATTTAGTTTAGAGCTTTTTAAATTATAAATGTAGTAATAACGTAAATGTCATAATGATGGCAGATGAAATTAACTAAAAATGAATGAAGCCTACTAAAAATAAGCCAGGAAGTTTTTTTGAGTAACTCATTTTGTTTTAATAATGTCTTGCTGGTCTGCAAACCACCCGCATGAAAATGTTTAACTTGACTCAACAAGAATTCCTATAGAGTTAGATAGGGCTGTCAAACAATTAATCGCGATTAATCGCATCCAAAATAAAAGTTTGTGTTTACATAATATATGTGGGTGCACTGTGTATAATTATTATATATATATATATATAAATACACACACAAATGCTTGTATATATTTAAGAAATATTTTCATGTATATAGATTTTTATATATATATATATATATATATATATATATATATATATATTTAGGGCTGGGCAACGATTAATCGCGATTAATTGCATCCAAAATTAAAGTTTC
The DNA here is from genome assembly GCF_988280905.1 of Pimephales promelas. Lineage (NCBI taxonomy): Eukaryota > Metazoa > Chordata > Actinopteri > Cypriniformes > Leuciscidae > Pimephales > Pimephales promelas. Next base: position 6,801,006 of record NC_142774.1, read on the forward strand.
TGTCTATGTAATATATGTGTGTGTATAATCATTTTGTCTATATAAATACACACACATGCATGTATATATTTAAGAAATATTTGCATGTATATATAAATACACACACATGCATGTATATATTTAAGAAATATCTGCATGTATATACTTTATATATATTTATACATAATTAATATTATACATAAATATAAATATTTGATATATTAAGAACACATTTTTCTTAAATATATACATGTGTGTGTATTTATATATACAAAATAATTATAGAAAGTATGCACACATATATTATGAAAACACAAACTTTTATTTGGGATGCGATTAATCGTGATTAATCGTTGCCCAGCCCAAATATAAATATTTTATATATAAATAATATTTTTTTTCTTCAATATATATGCATGTGTGTGTATTTATACAAAATAATTATACACAGTGCACCCACATATATTATGTAAACACAAACTTTTATTTTGTATCGCGATTCATCGCGATTAATCGTTTGACAGCCCTAGAGTTAGAGGATACATTTGGAAAAGATCTGTATGAATTGAAAGATCTTATACAGAGTACATTTTGGAAGAAGAGCTTTGCATCCTGATTCCAGGAACAGTGAGTTCTCAGATTGTGTCTGTACTGCGCTCTGGGAGCTGAGATCTGTTTGTGTAGTATTTGCTAGAACCTCAGTTCGAGAGACCATTATTTGTCTTTAACACACACACCTGGTAGTGTGTATGTGAGTTGAGTCAGCATCCAATTATCCAATGCAGAGAGAAACAGAAAGCAGAGAGCGAGAGGAACAAGGGAAGAGAGATGGCGTGACCGCTCTTCCCTTTGTCAATATTGACTTGTCCCTCAATTAATGCATAGTCTTCTGGGAAACATTGCGTATTAAGTGATTTGTCCTCTGTTTGCATATCTGTCTGCGATATTACAAGAGGCCTCTCTCCACAGGTGATATTGAGATTACAGTAGAGGATTAGTTCACCCAAAATTTTAAATTGACATCTATTTACTCTTACTTTAGCTTCATGAAAGACACAATAGAATATATTATAAAATTGGTCCATATGACTCCTATACACTTAGTTGGTTCCTCACACAAGTCAAATGAGTAGGAATGACGTGATCTTTAAGTGCCCCTGTAGTCAATCATTTTATCTCTTAAAACTCATCTTTGATCACCAAAATGACATATTTAAAAAAAATCTTCATGCTTTAAAATAGCTTGAATGTACCTCTACATCTTTGCCTCATTTAGTATACGTGGTTCTATCAATATGCAAACTATCCCCGCCTCCACTCACTCACGCCAGCTCAGAGACCTGATTGGTTACAAGAGTGTTTGTGATGTCAGAAACACCAGCAATTTCAAAATGCTTTTTTGAGACTGTCTTTGATTCACTACAGTTTTAAGGAGAAAATTCAGCAATTTGGTTTGTGTTAAAGCAGATAAAAACACCACATAGACATATAAAAAACATTAAAAGCTGGAGTTTCACCACAGGGGACTTTAAAGGGATAGTTCATTTTAAAATTAATGTTTGGTATGTTTTAGTTTACCTCAAGGACATCCAAGATGTAGGTGTCTTTGTTTCCGCAGTATTTTCAATTTTGATATTTTTAGGTCAAACCGTTCATATAATGAAGGTCTATGGTCACCACCTCAAAGAGCATGCACAGAGAAGTCCAAACTAAACATGATTTAATGACTCGTAAACGTAAGTACACATTGATGGCCTAAGACACGAAACGAGCGGTTTGTGTGAGAAAACGAACAGTATTTAGATCTTAAAGGGATATAGTATTTATATCCCTTTAAGATCTTTACCTGTTAAACCAAATGGCAGTTATGTTGGGATAAACCTGATTTATATGCGCAGCATTAGAGTTTAGATGAAACCGAGTTAAGAAGCGGCTCGCCATCTGCTCTTGATAGGCAAGGGGACCAATGCAAAGTCACCCTTTTCATCCACAGCTGTTGCCGGGCCAATGAGGCCTCTGTCATGTCAAAAACGGTCCTTCTTTGTGAGACAACACGGTTAATTTATTAGAGATTGATTCTCGTTCTCTGGCCCTGTCAAAAACCCTGAGGAGGTAATTGAGGTTGAAAGCCTGCTATATTTTGCAGCTCCAGTGTATGATGCGATTCTTTTGTGTATGTTTACAATGATGAAGGACGGGCCTTGAAGTATGGATTCCATAAGAATCATGTCAAAGGAGGGCTGTACTGCCAGTCTGTCTCTTTGTCTGAGCTGGACAAGGACGCTAGTTACACGTACGCAAGAGATAACGTACCACGCAGAGCAGACTTTGATGGGTTTGAAGGTCTGAAGGTGAGATTGGTCTCGGCGGCGAACACTTTGAATTGTTTTCTCAGTGTTTAAATTACAGTTTTTGCTGTACTTGTAATTAAATCAAATCGTAATCCGTGTTGGCTGGACTGTCTTGAAACCTCACTTGGTTTACCAAATCTAAGTGACAAGATAATCTCGGTTTGTATATGAATCTTTCACATCAGCATCTCTGAATCGTCTGTTTGAACGAAGCTCAAGGTTCTCCAACTTTACATGGCGTAAATGAACAATTAAACCTAATCCTTAATCCAGCCTGCATCACCAAAGCCAAGTTTATTTTTACACGGCACAAGGGCCCTTGCCAACGAATTCTGGAATGCCATTCAGCATTCCAAGCTAAAACCCAGAAAATCCACTGAACGTTCCAGTCAACCCAATTACAAATCCCTACACCACTATGGTCATCCAGACACCGTGGTTCGGGAATTTCAAGTGGGGAATTAGTATGCTATATTTTTCTGATATATGTATTATGCACCTATTTTGGTCAAACAAAGAGATTACAATTTAGGGTTTTAGAGTTTAACATTCGAAAAGAATTTTACATGTAAAAAAAATACATTGTCCATACACTAAAAAAAAATTATATGCTCAATAAGTTCTGACAAGACAACATAATGTTTTTATATTGCTTTAACTCCTCAAAATAGGTTAAGCAAATTCCAACTTTTTTCATAAGTTATACAAGATTAAACTAATTTAAGTCAGAGTTTAATATAATTTAAGTTGAAATTACTTAAATTTGTTTAAGTACAATCAACTTGAATGTTTAGGGCACCTTTTTATGTAGTGTACAATGAAAATCAATGGGGTCCAATGTTGTTTTGTACCTCATTGACTTTCATTTGGGAATTTTAAGTGTATGCTATATTTTTCTGATATATGTATTATGCACCTATTTTGATAAAACAAAGAGATTAAGATTTGGTGTTTTAGAGTTTAACATTCGAAAAGAACTTTACATGTATAAAACAAACAAATTGTCTATACACTTTATAAAATTATATGATCAATAAGTTATGACAAGACAACATAATGTTTTTACATTGTTTTAACTCCTCAAAAATAGGTTAAGCAATTTCCAACTCTTTTTTTTATAAGTTATACAAGATCCAACTCATTTAAGTCAGAGTTTAAGTTGAAATTACTTAAATTTAAGTACAATCAACTTGAATGTTTAAGGCACCTTTTTTTATAGTGTACAATGAAAATCAATGGGGTCCAATGTTCTTTTGTACCTCATTGACTTTCATTCGGGAATTTCAAGTGGGGAATTAGTATGCTATATTTTTCTGATATGTGTTATGCACCTATTTTGATAAAACAAAGAAAATAACTAAATTATTTTGATGGGTCATTTGTTTCGAGTAAGCAAGTAAACTGAAGGACACCTGCTTGCCAAATGGCTGAATGTTATATATGTTTATGATTTATCATTCTCTAACTCGTTTAAGTTGAAATTACTTACATTTAAGTACAATCAACTTGAATGTTTAAGGCACCTTTTTTATAGTGTACAATGAAAATCAATGGGGTCCAATGTTGTTTTGTACCTCATTGACTTCCATTATGAACAAAAACAGTTGTTCTGTGAAAAAGAATAAACCCATAAAGGTTTTAAATGACACAAGAGTGAGTAAGTAATGACAGAATTTTCTTTTTCGAATGAAGTATCCCTTGAACTCAGATTTAGACCTACTTAAACTTCATGGAGCTCTTGAGTGAACCTGCAACTTCTCCGTGCAAAATCATTAAATTTTCATCAGGCCCATTAATCAATCAGTTCATATTCTTTCAAGCTGTAAGGAGATATGAAACAATTGCGGCATTGAGTCATTTGACACCCGTTTCCACGTCAACCCCTCTCCGTCCTTCTGCATACCGTTCTGGCTGAGTGTCTCGCTAACTGTTTTTTAATCAACTGGTTTGCATATGGAGTCCCCACGGGTCACTTCCCCAGAGAATAAGGGGGCATTGGTTCCTACACAGCTGACTGGGTGGCCAAAATGGGAGGAGGGAACTTAGGGTGGTTTACTTCACCGTCAAAGACATTAGCATTTAACGCATTCAGACACTTTACAAGAAGTTGGGCACGACAATGACTTCCAGAAAACTATTTATGGTGCAGTTAAGCAGTATGGACGGTGGCAGCTTTGTTAATGCCCATAAACACTGGTAAATTATCCATGTGTGGCTGTGGGGACAAAAGAAAAGGGTGACGCGCTGAATGCGGGAACGTGAATGGGGATGAACGATAGGGGCGTATTTGGAAAATTACCCATCATATTCTCTGGGTATCACACACAACACAATCCCACCGGGATGGCTTGCCAGACCTGGTGGATAGACACGCGCATTAACACCCGCGACTTTCTCTTTCCCCGGCTTGGAAAAATGAAGATGTTCATTAACTTGCGGGGATTAGTGAGCCTTTAAATCATTTTTATGATAATACGTGGCTGGGGGTGAGCTGATAAATGAAGACTCACCTTATCTTCACAAACACCTTTAAGTGCAGATCTCTCGCTGGAATTTCCACTTGACATGCTTTTTTTTTTCTTCTCCTGTAACTTCTTCCCATCTTAGATTTCCTAAAAATGTTATTGTTAGCAGCACTAGCAGGAGATTTAAGGCTCACACCCACCTCTTTTTCTTTTATTCAACAAGCTTGTTTCAATAATGTTTTTTTATTTTACAATATGATTTATTCCATCCTGTGAATTTTCAGTGTCACATTATCCTTCAGAAATCATTCTGATACACTCTCAGAAAAAAGCTGTCACTGGGGCTGTACCTTTTCAAAAGGGAATAACTTTTGTCCATTTTAGGTACTATACATTTTAGGTGCTAATATGTACATTTTTAGGTGTTAATATTTACATTTTAGGTGCTAATATGGGCATTTAGGAGCTAATATGTACATTTTTAGGTTCTAATATGTACATTTTTAGGTGCTAATATGTACAGTTTAGGTGCTTTTATGTACAGTTTAGGTGCTTTTATGTACATTTTAGGTGCTAATATGTAAATTTTTAGGTGCTTATATGGACATTTAGGTGCTAATATGGACATTTAGGTGCTAATATGGACATTTTAGGTTCTAATATGTAATTTTTTAGGTCCTAATATGTACATTTTAGGTGCTAATATATGTACATTTTAGGTGCTAATATGGACATTTAGGTGCTAAAATGTACAGTTTAGGTGCTATTATGTACGTTTTAGGTGCTAATATGTACAATTTAGATGCAATTATGTACATTTTAGGTGCTAATATGTACCATTAAGGTACCAAAATGCACCCTTTAGGTACTTTTGAAAAGATACAGCCCCAGTGACAAGCTTTTGTACCTTTTTTCTGAGAGTGTATGCCGATTTGATGCTCGAGAAACATTTCTTATTATTATCAATGTTGAAGAGTTTTTCTGCTTTAATTTTTTGTGGAAACCAATGATACTTTTTGTTTAGGATTGTTTGATGATTTTTTTCTGCTTTGACTGCATTTATTTAAAATAAAAAAATATTTTGTAACATTATAAATGTCTTTACAGTCACTTTTGATGGATTTAAGGTTTCATTGCTGAATAAGACTAATCTCTTTAAAACCTGACCACAACTATAGTGCATAAAAAAATAGAATTATCATCCAATGTATCTATTAGAATACAATATCATAATATAAATGATGTTTTAATAGTTTATTATAATGTTTGATTCAATTTAATTGCTTAATGCTTTACAGGATTCATTCAACATTTATTTTTTGTACCTTTTTGAAAAACTCCTGGCTTTGAATCGAATGTTGTATTGCGGTAAATCTTAGAGCTCTTTGGTTTTGTTGAAGGTCTTTATTCAACTCTTTGATTGAAATCTTTTCTAAAATGCATTGAACAACTATGACGCCTATCCCAAGGCCAGCGAAAAAAGTTGCAGCTGTAAGCGCTTAGCTGCATTAAGAATCTATTTGATTGTGTAATTTTTTTATGGAAGGTTTGTGCCCTTTTCTGAAGCTGCTTTTTAGTTCCTATTCATACATTCATATTATATTCATGCATTCCCCAGGGTGCTCAGCTTGGTAACTATACCCGACTCTCTTTCCACGATTTATAACAATAGACGGACACTTTTGCGATTGCACACGCGTGCCACTTCTGCTGGCATGAGAAAAGATAACTTTCCAACTTTGTTTTGACACTTTTGATTAAGGAGCGGTAGAGGAACACCTGTACGTCTGCCTGCACAATACCACCCTCCTCTGAGAGATTGATTTTTTTTTTTTTTACATTAAACCGCCTGCTTTTGTCTAAAGCAACAAGGCCTATTGTTATGCTAACAACCCTGTGGAAGATTTCCAATTCAATTCCACCTGAGCGCTGGTCAGCTCCACGCTCCTTTTGTGCCATCCCTAGGGCCCCGTCTTGTCTTCTAAACGACAATTTAGCGATCACAGCGGACAGAGGAAAATTGACAGACGGTGGAGGGGGGGAATGTTCGTCATGATATTAGAGCGATCAAGTCTAATTCCGTTTCCCAGTATTAGGAGCGCTATTAGTTTAGGGCCTTTAACGTATACTCATCAAAGTTATATTATAGAACATGTGATGGGAATTAAAAGGGGGGAAGGAGAGAGGGGAAAACAACACATTTTATGTTAATGCTGAGAGGGGAATATTTCTTGGATGTAGGCGATGATGGAAAATATATGCATTGCATACCATTCAAACGTTTATTTGATCAGTAAAAAACAGAACATTATGAAATATTACTATTTAAAATAACTGTTAATATTTTTAAAAATGTAATTCCAGTCTTCAGAGTCACATGATTCTTCAGAAATTGTTCTAATATGCGGGTACTGTGCTCAATAATCATTTCTTATGCTTAATATTTGTGCGACGCATTTTTTTTTTGCTGTATTCTTTGGTAAATAGAAAGTTCTGAGGAACAGCATTTATTTTGATTTGTAGTAGAAGCATTTACATGTTTGATTATTTTTCAATGCGTCTGTGTTGAATAAAAGTATGAATTTCTTTAAAAAAAAACATACTGAATGCTAGTCTATATTATTCATGCCCAGATCTAAACATATTGATCTAAACAATCGTTCCTTTCAAACAGAAGTTTTTCTGTTAGATTAGGTAGTCATATATCTTCTGCGACTCACCTCAACTGTGGTGTACCCCAGGGTTCAATTCTGGCACCCCTACTTTTCTCATTGTACATGCTTCCTCTGGGGTCAATTATGAGTAGGCTGGGTGTGTCATACCACTGCTATGTGGACGATACCCAACTCTACATACCCATAAAACATAATGATAATAATAAGACGACATGCAAGAGACCTCCATGAACTCAAGATGTGGCTCACTAACAACTTTATGCTGCTTAATGAAGACAAAACCCAAATCATCCAATTTGGTCCAAGTGAGCTCTCTGACAGACATTGCACTGACCTTGGCACCCTTACACCACACCTCGCTTCCAAAGTCAAAAACTTAGGATTTTTTCCACAGTCAGAAGTTGAACCAGTTTTTATCATCTACGCCGGTTGGCCAAAGTAAGGCCATTCTTAAATAGGAAAAGCTTTGAAACTTATTAGCTTTTGAAAATTATTCACGCCTTTATTTCTACACATCTTGACTATTGCAACTCATTATATGCTGGGCTACCTCTCGCTTCTATTTCACATCTTCAGATGGTCCAAAACGTATGCCCATTTGCCCACCGGCAGTCGAAAGCGAGACCACATCACCCCAATTCTTCATTCTTTACACTTTACACAGTCCGATTTAGAATCGATTTTAAAATTGTACTATTTGTTTATAAGTCGCTTAACAATCAGGCCCCCAAATAGAGGTGATCGTTCTTTTGCAGTAGTCGGCCCCAAGCTGTGCAACACTTTATCATCACATATTAAATCAGCGTCCACATTGGCTGAATTCAAATCTCTCCTGAAAACACATTTTTTTCTCTATTGCGTTCAATGTACCATAACCTGTTATGTTTAATTAATTATTTAAATTTATTTGTTTTTCTTATTTCTGTCTTGTCTAGTTCCTTCTTTACTGTACAGCATTTTGGCCAACCAAGGTTGATTTTAAATGTGCTTTATAAATAAATATGATTTGATTTGATATTGAAGCCCCAAAATTGTGTGTTTAACGGTATTTGCTCATGCTTTTCTGAACAATGCCAGACGTCTGAAAGCATTAATGAGGTTTGGTGAATTAGGCTTTTTGTCTTTATTATGGTATACTTCTTTTTCTTACAAGTTTAACTTTGTTGTATTTAAACCAGATTATCAGATGTATTTTTGATGGTCTTGATCACTAGTTCTCGCTAGTTTTGTTGATACATTATACAGTAGATGTGACACTTTTGCAATCTTGTGATTCGCTGATTCAACTACGGTTTAAAAAGTCAATTAAAGTGCTGGAGAGCAACACATTTCAGCATTTGTTATGGAAATTGGATTTCGAAATAATGTATTTAATGCGTTAATTATGATTTTAGTGGCAAAGATAATCAGCAACGCTGTCCTGCCGAATGAATATGATTGTTTCTTGCCTTTTTCTTTAAATAGAATCTGAAGATTTAATTAAAGTAAAGATCAAATTATTCCTATTGTTTAACCAGTGTGTGATTTAAACATTCATATGGGTTTGAAATGAGAAACTAAATGATTATTCTGCACTGCTCCAAACTGATAAATGTACTGAACAAATCCTCACTCACGTTTGAATTTGGCTTACAGTATCTGAAGGAAATTATAGTATGAAAGTTGTTTTTCATGAATTTAGAGTTAAAGTAAAACATCTTTTTTAAGTCAGGAAATAAAAGCATTCCAGTTCATTCAGGTCTGAGGTCCGAATATCATGCAAATTTTGAATGATTGTCTATCCAGAAAGAGTTTACACCTGGTATTAATAAGATGCGTTTTTGTCGATCGGATCACAAGTGGATGACGCTAATTACAGGTGTAAACGGGGTCTAAAACGTCTGGAGTTTGTCCACTTTGACCACTTCCAGGGGTTGTCGAAAATGCACTTGACTGGATTGCTTTTGTAGTGTAAACACTCATATGTTTAAATGCTTTTGAACAGCCACAAAACTCTCCACCTACTGACCTAAGGCATAAACACAATGGGAAGCGCGCTAGACAGACGGGATTTAAACTTGTCTTGAATTCCCAAGTTTGGTTTGATGACAAAAAGCGCACCAAGCACAATCTTTTCTCACCATTCCACTCTCTCAGTTTAATTGTGTTCAATAGGGCGCCAGATTTCTATAGAGCCTTCCAGGCGGAAACCACACGTAAGCGGCCTTAATATGTAGGGAAAAAAACACCCAATCTGGTGTAACTGGAGGCCAGCTAGTAGTTACTGTGCAAGTAAACCTCACTCCTCTGATCTCAATAGGCGCTCTAGCGACAGACCCTAGAGGCTGCAGTCTTTAGCCTCCTTGTTAGAGCGCCCGACCCTCATGCCGGAGACCCCCTTCCGAAGCCCGCTTGGAGCGAATCGAGTAGGACCCGGGTGGAGGGCTTACATTGGTGCCGTGACCCGGATGAGAGTGATGTTTTTTAGGGGGGTGAGTGTAATGGAGGCCAGCTAGTAGTTACTGTGCAAGTAAACCTCACTCCTCTGATCTCAATAGGCGCCCTAGCGACAGACGTTAGCGGCTGCAGTCTTTGGCCTCCTTGTTAGAGCGACCGACCCTCATGCCGGAGACCCCCTTCGAAGCCCGCTTGGAGCGAATCGAGTAGGACCCGGGTGGAGGGCTTACATTGGTGCCGTGACCCGGATGAGAGTGAGGTTTAGGGGGGGTGAGTGTAACGGAGGTCAGCTAGTAGTTGCTGTGCAAGTAAACCTCACTCCCCTGATCTCAATAGGCACTCTAGCGACAGACGCTAGCGGCTGCAGTCTTTAGCCTCCTTGTTAGAGCGCCTGACTCTCATGCCGGAGACCAGGTTCGAGGCCCGCTCTGAGCGGGTTGAGTAGGACCCGGGTGGAGTGAGGTTTAGGGGGGGTGAGTGTAACGGAGGTCAGCTAGTAGTTGCTGTGCAAGTAAACCTCACTCCCCTGATCTCAATAGGCGCTCTAGCGACAGACGTTAGCGGCTGCAGTCTTTAGCCTCCTTGTTAAAGCGCCCGACTCTCATGCCAGAGACCCGGGTTCGAGGCCCGCTCTGAGCGGGTCGAGTAGGACCCAGGTGGAGGGGTTACACTGGCAACACAAGCCACCAGTGTCGCACCGCGGCCGCCGCATGCGTCATCAAGACAAGAAGCAACATGTATTCGACAAAGCAGCAAGGAGGCGTCGCATCGTATGATCAGTTTTAAGACAAGGTCGGTGAGGATGGGAACAATCGTACATTTCTGTGCAAACTTTTCCCGCCGATAAAATAATTGCTGCAATGGTTGTATATGGGTTGTGGCAATAATAAAATAAAAAATAGATCTACAGAACTATGAACTAGTTAATTTTTTGGAACCGTGAACTTAGTTCGAAATTGTGAAGTATGAACCATGAACTGAACTAGTCTGTTAACTAAACTTTGAACTAGTCCATGTAGAAAGTGAACATTCCCAACACTGGCTGTAGTCCTCAAATAAGCCTGAAGAAACAAGACTATGTTTTATTACGGTTGAAGCTAAACTCCGCAGGGCTTTGGAGTTTGCCCCCCTGTTGTTGAACTCAAGGATCAAAGTTCTCCAACCTGAAGAGATGGTGAGGTTGAGGTAAACAATAAACATCTTGAAACAATGAGCTGATCAACAAGATTGGTTAAAACGTTAGCTTTCTGCGTTTTTTAAATCATTGGAAAACCCTGTTAACGGCGTCGGAATGATTCTAGACTTTTTTGGAGCTCTGGGGATTTGTTTCCATCACATTTCTTTCTTGCCCTCTGCTCTCCAGCTGCACTTTGAAGCTCATATTTTACAATCTTCCACACTCCTCTCAAGCACCATATACTTGCTCCATTTGAACCGAGTTTCCAGAGCAGCAGGGACAGCGTATATGCTAAGAGATGTGAAATTACACGTGGCGGTGAGAGAGGTGAAGTATTCCACATGAAGAGAATGCACATGAAAGTGTACCACACTCAGATCCGTCGCTGAACCTCCCTCTTTAATGTGATACCAGTAATGGAAGCATTTGGAGATGAGCTGCGTCTTCCACATCAAAGCTAATCGAGAAATGGAAGCCAATTGGCGTTCGGCCTTAGTGGTGTGTGCGCGAGCGGGCGGGCTGGCGAGTGAGACGCGCACAAAAGCGGATGAGCTCTCTTTACCTAAGAGGATAGATGCAAGAGATGAGACTTGACAAGATCCGGAGTAAAGAGGCTCCTTCCTTTTAAAAACAGATACATGCTGCAACACTCTGCCAAGACACAACCCGTCTAATGTAATTACGTTTGTCAGCGTCAAAAGCGGCCCAGAATATCCCCGTTCGCTCCTCCCTTCCCCCCCAAACCTATCCTTCTCATTCTTTCACAACATCACAAACTGACATGTAAATGGACTGTCATTAAATCCTATTAGTTTGGCCTGTCATATTGGAGCAAGCCAACTCCTTTATTAAGTACTTTGCATGACTCTTGTTTATATCCAGATTAGGGAAGAGAGGGAGATAAACAGACAGTATCTGAGGTAAACACAGTGTGGATCACTGTCTCTTGGATTCAGGGTTGTTTCGATGTAACGTTGCCTGGGGATCTTTCATTTGCAGATTTCCCGTACTGCAAGACCACTTACTTTCTTGTTGTTTTGTTCTTTACCCTGGTTCTAGATTTAAACATTCAATTAAAAGAAGGTCAGGTAATTGAATTAAACGTAGTGCCTGTTTCTACAGACATTTTTTTAAAGACATGTTAAACAAGTGTATTTGTCACTTATTTCTTGCAGTTGCGACTTTTATACTTCGTAATCATGACCGAATCTCACACTTGCGACTTTGTGTCTCACAATGTGACTTCATATATATCGCATCTTTATTTTTCAAATTGTGACTATTTCTCACTATGCGACTTTAAATCTCAATGTGACATTATTTCTCATAATTGAGACTTGCATATTTCTTAATTGTAACTCACAGATGCAACTTTGTATCTCACAATATGACTTTATTACTTATAATTGCAACTATTTCTCACTATGCGACAATCTCAATGTGACATTTTTTTCGTAATTGCGACTCATGGTTGCAACTTTGTATCTCACAATATGACTGTATATCTCATAATTGTGACTTGTATGTTGTAATCAAAGCGGATCTTACAATGTTAATTTATTGCATTTATTTAATTGCGACTTTATTTTTCACAATCGCGTCTTTCTCACAGTTGCGACTTTGTATCTTGCAATGTGACTGGATTTTATTTCAATTCATAGCGTGTACCTACAAATTAATTTCTTATTAATTAATTCTAATCTCACTGTGACTTTATATGTCACAATATGACATTATTTACTGCAATTTTTTAAACTTATAATTGTGACTTTATATCTCACAAATGCAACTTTATCTTACAATGTGACTTAAAGGGATGGTTAACTTTGAAATACATTTTTGGTATGTTTTAGCTTACGTCAAGGGCATCCAAGATGCAAGTGTCTTTGTTTCCGCAGTAGTTTCAATTTTGATATTTTTAGGTCAAACCGTTCGTGTCTATCAGTCATATAATGGAGGTCTATGGTCACCACCTCAAAGAGCATGCACAGAGAAGTCCAAATTAAACATGATTTAATGACTCGTAAATGTAAGTACACGTTGATTGCCTAAGACACAAAACAAGCGGTTTGTGTAAGAAAACGAACAGGATTTATATCGTTTTTACCACAAAGCGCCCACGCCCTCAGATCACTTGGAAGTGACTGTTCGTTTTCTCACACAAACCGCTCGTTTCGTGTCTTAGGCCATCAATGTATACTTACATTTATGAATCATTAAATCATGTTTAATTTGGACTTCTCTGTGCATGCTCTTTGAGGTGGTGACCATAGACCACCATTATATGACTGACAGACACGAACGGTTTGACCTAAAAATATCAAAATTGAAAATACTACGGAAACAAAAGTCGCCTATGTCTTGGATGCCCTTGAGGTAAGCTAAAACATACCAAAAATTAAATTCAAAGTGAACTATCCCTTTAATATCTCTCACAATGAATTTATTGATTATAATTGCAATTTTATTTCTCATCATTTTGACTTAGACTTATCTCACTATGCAATTTTGTTTCTCACAATGTGACTCATTCTTATGTTAAACTATTTCTTCTAATAAAAATAAATAATATAATTTCTGTGATTTTGTGGCAAGTGGCGACTCACACACTTCACTTTTAAGTAAGAAGAATGTCTGATAACGTGTATATATAAGAAATATCTCTTGGGTCTCGCTGTGTAAAGCAACCATCACAATTCAAACACTCCTGCAGCACACCTCGTCTTCATCTTTCTCATATTCTTTCTTTTTGTCGCCCCTTCCTCATTCTCGTCTTCATCAAACTGTCAGCTGCAATTCCAGTCACAGTCAGACACATTCTCATTAAATTAATTACGACCACTCAATTGAATTATGATCAAAGACTCTACAGAAACCCAATTAGCATTGTTTTGATCCTCAGCAATCAATTGAGAGATGTCTCTCCTCCCCGCCTCATCAGCACAATTAGGGCCAAATTCACAAAGCTATTGAATAATGCTATTAAATAAGTTTTACACTCAGAAATGTGAGTGATAGAGAAGAAATTGTGATTCCGAGGCACTGGGAACAGTTTTGTCTCTCGCCCAACTTTCACAGTTCACTAAATTCTTCCATGATGCACAAAAGGAGAGGTTTAGCAGAATGCCAGAGTTACTCTTTTCCATACAATGAAAATGAATGGGGACAAGCATCTGTCAAGCGAACAACAAAGCCCCATAAAATCACCTTAAAGTTGTCTCATGCATTAGATTCCAAGGTTTCTGAATCCATCAAAAACTGTGTGCGAGAAACGAACTAAAATTTAAGTTATTCAATCAAAATCACTGTGCAATTGTGGCCATCATTTTTATTGTATGGAAAAGAGCAACTCTGATATTCTCAAATCAGTCAAATGGGTATGAACTTGCTTTAAAATGACTGTAAAAAGGAATGTTGTATGCTTGATGATGAATGGGTTTGTTCAGCATGCATTGCTTAACTGGGTTGTTGTAATCTTGCTGACAAATCATATTGTGTTTCTGCACATAACCAATAATGCGATTTGAATTTGATTTTAAGCAAATATGTACCATTTCCAAAGCTGAATCCTCTCCACCAGAACAAGCCAGCTGACCAGTCAATAGGTCTTCTAAACAAAGCCATTGTGTGTAATCAAATAAGTGCTTAATTATAGAAAGTTCAGCTTTGTATTCTGCTGTTCAGTATTCATCAGTTGGGAAAGCAGGAAGAAAATCTAGATGCTCAAATGTTGTTAAACTCTTGATGACTTGTATTGCAATATTCAACAGTTTTAGAATCTGGTTTTGTTGGCAACAGTTTCGTTCTTCTAGTCTCCACTGACACGTGATTTTATGCAAACTAGAATCAAACTCAAAAAATGTCTGTAACAAGGATCATCAATGGCCTAGCTCAAGTAATCCCATTACTGTGAAGTAGAGCCCGACCGATAAAGGATTTGGAAGGCCGATACCAATACAGATATTTGTTGGTTTTAAAATCCGATATTCCGATATATCGGCCGATATATATATTTTTCAGAAACGAGCAACAAAACATTAACAGATTTGCCTATCATTAGTTATTCGTAGTTATTTATGCGTTTTAACTAAAATAATATGATAATACATTTTAAAAAGACACTTGTTTCTTTTATTGTCACAACAGAACACACTGATGATAGTGACATTAGCTAGCTTTGTGGTTAGCTAGTCTATATGATGCGCCATAATTTAGCAATGGATAATATCATACTGCAAATTATAAAACATACATTTTCGATATAACAGACCAAGGAGAGATGATGCGTCTCATTGCTATAACGGTCACGCGCTATTAAAGAAATACTTCAGTCACATTGTCAAAAGTTAAAAGGACAATCAGTGCCCTCTGGTGGACAAACTATACAACTCCAAAACTCATGACGTGCAGCGTGTTTTTCGTCCGTTTTTATTTTATTTTTTAAATATTAATTTATCGGACATTATAACTGCCGATACCGATAGTTTGGAAAATGCCTAATATCGGCCTGCCGATAAATCGGTATGGCTCTACTTTGAAGACAACCTCATTGAAGGGGTATTCAAATCTGGGCAAAATCCAAAGCTTAAACTCGCCATTGCTTGGCAAATTAAACTGATTAACTGATGAGTTTCGAACAATAATCTTGAGTACTTTACTGAGTGTGAGGTTCGTGCAAAATTCTCTCCATGAATCTGATTGTGTCTGAATCAAGTGTAATTGTTTGTGATGTGCACATGTGTATGTTTGAGTGTAAATATTTAGCTTGTTGCTGATGCAGTGTGTGTGATTGTCTTGTATTTGGTATGTGTGTGTGAAGTATGGCTCTGATCCTCTGAGGAGTGGAAGGGTTTAATCTTTTGCCCCGAGGAGGGTCTGTGTATTATTCGTGCTGGCACTAATGCAGCCAGCTGAGGGTGGTGAAGAGGGAGGAATCGATGCTTTTGGAGCACCAGTGAATGAAATTCAGAGAGCTAAATTTATTCGCCACACAAAGCCAAGCATACATCCGTTTAACAGCCAGAGTGCCCAGAGATTATGGACGAAAATCCTTAATCCAGCTGCATCCTGGAATTCAGTGTTTTGAAGTGATGGTGATGATGTTTGTCTTTTGTATTTACAGTGTTGGGTGAAAAAAGGTGTTTTACATGAACCCAAAATGCAGTTAATCAGAAGGTTGTTTTCCAAAAGAATATATTTCAGTCATAACTTTTGACTTATCACAATAAAATATAACTTTATCAGGGCAAATTGTAGCAAAAGTGTTTTGCAATACAACACCACAAACGCAATAAGTACTGTACATTGTACCTAACAATTTAGTTTAGTAGTTTAAAGGAGTAGTTCACTTTTGAAAAAAACTTTTGCTGATAATTTACTCACCCCCATGTCATCCAAGATGTCCATATCTTTCTTTGTTCAGTCGAAAAGAAATTAAGGTTTTTGATGAAAACATTCCAGGATTTTTCTCCATATAATGGACTTCAATGGGAACCAAACGGTTCAAAGTCCAAAAGACAGTTTCAGTGCAAACTGCAAACTGTTCAAAGGGCTTTAAACGATTCCAGACAATGAATAAGGGTCTTATCAAGCAAAACGATCGCTCATTTAAAAAATAAATAACAAAGTTTAAGTTTTATAAGCTCAAATGCTCGCCATGCTTTGTTCTGTGATGCACGTTCGTGACTCCTGTTTGAACTCGTTCCAAATGAACGAATCTTTTTTTGAGTCATTTGGTTCATTCAACGAACGAAATGAATGAATTGACTCAGACAAAGATTTGTTCATTTTGATGAATGAGTTCGAACAGGAGAGTCACGAACGCGCATCACAGAACAAAGCATGGCGAGCATTTGAGCTTATAAAACTTAAACTTTTGTTATTTATTTTTGAAATGAGCGATCGTTTTGCTTGATAAGACCCTTATTCATCGTCTGGAATCGTTTAAAGCCCTTTGAACAGTTTGCAGTTTGCACTGAAACTGTCTTTTGGACTTTGAACCGTTTGGTTCCCATTGAAGTCCATTATATGGAGAAAAATCCTGGAATGTTTTCATCAAAAACTTTAATTTCTTTAATTTCGACTGAAGAAAGAAAGACATGGACATCTTGGATGACATGGGGGTGAGTAAATTATCAGCAAGTCTTTTTTTTAAAGTGAACTACTCCTTTAATATATTCTTTCTTGAGAATATTCACTCTGTTTGACGTTGATGTGTTTATATTTTTCCTGTCTGACCTCCACATGATGTCTGCAGCGTGGAATGATGGAATACCGCTTCTTCAGTGTGATCCTTCATTGGCGTGTCATTGTTTTTGGCATCTGCTTGATTGGTTTATCACTATGAGGCTGGAAATTAATTAAAGTGATTAAACGGGATGGTAATGGTGAGGTGACGGAGTACCAATGTTGGCTCAGCTTTTCACCTTTTTGAGAACACAAAGGGGTGATGGAGCAACGGAAAAAAAGAGGTGTAGAAAGAGAGTGAGAGAAGTGGGTTTGTTTTATAGCACACAAAATGGCATTCTCTGCATCAATCAGTCAAGCCCTGCCTGTGTGCTAATAATGAGATAATAGTGGAGTCTTGACCAATAATTCTAAGGCTTGACACCACTCAACTGAGGTTGGGCTGAAACTTTATGTTCAGTATTGTGCCTTTTCATTAGTTTATGTGGGACATTTAAGGTCAACGTAAATTTGCTCCACGTAAAAGTGCATTCATTTGGAAAAGATGTTGGATGGGGCTCACAGGGATAGTTCATCCAAAAAATGCAAATAATTTTCTCACCCTCAAGTTGTTCCAAACCTCTACCTGAGTTTCTTTTATCTGCTGAACACAAAAGAAGATAATTTGAACGAAGAATATTGGCAATCAAACATTTGACGGAAGCCATTCCAAAAATACCATGGAAGTCGATGGGGTCCATCAACTCTCTGTTAACCAATGTTTTTAGGTGTTCAACAGATAAAAGAAACTCGTACAGGTTTGGAACAACTTGTTGTTTTGTTTTTGAGAAATGCTAATGGTCTTGTCCACTTCAATGATGTATGCTAAGCTATGCTTGCCTTAAAGTGGTACCACCAGAACCGGAGATCGGCTGAATGGATTCAAAAACGGTAAAACTCAACAGCTTAACTCTGGGGGAATTGTAAAATGAGCCTATTTCCAAAAAAAAAAAAAAAAAAAAAAAATTCGAGTATCCCTTTAAGAAAGTAAATGGGGCAATTTTTAAAAAAAAAAAATTCATATTGACTTTTCCCCCAAAATCAGGTAACAGTAGATTCTAAAGTTAATGATGTGCTAATTGATTGAAGGTCAGATGTCTTTTCTCACCTTTGACCCTTCTAAGATGACCTTTGACCTTGTAAATATTTCCACGGTTGTGTTTTAATACAAATGCAGCTGACTGAATATATCCTGATATCCCTTATGTTTATGAGCTTGGCAACACCGAGGCTTCTGATTTTACCACTCTACCCTCCTCTTGAATAATTACAGAAAGAGTGTATGCGAGATGTGTTTGGGCGGTGTGTGTGTGTGTTTGTGAGATAGTGGGGCTGGTTTCCATAGCAATGCGACCCAAAGTGCTCACAGTAACCTAATTGGTATGCTTCTCCTGACCGCCCTTATTGTAGCCACGCTAATCATAGCCCTTTTGTAGTAATAAAGGACGCTACTAAAGAAATCTCCAGCCTTGCTAGGGTTTTCCTCTATGCCCCCCTCCCCCCTCCCATTTTTCTTCAAGCCCCTTCAGCAGCCACTGTGCACCCCTAAAAAAAAAAATCTCCTCCTGGCGTGATTGGCAGCTGGGCTTTGAATACAGTGGAAAAGGTTTAAGAGTCCTTCCGTAAGTTAGAAAACGTTTGGGATCATGCCACCTGCTTCACATACTGCTCTGAAAGAAGAAATCTTACCTCATTCAGAGAACAGTTAGAGTGGCCGGGCCAAAAACACGCAAAACAAAGACCGTGTCTTGTGCTGCTTTCACACTCGAGCTTTTTCTGCCATCCATTTTTGTTTTGATTCATTGGGTTTGATTGGAAGCGGTTGCCTAAAAACTAAGGTGAAGTTTGCGAGTTTGTTCACGTAATCTACAGGACAGTAAGCACAAGTTGCGTCTACACTCATTAAAGTATAATGCGTTTCTCCAAATAAATTGCCTTTGCAGATCAGCTCATATTCCTCAGATCTCTTTCTATACAGTGGAATCAAACTTGGGTTTAGACTAAGTAATTCAACCAAGTGTGAACTGGAAGAAAGGCTGGAATACACTTCACAAATTTTGCCCAGATTTTTTTTTCTCTGATTTGATTTGATTCTGGAGGAGGAGAAGGTGAGAGTCCTGCGAGTCTGTGGGTTTTGGCCTTGGATTTGGATTTTTTTGGTGCATGCTGAGCGCAGACGCAGACTAACTTCAGACTATGAATCCATTCAGCCTGAGGATACTGTATCAAATATGATATTTTGAGTTGATTTTTAGAAAAAGTCAGTCGAGTCAGTGTTCGGAAAGACTCGAAAGTCTAGGGCTGTGTCCGAAATCTCCACCTATATCCTTTAATAGGACTCTATTTGAGGGGACCGACATTTTTTTTTTTTGCGTGGATATGCTACGCATTGAAAAGCCTCCTCAGGTAGTACTGTATATATTCGTTATAATAACATTTGTCACATTTTTATTCAATTTTCTACAGAATATCTATTTACTCCCAGCAGTGGTTAACCGGCAGCTCCTGTTTTACGCTAGTCTTTTTAATGAGTTTCTCCTATCCGTCAGAGGATGTAAGGACTAATTTACAAATGCTTCAAATAATTTGTAATTACCACAAGTGCAGTAATAATTGTCTTGCTAATCTGGTGGAATAATTAGTGGTATAGCTTGTAGCGAATCCTCCATGCTTGAATCTCCGCGGGGCGTCCAATGTTGACTGTCCACTCGAGGGGGTTCATGCCGAGAGGACGGGGCAGACAGAGACGTCTTTGTTAGATGGTGGTTTGTGGGTGGCCCCATCTTTAGCCTGGGAATTTGGTCTAGCGCTAGTAATTGAGCCGCTAACTAGGCAGTGAATGGTGTAGTGTGCAGAGAATTGAAGAGTTAACGCAGCTGTAGCCAAACGTAAATTTTAGGATGCTAATCTGGTTTGATTATAAGGAGTTTAGGCATGGATTTACTGCATCTTTTGCTTTGAGGTAGTACTGTATAGTAAGCTGCTGACTGTTGAGTCCACTTCAGTAGGGTCATACCTGCATTGACCCTACTCCATCTCTTGGAGACCTTTGAGTGCTGACCTATCGCTCCCATAACTCGGTACAGAAAAATTCCCTCCAGATGAGTTAGAACAACTCCAGTGCCCTCTAATTACACTCTAATGTGCTAAATTGGTGGAAAATTAGCTGCTAATAATCCCCTAATTCGTGTCCTACTAATGGCCTGTTATCCTAAATTGTTATGTTAATTGAGGTTCCATCATAGGAACGGATGATCACTCTGTCATGGGTTAATGCAGGTCTCTCTCACTCTTTCCCCCCCCCCCCCCCTACTGTTAATTCTGTTAATAAAGTATACCATTTCAATTGTCTTCAGCTGCTACACCTACTCTCTCTGATAAAGTACTTACCAGCGTACACTTTTACGTAACCTGTTAATGGTTGGAAATCGCATAAAAGCTTTTAAAATAAAATTTCAATTGGTTAAATCACTTAAAGTATCAATGCACATTAATTTGAAATTCATTTTCAGTGTAATGTGTTCTAATTGTTCGCCATTCAGTTTGTTCTTTCCTCTTGATCACTGCCCAGACAGCAAACTGACATTGAATCAACGTGGAAACGACGTCTCTCATGACATTGAAACAACGTTGATTTGCTCATCGAATTAACGTTGAACCAACGTCAGACGCGGCATTCTTCAAAGCTAAATGAAAATCGAAAATTGGTTTGCTTTCATAACGTTGAAACAACGCGTTGATTTGAAGTTGATTATCCGTTAGTTTTGAAAGAATGACGTGTCTGACGTTGGTTCAACGTTAATTCGATGAGCAAAACAATGTCAGATCAACGTTGTTTCGATGTCATATTTCCACGTTGATTCAATGTCAGTTTGCTATCTGGGTGATTTCTGTGCAATGTGGCAGTGGTTGATTGATTGTGACCTAAAAATGGGTTCCAGGTCTGCTAATGCAAACTATGCTAAATGCAATTAATAAAAAGCCATATAATTGTGCATTATTAAAAAGACCTATCAAATTTTCGAAGGAAGGAGATATTTTTTTTGTAGTTGATGACGTCAAATGCTCGGAATCCACTTAAAATCTATGGTATTTCGATGCAAATTTAGCTACTTGTTAGTAGTTAGCTAAAATAGACGGGGGTCAGCATGGACAGGTTTTTGATTTAAAGCTATGAGCAACTATGGAGTCAAAACCAATAAAGTAACAAATTATTTTTAATTTAAATTGCAATAGATTTGCAAAAGAATAAAGTAACATTTTCGCGATACTATTTTTGAGTGTGCATTTCACTTCATGACACTGTTTTGACTGTCAACTAACTCTCATGAGAGGATAAGTAGACTGGTAGTTGGTTTCATGTTAACAGAATAAGTTGACAAAGTTACTTGTGATCAGAAGAATGGTATCACATAAAGAGTTAGCAGATAGTCTACTAATACTCTAATGAGAGTTAGTTGACATTAGAGCCAGACCGATATATCGGCCGGCCGATATTAGGCATTTTCCAAATTATCGGTATCGGCAGATAAATTAATATTTTAAAAAAATGAAATAAAAACGGACGAAACACGCTTCAATCATCTCTCCTCGGCCTGTTATATTGAAAATGTATGTTTTACAATTTGCAGTATGATGTTATCTATTGCTAAATTATGGCTCATCATAGACTAGCTAGCCACAAAGCTAGCTAATGCCACTATCATCAGTGGAAGACCGTTAACGTTAACATTAATGAGCTTGGAAACCACAATGAACTTTTTCTGCCTAAATAAAGTAATGATTACTGTATTTATAACTAGCATATCTCTAGTTACAGTCCCTGCATTGTAAAGTGTAAGTTATACTTGCGGTAAAGTGCAAGTTATACTTGCGAAAAGTGAACATTTAGACATAGAGAAAAAGTATCAAACGTATCTTGTGTAGAAAAGTTAGCTTTTCTTTTACACGTGTGTGAAATCCAACAATATTTGATAAAAAAAAAATATCGGCCGATATATCGGAATATCGGATTTTAAAAAACAAAAATATTTGTATCGGTATCGGCCTTCAAAATCCTTTATCGGTTGGGCTCTAGTTGACATGTAGTTGCAAAGTTACTCAGTCTAAGTGGACCATTTGAATAAAGTGTTTCCATTTCTTTTAGTTAAGTAATTATTAAGTTAAGTAATTATTCTCTGGCAATAGCATGAAACCATAAAAACTATTTTAAAAACTAAAATGCTACATTTTCCTTTTCAGCTTGTCTTGTGCATAAAAGTCTGCTTCATGAACCAATTGTTCTGTTAAACCAGTTCGAATCGGGTCAACACGTTTGGTTTTAATAAATAAGATTTCATTAAATCAACGTCAGTATTGTTACGTGTAAATACAAGGTGTGTTTAGCTGAAGTGAATTATAAATGCAATAAACATGAATTGGGACTCAAAAAATTCAAATGCAATGCGTGTCTGTTCCATAACGTAACATTTGAATGTTAGAAAGATTTGATTCACTGAAATGAATTGGATTTTCCATCACTAATGCATATTTGTGGGCCTCTGCTGTTCATTGTAGAGATAAATAATTCTAATGTTTGATTCTAAGTACAGCTTTAATTACTTTCGCATGATAGGTCTGCCACTAAAATCTGGGTTTGAAGTAACCACTGCAGAATGGAGATCCGCATGTCACCCGTGTAGCGGTAGGGCTTCCTGTGAGGTGGCCGTCCCGCCACTGGCTGTCTGTAAAATATGCTAACGTATATAAAGAAGCGATGGGTCCCCTGGCCTTTTGCTGACATTTACAGCTACTGGGCAAGGACATGGCCTTTTCTTTCTCTTCCCCTTTTTCTCAGCTAATCAGGTGTCTTGAATAGGAGCCAGATAAGGCTATTGTTTGCCCTGACAATGTCCTGATGGTTTGGCCCTGTGGAGATCGTAGGCAAGGCTTCTCCTTTTAAAGAAGGTATGCCACCAGAGAGAACTCATTAATGTGGCGCATCTGGGTTAATTAGGTGACAAAAATGCTTCTTGAGTGCATAGATGGAAAGAAAATAATGTAAAAGTCCCTAATGGAAATATAGAAAAGAAAGTAATGGCGAGACTGGGGCTAGTTGTCACACTTTGTATTCTTGTGAATTTTTTATGTTATTTAGTCAATGTTCATGGTTATTAAAGCTATTGGATATATAGTTTGTTGATCACTTGTGTTTGTGACAACATACCTTGTGTAATTACTCACATGGAAGAGAACCTGTCATTAAACCTTGTTATGACTTTTCAGCTAAATTTAAACAGTAAAACCGTTCTTGAAAAACATAACGAGCTACTGAGCCCCTGAAGGAAAAAATATGAGATGGGAGGAAAAATTACTTGTCAACGCAAATTTGCGTCCTCTCGCAAATGTTCTGCGCTGCCCTGAAAAACTTTGCTTGGAATCAGCTCGGATTCGGAAAATGTTTCGCATTCCCCAGAAAAACTTTGCATTCGCACACAAAATGTTTCAAGTTCCCCCAAGAAACTTTTGGATTTGCTCACAAAATGTTTCGCATTCCCCAGAAAAACTTTGCATTCGCTCTCAAAATGTTTCGCGTTCCCCTGACGAACTTTGCATTCGCTCGCAAAATGTTTCGCGTTCCCCTGACGAACTTTGCTTTCGCTCGCAAAATGTTTCAAGTTCTCCCGAGAAATTTTGCATTCGTTTGCAAAATGTTTCGCGTTCCCCCAAGAAACTTTTGTATTTGCTCGCAAAATGTTTTGCGTTCCCCTAAAAGACTTTGCATCAGCTCAGAAAATGTTTCTTGTTCCCCTGACGAACTTTGCATTCGCTCGCAAAATGTTTCAAGTTCTCCCGGGAAATTTTGCATTCGGTTGCAAAATGTTTTGCGTTCCCCAGAAAAACTTTGCATTTGGTCACAAAATGTTTCGCGTTCCCCAAGAAACTTTGTATTTGCTCACAAAATGTTTCGTGTTCCCAAGAAACTTTGTATTCGCTCACAAAATGTTTCGCGTTCCCAAGAAACTTTGTATTCACTCACAAAATGTCATGTTTCGTGCTCCCTTAAAAAATTTGCATCAGCTCAGAAAATGTTTCTCGTTTCCCTGACGAGCTTTGCATTCGCTCGCAAAATGTTTCAAGTTCTCCCAAGAAATTTTGTATTCGCTCACAAAATGTTTTGCGTGCCCTAAGAAACTTTCCCCAAAAAACTTTGTATTCACTCACAAAATGTTTCGCATTCCCCAAGAAACGTTCCCCAAGAAACTTTGTATTTGCTCACAAAATTTTTCGCATTCCCCAAGAAACTTTGTATTCGCTCACAAAATGTTTCGTGTTCCCAAGAAACTTTGTATTTGCTCACAAAATGTTTCGCGTTCCCAAGAAACTTTGTATTCACTCACAAAATGTCATGTTTCGTGCTCCCTTAAAAAATTTGCATCAGCTCAGAAAATGTTTCTCGTTTCCCTGACGAGCTTTGCATTCGCTCGCAAAATGTTTCAAGTTCTCCCAAGAAATTTTGTATTCGCTCACAAAATGTTTTGCGTGCCCTAAGAAACTTTCCCCAAAAAACTTTGTATTCACTCACAAAATGTTTCACATTCCCCAAGAAACTTTCCCCAAGAAACTTTGTATTTGCTCACAAAATGTTTTGCATTCCCCAAGAAACTTTGTATTTGCTCACAAAATGTTTCGCGTTCCCCAAGAAACTTTGCATTCGCTCACAAAATGTTTCGTGTTCCCCTGATATACTTCTCATTCAATTCAAAATGTTTTGTGCTCCCCCGACAAACTTTGCATTCGCTTTCAAAATGTTTTGTGTTCTCCTGACAAACTTTGCATTCTCTCGCAAAATGTTTCTCATTTCTTCAAGATATTTTGCGTTCACTCACAAAGAACACGAAACCTTTGCAAAAACTTTTGCGAACAATCGCAAAAACATTAAAATATATTTTTCTTCCCATGCGTATTTTTTCCATCACCATGTACCTTTAGGGACCACATGGAAAGCAAATTGTTAAGCCCGACAAAAATTGTAAATAATAGATCAAGTCAAAGCTTTCCAGAACATGATATTTATGAATGCTTGTCTGTTAGGTCAAACTCTATCTTTAAAATACACAGACTCTTGTCTGAGTTTTTGCCAGGATGGTTTACAAAATGCTTGAACATAAAACCCACTGTTAGAGAACAAGTAACCTGAGTTTTTATACTGTAGCCCTTGTTGACAACTTTCCCGTGTGACAACTACA
The DNA here is from genome assembly GCF_988280905.1 of Pimephales promelas. NCBI lineage: Eukaryota > Metazoa > Chordata > Actinopteri > Cypriniformes > Leuciscidae > Pimephales > Pimephales promelas. The sequence goes on from NC_142774.1 coordinate 6,826,542, forward strand.
GTAGCCCCATGCAGTCCCCTCTTTAAAAAGCTAAAATGTATTCATGTGTACAGTAGGTCAACAAATTAAAAAGTGACCAGTGAATGAAAGTGCTCTGAGACGAGGCAAAATTAAGAAGAGAGGTTTCTTTGACCCATAATCTGACAAGTGGATAATTACTTAAATTTCAGCTGTCGTGAAGCTACCCTTTATATGTATTGTGAGATGGGGGCAGGGCTACGTGACAGGAAAAGACTACAAGATAGCAGTGTTATCGTTACGTGCTCTCGCTTCCTCCGATCAGAATCTTACAGCGTCTGCTTTTATGTTTAATTTGTCTTGAGACGGAGGAGTGTAAAGGGAAGATTCGCTTAAGCCTTTGAAAACATGAGCAGTGGAATTCAGGTTCCAACATGTCTGTAGAAATTTTGTCATTAAAGCAATTAGCTGTGGTTTGTTTTCTATACCTGAAGCCTAAAAAAACTGTTATGAAAATAGTTATGTGATTATCTAGCATATTTCATCAGACATCAGAAGACTCTCTACCTTGAAATGAATGGCATCCACAGAACTGATCATCAGAATCGCACAATCCTTTCTTTTATTATGCGAATTAAAAAAAACAGCCAGTGTTTTCAGAAGAGAATCATGTCTTCTGTATTTTTGTTTGTTTCACCCACAGGGACTGAAAAGATTAGTATCACATGTCAAGTGTGGCGTGCTGATGTGGTGTTTAGGGGCTGACAGGTTAATTTGTTTTCTCATGCTCCTCTATTGTCTATGCTTGTCATTTAAAACTTCCCTCCCTCTTGCCGTAGGAGGATGCAAGATCTGCGGTATAGCCGCAAGCGGTAAACAGAAATCCTCGCGGTTTCAAGCTGTTATTGTTTACACAGCGGTGTTTCCTCAAAAGAAAGCCGCCGTCGCTGCTCTAGGAGATACTCCGTCTCATAAAAGAGCTGTGCTCTCATCTTTGTTGTCTGTTGAGCTTGATTTGTGTGTACGACGGTAGTGTGCAGGTGTAGGCCAAGATTTTGGGTGGATTCTGTTCCATGTTAAAATGTTCCTTAACCAATGTAATGAAAATGCATTTTGTATTATTTAGTAAGCGTCTATTACATTTTGGAAATGGATTTTTAAAAGTATGCCTACAAGGTAATTTGAGGGAGTAAATGTATTTCTTTTAAGGTTCATTATGGCTAATCAGAGCATTTATACATCCCAAATGTATTAGTATCACATAATACTTTCTGCTTGGTCATGCTTACTGCTCATAAACACTCTACATATACATATGGAATGCATGTAAAACTGCTTTAAAAGCCAGGATAGAGATATGAGATGATGAAATGCAGGGGATAGAAGAGTAATATATTTGTGATATAACTGTAATTATGCAAGTAAATGTACTGTATTTTTTTAATGCTAAATATAGCTTTCTTTTATTAGAATATAAGTGTATACTTCACCAAAATTTATCTGATTTAAAAGTGAACTTAAATGAACATCATTTTTTTAAAATAATTCATTTATCCATTCATTTAGATAAATTAATTTATCAATTTAATTACTTTCTATTTGACATTTTTATGATAATGAAGTTTAATTTAAGTATATTAATTAAGCATAGAAGCAAAAAAAGGAAGAAAGAAACAAAGAGGCGTGTAAATAAAAAGGCAAAGGTGCAGAGATTGGTAGTAACTGATTACATCTGCATTTTTTAAATTTAGTATTTGCAATTGTATTGCATGATTATTAAACATTATTACTCATGATTCATAATTTATTGATTCTCTCTTATTTACACTTAAAAAAAATCTATTGTGCACCACAGAATGGTCATAAAAATATCACACTCTAAAAATGCTGGGTTGTTTTAACCCAACTTTGGGTCAAAAATGGACAAACCCGAACGTTGGGTTAAAAATGTTATTAAAAAATGTAACCCAATGACTGCGTTTGTCCATATATCACCCAAAGTTGGGTTAAAACAACCCAGCAATTTTTAGAGTGCATGTAAATAAATGTGTTGCTTCTAAATTTGGGGACAAAAGCACCTTTCAATTATACCATGAATAATTATGCAAGTTTCTAAACTCTTGGGTCAAATATGGACAAACCCAAATGTTGAAGAAATCCAGAAATTATTGATCTGGACAACAATATTTCAAACCTGGAAAACTTTCAATGTGTAATGCCACTGCCGTTTTCATGTTTATTATTGTTTGTTCAATCCAGGGATTCCTAAATATATATTTAGTTTTTGTTTTTTAAAATATTTTAATATGGTACACACACTCATCCCGTGCAAATATAAGTGATAAACAAGTTAGGTGAAAAGTAGTTAAAATGAGTATTGCGTTACTAACTACAATTTGTAATCACCAACTTCAATTATCAAGTAATCTGCCCAACACTGCCGAGTTCTAATATAACTTCAATCTAACCCATCTTCCAATAATATAAATGACTTCTGACTAATATAAATGCATAATTTGGTTTATTAAGGTATGGATGCAGAAGGATGTGAAAGAGCGATGAAAGTGATGGCACCAGCTCGGCTCAGAGAGAGAGAGAGAGAGAGAGAGAGAGAGAGAGAGATAGAGGGCAGTTGGACGTTTGTGCAGTCAGCAGTGTCAGTATGAGGATTATGCCACTTCACACTGTTCATGTGCTGGTAATTTGGGTAATTCTATTGCAGGGTTTGTCGATCCTGAAATTATGGGCGCTACTGTCCTCGTGTGCCATATAATTTAGTTGTTTCCTACTTGTGTGACTGAAACGAAAGGGAAGCGGCATCCAGGCTCGATATACTCCGAGGAGAATTGCTGCTATTGTTCCCCTATATTTTGGTCTTATGTAAAAGTGACACATAGAAGAGCCTTCCCCTTTATTTCAGCTGCAATTTATGCGCTGCTCTTTCCAGAAGCCATGACAAGCCACAACTTTGCTTTTTCGTTCATTCTTGCATTTTAATTGATAAATTCGAGCTGTTTTTAAGAAGAGGTTTTTATAAATGCTGGAGAGAAAAAAAGCTAAAAAAAAAAAATACCAACATTTAATCAGTGAGGCTTTTTAAATGTTTGGTGTCATTGTTGCTATTGTTCAATTAATGAATAAATGATCCATGATTTCAGAGTGTCAGGCTTTGTAACATTCATAAAAACCTCTGAAAACAGAAGCATTTGTTGATTTGCTGTAGGGATAATAATTGAACATAAACCTGTTTACTGAAACTGTAAAAGTCTGTAACGGTCTCACTGTAAAAAAAAAAGTTGCTGCCTTAAATTTTTAAGTACAATAAACTTGGACGTTTAAGTCATTTCAACTGAAATTACATTAAATTGACTTATGGTGAGTTAAAGCAATGTAAAAACATATGTTGTCATAACTTGCTAATCATGTTTTTTTTTTCTTCCCAGTGTATCTTCCCTATCCTATCCACCATTTAAAAAACACCATTTTTTTCTATAGTAACCAAAACAAGACGTCTTCTATATCGTATCAGCTATTGAGATTCCTTCTCTGAAAAAATAGTTTAAATCGTTAATATCATGAGTATATTCAACAAAGACAAAGTTTTGGGTGCTCATGAAAATACTCACTCATTTTTTTAAACAGGCATTTTCATTGGTAGGCTGAACTCCTCAGTTTAGATGTGTATTTGAGCCACTGGGGGGCAGAGCTCCTCCTGAAAGGAGACATGATTTCACCACAGAATTTTAGTCTTATTTAAGATCATTTAATGTATTGACATCGTCACACAGTCTGCCTGGACACTCTAAAAAAAATGCTGGGTTGTTTTAACCCAAATTTGGGTCAAATATGGACAAACCCAAATGTTGGGTTAAAAATGGAATTAAAAAAATGTACAGCTGAAAGTGAAAGTTGAAGTTGGGATAAAATTTTAAATTACATTTTTAACTTAACATTTGGGTTTGTCCATATTTGACCCAAATTTGGGTTAAAGCAGCATTGTTTAGAGTGTAACTCATTCACACAGACATCGATCCACGTTCACAGAAACTATCACTCCAAAAAATGCTGGGTTGTTTTAACCCAATTTTGGGTCAAATATGGATAAACCCAGCCATTGGGTTACATTTTTAAATTACATTTTTAACCCAATGTTTAAGTTTGTCCATGTTTGACACAATTGGGTTAAAACAACCCAGCATTTTTTAGAGTCTATTAATTAATTTACGTAGACTCGCACACTACACAGGTCATCGTGACATATTTGGACATTTAGCAAGTTTTTGGGTTTCAGCTCCTCCTGAAAGGAGACATGATTTCACCACAGAATTTTAGTCTTATTTAAGATCATTTAATGTATTGACATCGTCACACAGTCTGCCTGGACACTCTAAAAAAAATGCTGGGTTGTTTTAACCCAAATTTGGGTCAAATATGGACAAACCCAAATGTTGGGTTAAAATTTATTTTCAAATTTTAAACCAAATTCAACTTTCAACTGTACATTTTTTTAATTGCATTTTTAACCCAACATTTGGGTTTGTCCATATTTAACCCAAATTTGGGTTGAAACAACCCAGCAATTTTTAGAGTGTAACAGTTATAGATAACTGGTGGGAAATACCAATGTAATTTATGAAAAAATGAATACTAGGGGTTATATAACTCTTTAAATATATGTGAATACAATTAGATCACAAGATCAGAGACAACTTCATTTAAGTATTTCAGGAATAAAAAGACACACATTTCATGCACACTAAAAATGCCGGGTGGTTTTAATCCAACTTTGGGTCAAATATGGACAAACCCAAATGTTTGGTTAAAAATGTAATTAAAAAATTTAACCCAATGGTTGGGTTTGTCTGTATTTGACCCAAAGTTGGGTTGAAACAACCCAGCATGTTTTAGAGTGTGTGTGAAAATGATGTATGTATTTTAGGATTTTCATTATGCTGACATCCTATGGCATTGAATCATAAAATTGAATGTGATGCCTTCTCACTTTCCAAATGTGTGTTGTGTCATGTGAGAGGTCTCCTAGGACTCAAGACATTCTGGGTATAAACTCACTTTCATGTTTCCTACACACACACACACACACACACACACAACCACTCTCCTTACCTCTATAAGCACATGTAGATTGTCCCCTCCCATTTAGATGCATTTACGTCTAGCAAATCAGGGTTTTTTTTTTTCCCAGAGCAAATTGAGACGTACTGCAACAACCATTCAAGTGAGTGATGTGGAATAAATGAAAGAAGTAGGACACACACAAACACACACATATTTTATAAATCAGCCCTGACAGCAGCAATAGAGCAGAAGTGACAGTGGCCAGTTATCCCAACCACATCCAACACCGTTATTGATCCATAATCCGCCTTCACATAAAACACCCAATTTCATATAATGCCTATAATAACAGTGCATTCAGACTCAAGTAGCCGTCAGAAATGAGGGCCGCTGTGTCTGATGCCGAAGGAGAGAGAAAGAGTACCTCGCATCACAGAAAAAGGAAAAATTGCGAAAGCATTTATTTTTTTAAATTTGTTTTATTTTCTGGAGCACCAGGGAGTTGAGAGGACCATGGTAGTTATTTGCTTGAGATGAATGTATATTTTCTCAGTAATTCCACAATAACCACCTGAACCTGTAGCTTTTTATTACCATGCCATACAGGAAAATTTCATTTATCAATCATTTTATTATTATATTGTTTGATACTTTGGTCCGTCATTTTTTGTTGTCTCTTTAGCTAATCAAAACCATCCATCCATCCGTAAATTTGATCGTTTTGTAACAAAGTATCAACCATTTGCCTACACATCCATAATTAATGAATTAGTCATTTTATTTATTTACATGGCTCCCCATTACATGACTCACACACACATTCACACCTACGGACAATTTGGTGTGGCCAATTTATAGGGTTGGGTATTGAGAATCGAGTATCGATTGGAACCGGGACTAACTTTTTTTTTTTCCCGGAATCGTTCAAAAGTTAAAATTTCAATTCCTAGTTTCGATATTCACAGTCTGCCGAGCGGAAGAAGAAACCGCTGAACAACAAAAACGAAGAAGCGTCTACTGGAAGTGTTCGCATAACCGCGCGAGTCGAACATGAGTAGCTTACGTCGGCGGTCCAAAGTGTGGCTTCACTTTTCTAAAAATTAACGGAATCTCGGCAAAATGCTAAATTTGTGACAAGTATTTGTGACAGTAGGAGTATTTCCTTCAGAAAGGCCGTTGGTTAGCAAGGTTAGCTAAACGAAATCGAGGATCGTTAGGAACCGGAATCGAAACAAGGAATCGGAATCGTTCAAATTCAAACGATACCCAACCCTACCAATTTAGCTACGCAGACACAGGGAGAACATGCAAACTCCACACGGAAAGATCTCCTGGCTCTGGAACCGAGGACCTTCTTTCTGTGAGGCGACAGTGCTACCCCTAACCTAGACCCACACATGCACCACTGTTCCCACTAGATCACTGCCTGGCCCTTATCACGGGCAAACAAGAATGCTCATTATAGGGAGTCCTGACTGCTAGCGTCTATAGTACATTGTGTTGGATGGGAGAGAGGCTGATCACTCGAGCACTGTGAAGGACAAAGCAGGATTCAGAGTTACGAGATAACAGATGCTCTTAAATGCTGTTGACAGTTGCCATAACGATGACTCTGTTATAAATCTTAGATAAAGATGGTTTGGTGACTGGTGTGATGGAGAAATCTGTTGGTAAAATGTTTCTTACACATTGTTTAGGTACAATCTATATTTATCCAGAACTCCTGAAGACCTGGAATTAGGGTTGTAAGTTATCAGATCTTATTTATGCGCATTTTTTCTCACCATTTTTAAACCATCCCTATTATGCTATTTTAAAGGTTCCTAATGTTGTTTTGGAGTCAAAGGTAAAAAATCATAATATACATTGCTAACGCTAGACCACGTATCATTGAGAATGAAAGGAAACCACATGTTAATTTTCTCATATTTGAGGCATGGTTTTACGAATGCCCAGAGACGTATGATTGGGTGCTACGAATGTCCAACGCATTCTCATCCTTTAGCGTCATAAAGAACGCTATATGACAAAACGGCGCTATACTACGCACATGGCACCCGTTATCGTTAATATAACACGTGCTGTGATGGTTAGGTTTAGGTGTGGGGTAGGGTAGGGTAGTCTCATATTACGTTAAAGGATTTATGACGCCTTGGGTTCGCGTGAATATTAACGATAAAGGGTGCCATGTGCGTAGTATAGCGCCGTTTTGTCATATAGCGTTCTATGTAACGCTAAAGGATGAGAACGGGCTGGAATGTCTTTCAAATGCGCCTGTACGTAGCTCGTAGCCAATCGGGTCAATGATACCAGATGACGTATGTAGAGCGACAGAAAATTACGATGGGTCGATGGGTCAAAAAGATAATGGGTTAGAGATTTAACGTAAAACTTCAAATAGCCGAGTCCCAAATAGACGCCTGTCTCTTTTACACGCCTGGTGTGACTGCAGGTTTGGGTAAATAAAAGCTGGTCTCAAATAGAGGCCGGGTCTGTTTTTTAGTTTCGGTTGTTAATCTTCTAAAACCCGTCAGATCGTCCGCTTTTTGGCGGCCGCCAAAGCAAATTTTTGTTCCGCCAAAGCCTATTTTGATCGGTGAGTGATGTAGAATAGAATGACTGCTGCGCTTGACAGGGCGCATAATGAGCAGAGAGAGAGAGAGAGAGAGAGAGAGAGAGAGAGCAGTCGCACGTCTTCAAACAACACGAGCTCTGTCTTGCTCTCTCTCCCTCGCGCATATTATTAAGTCAAATCATTTGGATATATTTATAGACTCAATTAACAACATCTTAACACTATATTATAAAGGCCGGTTTCATATACAAGCCGGTGCAGTTTGACGATTTGAGAAAATAAAAGCCCGGGATATTATTTGAAGTTTTACGGTATGTATACACAAAGGCTGTTTCAAAAGGAAACTTGGCGTCTGCTGCCAAGATGGATCCATAGATATGAACAAACTGCTTCGGTGTGTCTCATATATACGTCGTCATCGTCTTGCCGCTCCCTCCCCGTTCTGTGATTGGTTCCCTATCTCAGGGGAAAATTTGGTTCATGGTGTACATGCTGTGAATAAAATCGCGCGGCGGCAAGGCAGCATGGGGAAACCCAGGCTAGTACATCACCACATTTTTCAATGATTCTCAAACGACTCGCCGGATGATTCAGTCTCTCTAATGATTCAGTCTCTCTTGATTCAGTCTCTCTTGATTCGCCGGATGATTCAGTCTCTCTAATGATTCAGTCTCGCCGGATGATTCAGTCTCTCTTTCCCGAAAGTGTCTAACGACACTTTCGGGAAATGCACCCCTGGAGGACTCCTAAAGCAATTATACACGCCGGAAAGAGTAACGATGGCGTCGAGTTTACCATATCAACTCGAGCGCAAGTCTGATGACGAAACAATAGAAAAAAACGAATTATTCAACTCAAACCTCCATAGCAAGGATGACTATGTTTCTTAAAAATACGCCACTCAGTTTGAGGTACATTATGAGATGTTGAGACTGTAAGTCCTCACCATCAGCATTAGTGTCATCAAAAAGAGTTTATAGGCTAATGCTGTTGAATCACTGTGACTCTTCACATCCTCATCTTTTGTATTTTAAGTCTTTTGATCAATTGAATGCATCCTTGCTGAATAAAAGTATTCATTTCTTCTTTTGGTAGTGTAGATAGTAGTACGTGTAACCTGTTGTGAATTTAAAAAGTGAATATTCTTTAGTCAAAAGTTTGGCTAACGTCAGTGACGCTACTGTGCTTCAGCGAAACAATGACTAGTTGCACAAGAGACGGGCAAAGGAACAGAGAGTCTGTGCGTGTTCTTGGCATTGACGTGTGAGGTGTCAGCGTGTTGTCTCTGCCTCGATCCCTTTTTTAAAAACACTGAATGCCAGAGAGGCTTTCTTCCGCACTGCTGCTTGCTCAGCTAACTCTGCCTGACGCCACCAGCCTCCAGTGTCCGGTGTAACACATTACTGTCAGGCTCTTATTCTTTAAAAGTGGGGATTTCGTCCAAAATAGTGTAAAAAGGTTTAAACTTTTGCACTTATGCATTACATGTTGAAGCGTAAAAGGCTGTTGTTAGATAAAGCAAAATTTTAGTTATCATTCACTAACCAGATAACTACCTATATAGTGTACAAATCACATAGATGTTCCTGGTAACACTTTAGCATAAGGTCTCATTTGTTAACATTAGTTATTAAAAGGGACATTTTATGGCGCTAGGTCCCCAGGTTCCCAGGTTTTATCTGCTTGAACTGGTCAATCTGGTCTTGTCCTAGCTTTGACGGCGGTTTTGTTTGGCGAGTTTGGTATTTTTTGTTCACACTTTTTTTCGGCAGAGAAATTTGAGGAGCAGATGGCGCGCGCGCGTATAAAATGTTACGACATAAGAGCATCGGGGGTTGATCCAAAATGAGCGGGTGCCTGAAACTGTCTGGTTACTGATATTCTTTTAAATATAAGAAAATCGGCTGAATGGATTCGAAAATGGTAAAACTCAACTGTTTAACTCTGGGGGAGTGGTAAAATGAGCCAATTTCCAAAAAAAAGTGGAGTATCCCTTTAAAGCAGGATGCATTCTGATTGGCTGTCGACGTTTTAGTGGTTCATCAGCTAGAAAAAAAATCGTTCTGATTCCAATGATATGGTTTCTCTCTGTCGTAATTGGCATAGTGTGAATTCTGCTATTCCTTTATATTTTAAATTTTACAACTACATCGTTATCATTACAGTCATTGGTGCCGAAATAATGAAAGATGATGACCAAAGTGCTGGCTTTGTTATGTGTACGTCTTCTTGCGATGCTGTGTTGTTACATCATGTCTATGAAAAAATGCGGTCAGGAAGCGGGTTGGGTACAATATTTTCGGGCTTTTTTTGCAGTCCGAGTTGCGGGCGGGTAGTTGAAAACGTCGGTTGGGTGCGGGTTATTTAAACATTAACCCGCGCATCACTGTCGTCTACCGCTTTAAATGCTTGAGCTCTTTAAAGCAGGATGGATTCTGATTGGCTGTCGACGTTTTAGTCGTTCATCAGCTAGAAAAAAATCGTTCTGATTCCAAATGATATCGTCTCTCTCTGTCGTAATCGGCATGGTGTGAATTCTGCTATTCCTTTATATTTTGAATTTTACAACTACATCGTTATCATTACAGTCATTGTTGTGAACGGGCCTTAAATCAAAAGCTGTAAAAATAGATGGCTCATTGTTAGTTTATGAACATTAATGCATTAATACGCTACCGTTTACTAATAAGACCTTTTTGTACAAGTGGCGTTACAATGATACATTTATGGTAGGTTTGATTCTTCTTTCTTTATAAATGCATGGAAAAGAGTCAGTCTTATATAGAAGTCTTTATAGAAAAAAGTCAGTCATACAGGTTTGATCAACATTGAGGATGAGTAATTGGGTTTTAATAGACTTAATTCATTCATTACTTATTTATGTTTGTAATTTATTTCACAGTATGTGCACTTTCAATGTACTCTGTGTATTTGCCAAGAAAGTGAATGAAATAAGGTTACACGGGTTAAGATTAGGTAGAGGTCTAGGTTCAGGACTAGTTTTGCAATATACATGTCAAACATGACTGCAAAATAAAGTGCTACCATATGTACTCTCCTCTATTCTTTTTATTTTTCTTCCCACCATCTTTTCTCCATTTGTGAGTTTTGAGACTCAAATCTGAGCTGGCATAATATAATCAAGCCCCCTGCGGATAGTTTTCAGAAGAGCCCATAACATGGGACATCCCTTCCTCAGGTAATCACCCTCTCAGAAAGAGAAAAACCAGCACTCAGAGAGAGAAATACACTACTGCCTGCCATACAATTACTGGATTAATCATGTTATTCTATTGCTGAACCCCCCGAGAGAGCGGGAGAGATGGGGGGGGGGATATTTTGTTAAAGATCTGCTTTTTCAGAGCATTTTCCAAATGGCTTGTTAAAACCGAGAGGTCACGGGGTCAGGACTCTTAATTACACTCCAACAGGGTAGAAATGGCCAGAAGAGAAGCGGTGGAAAAAGACTAGAAAAGAGGACGAATGCGAAATGATATTGCAGGAAATTACAGCTTTGGTAATATTGCAGAATCCCCCCTATTTCTCTATACAATGCAGATGAGCCCCACAATCAGGTCTGGCGAAGGTGTCAGTGCAGGTCCTTATTAATAACAATACAAGAGAAATGGCCTCTCATACAAAATCACTGTGCTTCCAATGTGAGAGTGCAGAAGAGAAAAACAAGGGAAGTGTCTCGTCAATGTATCTTTTTCTTTTTTTTTTCTAAAAGCATACTTTTTTTTTCCCATTTCAGATTTGCACATCAATAGGCTATATGATGATTCATTTGCTATGCTGAATTATTTTCTGGTTTGTTCCTGCTTGTCTTTCCCTGATGGACACGGTTTACTCGTCAAACTCTTCTCATATTGTTTTAATGGCACCAGTAACGGTGATGCTTGTGTCAAATTTTGACCCACATGGAAAACCAAAGAAATTAATGGTTAGGGTACAATTTTCCCTGGAGTGGTTTGTAAATGTTGTATTAGGATAGAAGATGCTTATGTTATAATTTCACATTTTTATATTACACATTAATATAAAAATGTGAATATTTTATATTATATCACATATTTTATATTATTATTTTCATATATTAAATTGAAGACTGGTGCACAATTTGTGTTGTGTAACAGAAATGTTAACGATGGTGTGCCGCTTTTGTTAATTCCGGTCACTTTTGGCATTTCGTAATATCTCACATATTTTACAACAACTTTTGTATTATTCTAATTTTTCTACTTAGTTTAGTAGTAACAGTAAATTATGAATACAACAAATAACTAACCCTAAACTCAACCCTAACCGTTGTAAGTACATGTTAATTAATATTACTATTAATAAGTGCTGTTGTGTTTGGGAAAGTGCTTTAAAGGAGTAGTTCACTTTAAAAAAAAACTTTTGCTGATAATTTATTCACCCCCATGTCATCCAAGATGTCCATGTCTTTCTTTCTTCAGTCGAAAAGAAATTAAGGTTTTTGATAAACATTCCAGAATTTTTCACCATATAATGGACTTCAATGGGAACCAAACGGTTCAAGGTCCAAAAGACAGTTTCAGTGCAAACTGTTCAAAAGGCTTTAAACGATTCCAGACAATGAACAAGTGAAACGATCACTCATTTAAAAAAATAAATAACAAAGTTTAAGTTTTATAAGCTCAAATACTCGTCTTGCTCTGTTCTGTGATGTGCGTTCATGACTCTCCTGTTCGAACTCATTCATCAAAATGAACAAATCTTTTTTTCGAGTCATTTGGTTCATTCAACGAACTAAATGAACAAATCGACTCGAAAAAAGTTTTGTTCATTTTGATGAACGGGACCGAAATGACCGTATTTATTAAATGGTCGATCGTTTCGCTTGATGAGACCCTTATTCATCGTCTGAAATCGTTTAAAGCCCTTTGAACAGTTTGCACTGAAACTGTCTTTTGGACCTTGAACCGTTTGGTTCCCATTGAAGTCCATTATATGGAGAAAAATCCTGGACCGTTTTCATCAAAAACCTTCATTTCTTTTCGAATGAAGAAAGAAAGACATGGACATCTTGGATGACATGGAGGTGAGTAAATTATCAGCAAAAGTTTTTTTTACAGTGAACGACTCCTTTAGTAGTCAGAATTGGACAGTAAACTTAAGTTTGACCGTATTTTAATATTAACAAAGATTACAATTGTATTTTGCATTGTTAGCTAGTAAATGCATTTACTTACATCAACAAATCTAACCTTACTGTAATGTTACCAACTTTACTCTGTTTGTTTCGATTTTTAAGTCAAGTCACAAAGCCTGGTTCCATGCACCAAAAAAAGTGGTATTTAGTGGACACATCAAAACTGACCCGAGGACAATATAAAATCTCACCATGACCAGAAATACAAGCAAACAAGGCTCTCCCCGTGTGCCCGTCTAAGGAGCTTCTCCATCCAAATCAGCATGTAAGTGCGGCCACAGTGGTGACATTTTAATGTGGGTGTCGTCGTCTTGCCCCCCCAACAACATGAGACATGCTGTCTGATTTCGTATTCATACCACGCATATTAATCAAGTCGCCCTGGCACTGGCCAGTTTCGTCCCTCCATTCTGTCTGCCAATCTGCATATCCGCATATTACAGACGGAGGGCCCCGTATTTAATTTCCTACAGGAGCAGATAATGATCGGCTTGTTCATGCAGAGGGGGGCCTTTGTCAGGAGAGGTCTGATATTTCACATGGAGTAGGAAAGCTCTGATTAATGCGGATTCCGCCGGCCCGTCGTTTCATTACAGGCGAGGTGATGAAACGACTCTTGGTGTCGGCAGGATCGAGGGTGGCCATTCGGCAGATTTACTGATGCTGTTTTAATATGTCTGAAAACATCTGTGGAGCTGAAGAGTGAGCAACAGGGGGGAAGCGAGGAGAGCGGGCCCGCTGACCCTGTCAGACACTAATACGAGTCATTTGTAATTAGGTTTTTACATCAAACATGAGGCGACTGTCTCATTGATTAACCCTCGGTGTGTTAGAACTGGCAGCAAAAGAGTTGTGACTGCATGTCTTCTGAAACAAAGAAACCAGCTATCAGTTTATTTGCATTGCAAGGTTAGCATGACCTCTTAAAAACAAAGACTCTTTATTGACATCTGTGATTTCACGAAGAACCTTTAACGTTCATGGAACTTTCCGTTGCTCAAAAGGTTCTTGATTCAAATGTTCTTCACACTACACACTTTTACACGCTACAGGGTTTTTTGCAGTGATGCCACTGAAGAGCCATTTTGGGTCCCCAAAAACACTTTAAATTGAACATTTCCTGTTTTACAAACGATTTACTCTTGTTTTATAAGTAAATTTCTCGTGAATGGAATTAAGGAAAATCTACTCAACTAAATTATGTAAAATTTAACTTGGCCTGCTGTCGAGTAATTTCTACACTACCCAATTTTGGGTCAAATATGAACAAATCCAGTCGTTGGGATACATTTTTAAATTGCATTTTTAATCCAGGGTTTTTGGGTTTGTCCACATTTGACCCAAAATTGGGTTAAAACAACCCAGCATTTAGAGTCATTTGGCGGTTACTTCACTGTAAAAAATCCAACTTGCATTTGGTTAGACAAATTCTGTTTTTAAAGTTAATTCAACTATTTAACATGAAAACGTTTGTGTAACTAATGACCCTAAGTTGAGAACTCAAAAATGTCCTTTTAAGTTCTCAACTTTTTTTTTTTTTTTTTTTTTTACTGTTTCAAGTACATTTTACTCATTCTTTGTTTGTACATTTTACTCAACTGTACAAGTGTATGGTTTACTTAGAAACATTTAAGTAAACGACACACACTAAATTATTTTCATGATTTATCACAACATTTTTATCTTTCGTCAAATCAACTTTAAGTATTTTTTTTGTAGTTCAGATAACAAAACATTTTGAGTTTCTATTGATTAATCCAATCTCCTTTGTTGTATTAATCAATGAACTTAATTTTAAGTAAACAGGTAACTTACTTTTTTTTAAGTTAAACCAACAATCATTTTTTTGTATAGATTTCTTGTTAGGCTACACTTTGTATTAAGACAACATAATGTAGTAAATGAAGTACTCAGCTGCACTCTGAGACTTGGTAACGGTGAAAATCAATGGATATTTTTTGAGAATGGTTCATTTTGAGTAGAAAACTGAGTAGATGTCACAAAAGCAAGTTAAACCCAACAACAAAACATAATGTCAAAACAGTGTAAATGCAACTAGAAAACAGTGAAAAATGCAACCTTATTAATTACTCATACCCGGCCTAGTGCATTAGGAACATACCAGAAATTTCACTTAATTGTATAACTTGGATACTTACTCAAAGAATCATTGTAAACATTACAAACAATTCCAAGCAAGGGTTAGCTCACCCAAAAATGATGTCATTAATGACTCACCCTCATGTCGTTCTAAGCCCGTAAGACCTCCGTTCATCTTCGGGACACAGTTTAAGATATTTTAGATTCAGTCCGAGAGTTTTCTGTCCCTCCATTGAAAATGTATATATGGTATACTGTCCTTCTCCAGAAAGAAAATAAAGACATCAAGTAGTCCATGTGACATCAGTGGGTTAGTTACAATGTTTTGAAGCATCGAAAATACGTTTTGGTTCAAAAATAACAAAAACTACGACTTTATTCAGCACTGATGTCACATGGACTACTTTGATGATGTCTTTATTTCCTTTCTGGACAAGGACAATACTGTATATCGTACATACAATTTCAATGGAGGGACAGAAAAAAACTCTGAATCTCTGAAAGGGCTGAATCTAAAATATCTTGAATTGTGTCCCGAAGATGAACCTCTTATGGGCCTGAGGGTGATTTTCATTTTTGGGTGAACCCTTTAACACACACTGTGAGGAGAGCCATGCATCTTTTCAATTCAAGGTCAGATGCTTTAGGATTGCATGTGATTGCATTTTTCCCTGGCTGTTTTTTGAGTCCTGTACCATGGTAGATCACGCAAGACCTCAGAGGAACAGCTGCTGTGCCACTGTTTGTCAAAATTAAATAGATTTAACAGCATTGTAGTCATACTTGATTTACATAACTTTCTCTTTAAATCCAGAGAGCCCTTGTCTAATTAAAATGTTCTGCAAAATATGAGAGTTGGAGACAGTTGTTTGTAAGCAGATTGCACTATGGGGAGGCAAAGTTGAGATGTTTCTCAGAAAGCCAAAATATTTGTTTCCCTGTGTTTTTTCAACAGGGGTGGAGCTTGTGTTTTAAGACTGTGGGTGAAAGTGAGAAACCTGGGTTAGGTTCAAACCTATCTATAGCATATAAAAGCCAATATCAAATTGGAAAGTGATATAGTCCTACTACTGTAGGTATAGCCTAGTTGTATGTTGTAGCTAAAGTTCAAAATGAATTAGTAACTAAATCATCAATCCTTCTTCCAAAACGTGTTTTTATATTACCCTGATCCATGGTGTTAAGTCTATTATAGCTAAGTGTTTATATTCTAGATCTGGCAGGGTGGTTTTCGTGGGAAATTGCGTACAGTAGGCGTACATGCGTCACTTGCCCATGCGTGTCTTTTTATATCAGTAGCCTACTGTAAATAGAGAGCCCTATTTTTTCATTTTTGAGGAACTTACAAATACCTGGATACTCTCCTCCTTACTCCAAAGCCCTTAAAACTCTTGCACTGTTTCGTTTGTTTTGACGCACAGAGGGAGAACGTGGGAGAGCTCCTAACAAAACCAGAATCCACATTGATTTTCTGAGATGGCGAGAACTGAGGGATTTGAAAAAGCGGGGGTGATTTGAAATTTTCTTCATTGACTTTCTGGGTCGTCACGTTTTCATTTTTGGGTGAACTAAACCTTTAGACAAGACTGGATTTATTTGATCAAATATACAGTAAAATGGTGATACTGTGAAATATTTAAAATAACTGTTTGAATATATTTTAAAATGTAATTAGATTTTTAGCATCATTACCCAAGTCTTCAGTGTCACATAATTTTTTTTAAATATCATATTTATTTTCCAAAACTTGCACCAAGAAACCTATTTCAAAGTTTGCGTTCTCGAGCCACCAAACACTTTTGTCATGGAAAGACCAGACCAGATTAAAAATTTTCTGTTTCCAGTTAAAACTGTGTTGTGTATGCAGCACCTAAGGTAATAACTCATGATCTTTGCAACAGAAGTGAATCAATCAAATACTAACTTTAGCTGAACAACTTTATTCTAGAGCTAAACAATCTCTTACTTTAATGTCCTGTTATCACTGTAAAGCTGCTTTGAAACAATCTACAGTATATTGGTAAAAGCGTCATACAAATGAAGTTGACTTGACTTTTTCAGGATTCTTTGATATTACAATAGAAATAGAATTAGTATACAAAACATAATAGCACGATTAAAGTAATGTTAAAAGAGGAGTATAATGTAATACAACATTATTTAAATTAGAATATAAAGCAAATGTCAGTTCAGTGTTGCCTCTTGTCTGTCATGACTTGAAGATGTCAGTGAACTGAACAATTGTCCAGCTGAATTTTGAGGAGCAGCTGTTATTGGAGCAGCTCAGTAGAATGTGTGTGAATGTTAATTGGTTTACCTTATTGATCGGGCTGAGAGCTCTTGGTACAAAAAGGCTTTGTTGCCACAGCAGCTGAAGAAAATATTAACAGCCTTCAAAAAAACAAAAAAAAAAACACGATGTTCTGAATTCTGAAAAGAAAAGCATTGCTTGAGCCATACCTCTAATGAAGAGCCCTTAAATTCTGATAAATAATAATTTACCAGATACACCAAAATAAATTATTTTAAACTGCCTTAAAGGAGTAGTTCACTTTTGAAAAAACTTGTGCTGAAAATTTACCCACCCCCATGTCATCCAAGATGTCCATGTCTTTCTTTCTTCAGTCGAAGAGAAATGAAGGTTTTTGATGAAAACATTCCAGGATTTTTCTCCTTATTATGGACTTCAATGGGAACCAGACGGTTCAATTCATTCAGACTCATTCATCAAAATGAATCTTTTTCCAAGTCAATTCGTTCATTTTGTTCGTTGAATGAACCAAATGACACGAAAAAAGATTCGTTCATTTTGATGAACGAGTTCGAACAGGAGAGTCACACAGAACAGAGCAAGGCGAACATTTGAGCTTATAAAACTTAAACTTTATTATTTATTTTTAAATGAGCAATCATTTCACTAGATAAAACCCTTATTCATCGTCTGGAATCGTTTAAAGCCCTTTGAACAGTTTGCAGTTTGCACTGAAAGTGTCTTTTGGACCTTGAACTGTTTGGTTCCCATTGAAGTCCATTTTACCTTAATTTCTTTTCGACTGAAGAAAGAAAGACATGGACATCTTGGATGACATGGGGGTGAGTAAATTATCAGCAAAAAGTTTATTTAAAAGTGAACTAGTTTTTAAATCCAACCAGACAGTAATAAATGAACACAGATATGAAGCACCCAACTCATTTCATGTCAAGATAAGTGTGATATATGGGAGAAACAAGTCTGTTAAAGCCTGATGTGTTTATTTTGTGCTAACGTCCAGCTGACGGAGGGTTAACCGAATCGGTTTCAGACACAGAGGGACCAAGACATAACTTGGTTTGCCCATCAATCCTCCATCTGTCATAGTTTAGGTCACAACTGTCATCCAGTTAGTAATGCCATTGTCAAAGCTGGTCCCATTTAGGAGTGTGATGCGCCGTGCGGTATCTCTCCTCACAAAAGGAAGTCCAATTTTTCCTTCTGTGTTGCTTATCTGATGGTCCCAGGGATTTCATTTGATTGTAATTTTGATAAGTGGAGTGCTTTTTCATGGTTTTTTTTCAGAATTTGGAGACTGACTGGTGGGCCTCCAGTAATGGAGGTCTACGCTGGCATTCTTGGCAAGCCTGCTTGACCAGGTTATCTAATTCCTTTTACATCCAATCTCACACAAACCAAAGCTTATTAGCTTCAAACGGCTTGAATGGATAATGTGGGCTAATACACTGGCTCACAGGCAGTTTGCCGCAAGGCCGCGACTTTATTAAAGGTGAATGACATTCATGCTGCGACTAGCATTAGCGTGCTAATTGTGAAGACTGTAATTAGCCTTTCATGGCAAGGTTAGTGGCCCAGAGAAGCGGCGCTCATTCTCTCACACAATGTCAAACGCACATCGTGGAGAAAAATGCTAATCTGTTGTTTGGCTATTGTGCTTGCAGACCTTGGGAGAGATGAGAGTGAAGCTGGAGAGGTAGAGGAGCTAAGAGAGAAAGAATAATGGAGAGACAAAGCGTGAACCGAGCGAGACACAGCGGAGGAGAAGGTGAGCGCGGTCGATGAGAGAAGAGATGGTGAAGTTTGGGATGACAAAAGAATGCGAAGAATTAAATGTCAAGGTAAAATTTGCCAGGAAAGCTCAATTGAGCACACTGGACGGGAAATTCCAAGGAAAATGAAAATTGTGTCAGTGTTTACTCACCTGCATGCTGCTGTTATTATTAATATGGAACACAAAAAGGTTATTTTTTTTTTAGAAATCTTCACACAGCTCTTTTCCTACAATTTATTTGTTGTTAACCACAAAAAAATCTAAAATATGATAGCGTTGTTTGTGTTACTGAACACATTTTTTTATTAATTACACAATCTTACATGTGGCCTACTGTATATTCACATCCA
Organism: Pimephales promelas; assembly: GCF_988280905.1. NCBI lineage: Eukaryota > Metazoa > Chordata > Actinopteri > Cypriniformes > Leuciscidae > Pimephales > Pimephales promelas. Next base: position 6,845,820 of record NC_142774.1, read on the forward strand.
GAATTCAAAAACGGTTACACTGACTCGACATTTTTTTTTAAATTTGCATGATTATTATTGAATAATGACTAGGGACACACGATATATCTAATGCTATCGTTATCATCCCAATAACAAATGTTGTCCGATCGATTAAAACCAATAAATAAAGTATTATTTGCTTAAAGGGATACTCCACTTTTATTTTTTTTTTAGAAATAGGCTCATTTTTTACAACTCCCCCAGAGTTAAACTGTTGAATTTTACCGTTTTTGAATCCATTCAGATGATCTCCGGTTCTGGTGGTACCACTTTTAGCATAGCTTAGCATACATCATTGAAGCGGACAAGACCATTAGCATTCCTCAAAAAAAAAATCGATATTTAAAACTCGACTCTTCTGTAGTTACATCGTGCACTAAGACCTGTAAAATTGCGATTTTCTAGGCTGATATGACTAGGAACTTTACTCTCATTCCTGCGTAATAATCAAGAAGCTTTACTGCCGTACCATGAGTGCAGCAGGCGTAATGATATGACGCAGTGCCTGAAAATAGTCCCCAGCTCAGTAACTTCCAAACTAAGTTTGTGTAGTCATTAAGTAAATATATGTAAATGTAAGTACACATTGATGGCCCAAGACACGAAATGAGCAGTTTGTGTGAGAAACATCCGGCGATTTCTGCCGCGTGCGCTGATAGAAGCGCCCTCGCCCTCAGAGTACTTGGACGTGGCTGTGGTTACAAGAGGTAAAAACGATATAAATACCGTTCGTTTTCTCACACAAACCGCTCGTTTCGTGTCTTAGGCCATCAATGTGTACTTACATTTACAAGTCATTAAATCATGTTTAATTTGGACTTCTCTGTTCATGCTCTTTGAGGTGGTGACCATAGACCTCCATTATATGACTGACAGACGAACGGTTTGACCTAAAAATATCAAAATTTAAAATACTGCGGAAACAAAGACACCTACAACTTGGATGCCTTTGAGCTGAGCTAAAACATAGTAAAAATTAATTTCAAAGTGAACTATCCCTTTAAAAGGACAGCATATGATACTATAGCAACTAAATGGTTATGCTATTATAATTAAGGTGAATAATGTCATGGATTTGCTTACTTTGTTACTTAATTTACTTGGTTGGAATTCATGGAACATCTTCAGCAGAGCTCATGCGAACCATGAAGGCACGTCTACTCAATCCAATTCAAACATCATCTGTCATTCACCCATCAAACTGCGCTTTCCTTCAGATGCGATGAAATCTTCCAGAAATACCAGCAGACTGAAGATCGATGCAACCGTCTACTCAAGTCACCACTGTCAGTGTGTTTTTAGATTGCAACAATAATTCATCTGAGGGAATAAAAACATTAATGCTTATATTTAACATAATTTATATTTATATATAATTGTGCTTTTAGTATGTTCCATGGAAATGTAACTAATCTGAAACAACACAAAACACAATAAATTATTATTATTTTTATTTATATTTAAATCATTTCCATTCCAATTCCATATCGTTCACATCACACATTCGCTTGTAGAGGCTGTTTATATATAAATGAAGAATATACTTGAACGTGTATTAATAGGCATATATTGAAATTGATGATTGAGAGATGTTCAAACAAACATTCAAAAGCCTGATGCATCATATTTGATACTCACATTTTTATAGTAAAAGTTTAGTTTTGGCCATGTTGTTATTTTGGATGCCTTATAAATGTCCATTTCAAATATGATACTGTAGGTTTTATAGAGTTGGCACTTCGCTGACAGAGGGATGTTATGATGCGGGAAGTCTTCAGTTCTTATATCAGTTCCCCCATTATCAATTTCTGCAGGTCTTTTTAAGCAAGCCAACCTCTATTTTGCTAAACGTCAATCTCCCAAGATTTTAACTCATGAAACGGGCACATTTAAGTTTAAAATTGTGTGTAAAGAGTGTTTCAGAATGACGACAGACAGAGCAGAGAGAGAGAGAGTAAGTGATTGAGTGAGTGAGTGACTGTATTAAAGTGAGAGCTGAGGAGTGCTGGTCTAGGTGAGAGCGGTTGGTAATTGTAGTGATTATAGCCTTTGGTTCCTCTTCACCCTCTGATGCTGTAACAGCATATCGTTACCTTCAAAGACTGAGAATAGAGACCCCATTACGACCCTATTCTCTCAACATTATCTCTCTGACACACAAACAGTCTCGGTCTCTCACACATACTCTATAGCCCTGCTCGGCATGTTGTATAAGAACAGACAGAGAAATGGTGGTTCAAAAAGTTTTGGAGAAGATTTTTCAATCCAGCTCACTGTCCTGCAGATTTTTGCTTTAACCCCAGTTGAACACACTTGAACACGGTAATCCAGGATAACTACTGCATCCGAAATTGCATACTCTCTTCTTATAGGAGTAGTTCACTTTTAAAAAAAACTTTTGCTAATAATTTACTCACCCCCATGTCATCCAAGATGTCCATGTCTTTCTTTCTTCAGTCGAAAAGAAATTAAGGTTTTTGATGAAAACATTCCTGGATTTTTCTCCATATAATGGACTTCAATGGGAACCAAACGGTTCAAGGTCCAAATGAGAGTTTCAGTGCAGCTTCAAAGGGCTTTAAACGATTCCAGACGATGAATAAGGGTCTTATCAAACGAAACGATTGATCATTTAAAAAAAAAATAACAACAAAGTTTAAGGTTTATAAGCTCAAATGCTCGTCTTGCTCTGTTCTGTGATGCGCGCTTTTGACTCTCCTGTTCGAACTCGTTCATCAAAATGAACGAATCTTTTTTCGAGTCATTTGGTTAATTGAACGAACAAAATGAACGAATTGACTCGGAAAAAGATTTGTTCATTTTGTTGGACGAGTTAGAACAGGAGAGTCACGAACGTTGAATGCCGTGAAAAACAAACACAACACGTATAAAGTGGGAAAGAGCTTTGCGATTGACTGTACAACTAGATTTGACAAAAAATCGGAGGTATATTTTTACTGACTGCTATAGAAAGAGGAGCAAATGGATCGCTGCAATTCACAGAAACAACTGGACTCTGACAAAATGCAGTTATCATTTTGTGTCAATATGCTGAATTTAGGTGTAAAACCATACCCATATATTTTGTATTGTTATATATATTAACAACTCATCAATTCAATATTTATCATTGCATATTCTGCATTATTGGATGTGGACTGGACGATATGATGATATATATATATAGGCTATATATAACACTGATATAAGTGATCACCCGGATTTAGACCTACCTATATTGTATTGTAAGCGTTCACAGGCAAATCTGCTTTATGTTTAGGTCTATATTGCTTTTATTTCCCCGGTGTCGAAATCAGGCAAACATAAATGTCAGGCAACACGATTACTGGCTGCATGTCAATATCCATGGATCACTAAATCTTTAGTGAGTTGTAAGGAACACTATATTGAGTCCAGCATTTAGTTTAAATTGATAAAATTGTTAGTTTAAGTCGCATTTTTGCAGTTTCCCCAATGGGCTCTATGCACGGCGGTATTTCCGGTGAAGGTGTAAGGATGCTCGATAACTTCCGCCGATCGTAGAGTCCAATGCAATACCGAGAATTTATATTGAAGTTTATACTCCATGGTTATACTAATGAAACGTTAGTCACAAAAACAGACACCCCTCGTTGTGTTTATGCTTCTTTTTAAAATTATATTAAATAAACATAACTATATATAAAATTACATCTAAACGTATGTACGTTTCGTTTCAAAGACGGAAGGACAGTACATTTTGAAGACTGCCATATAATCCCGTTTTCCTCGGTTTTCCTCCGCTTTAATCTCCACAACCGGAAATGGACGAACATCCTTGCTTCAAATGTGGAACTTATGCGTGCGTATAGCCCATTAAATCCAGTCACGTAGCAGATCTTTTGCCACTCAGTCAGGCTGAGGGGGGTTGTTCCGGCGGGAAAGTGACGTCAATGCATTCCCTTTATATAGGTCTATTTTCTCTGGGCTCACTCCTGCACGTAAAACGTGTTCAGTGCATTCGCAAATCTCTCCTCTTCCCCAGTTAACAAGTTTGGGTTATAAGAAAGTTTTCATAACATTTTCATTAAGTTATAAAAATGTTATTTCTGAATGTTCTAGGAACATTCAAAACATCCAGTTTTTTAGATGTTGTATTAACGTTATTTCTTGGTTATATGAACGTTATTCAAAACGTTATAAGAACGTTCAATTCTCATGATGTATAAATGTTGTAGTAACGTTCTTGCTTGGCTATAAGAACATCATTCATACATCATTACAACGTTCAATTCTCCCTATTATATAAAAGTTGTATTTTAACGTTATTAGAATGTTAAGAAATAACAATTTTATTAAATGCTTTGAACACCTGATTATGCATGGAAAAAAAACCCGTCACCCAGAAAAGACAAAACTAATTTTGTCGTAACTTTGTAAAAACAAAAAACAAACAAAAACGTAATATACATTTTTGGTCAAACCACCCAGCACAACGTTATTGTCTGTGAATAGTTGCCTATTTTGTGTTTTTCCTCTATTAGATGGGTCTGATTTTACGGGCCAGTCACATGCGAGACTCTCACGAGGTGTTTAAAGGAGGGACAGCGCGTGAATCACTCAGCGTCTCCAGCTAATTACTTGCGCCTTCAAGTTAATTAACTGTGAGCAAGGAGCAGGGAGGGAGGACTAATTAAGCAGTGCTTAAAAAATCACAGGATGAAACAGCATTATTCTGACCCGACTTAAAAAAAACAAGCTGAAATTGTATTGGCGTAGACTAGGCGCGAGACATTGTGAATCGTAGAAATTCAATGGTGACTCAGACAATATTTGTGGTAGTCACCAGATATGGGATTCTGTTGGACAAAACAAAACATTTTTGACAGTTTAATGTGTTTTGTGAAAATTTTAATTTAACTTTTTCACAGCAATTTAATAATTTGGCACCACAAAAAAAAAAAAAAGAATGAATAAGACATCCTTGGCAATGTTAGCATAATGCCCATGACATGTTTTGTTAGCTTAGAAGAGTCTGTAAAAACCAAACAAAATGTCTTTGGCGTGACAGTTGTCCAGTATAATCCAATGTGTGTTTCTATGTGAGAGAGAGAGAGTGGGCATATCACCTTGACACATGGAAAGGTTTTATTATTTGTATTATTTTCGCAGGTAAATACCAGTATAGCCCACTTTTTTTCCCCCCCGATGCTGACTCTCTACTCTAATGAATGACAAAGAACTTTCTCTCTGTCTGTGTCTGTTTGTCTGCTGTGACAGCACTCTGACACACGCTGTTTTGTTCTCTTTATTGGAGAGCAGGCTCTGGTTGTAATGCCTGCTGGAAACCTGTATAGAACTGCCTGCCTAATCCATTCTGTAGGCGGAAAACATCCTGGCTATTCTCTGGCTCTGTTTAGTCCTTTTTCAGCAGAACGATCAACCTATTGTGTTAAGGCAATGCATAGAAACAAGATATTCATTAACAAGGTCTCTGTTCAAATATGTTCTTACTTTATTAATACATTACATACAATCTTTGAGATTCTGTTTTGAAAGATTTATTATTATCGTCAATGTAGAAATCTGGTTTTGGTGCGTAATGTTTTTGTGTATATATTTTTTTATCAAATGAATGTGTTCTTGATTTTAATTGTAATACTATTTGACAATATCACTCTTGAACGCTGCCTTGGTAGTAGGGATGCACCGATATGAAAATTTTGGCCGATACCGATAACCGATAATTCTTTATATTTGGAAGCCGATAACCGATATATCGGCCGATAAACTTAAATCCAAATTTGTATCTAATTTTGAGAGCCTGATTACAAAAACAAAAGTCTCACAATTAAATCCATGTCCCAAGCGCACAATTATAATGATGTTCTCATTATAGTTGTATAGCCGATATGACAGATTTGCGTTGCACATGTTGTACCGAACCGTATTTTAATATTTTTTGCAGAGATTTCAATCATATTTCAAGACATAAAACATAAACAGTTCTCAACAAGTGTCTCAGCTGAAGGGAATAATACATTATTTATCGGCTTTAATATATCGGCCACATTTTCTTACCAGGCCGATAACGATAACATTAAAAATGAACATACATCGGCCGATACCGATATGCTGGCCGATATATTGGGCATCCCTACTTGGTAGTATATATTAACATAAGATCATTTGATCATTTATTAAAGGCAAGGTTGTAAAATATTACATATAGGGCAAAAATTATAGGCTACTACTAATAATTTAATAATGAATTATATTTGGTTGGGAAAAAAAACTTGAAAAATATATTTTAAAACTTTTATGGAAATAATGGTTAAGATGTGTACTGTTTTAAATATTACTTTTTACTTGACGCCAATTTCAAGAGCTTTTCCAAACCACTGAAAGTAATTTCCCTCCTTTTAAAAGATTTTCATATGTCATATTTTATATTTCATTGTGATTCATCACTTCATCTTCCTATATTCTGACAAAACTTTGATGTTTTTTCTGAGACACCAATGGCTGTTTAATTAATGCATTTGCTTAAATTTAGTTAATTTCCTCATCAATAATTTGTGGTTAAGACAATTAAAAGCTTGGTGTTTAATATTTTTGGGCGTGCCCCTTTTTTCTTTTTTGAGTGTGTGTGTGTGTGTGTGCCAAGCTCAAAACAGCAAGTTTTTATTTGTCTTATCCACAAATTATTGGTATGTATTGGTATACTTATATATTGGTATACATGTATATCATATGTCATTGATTCTTTGGTCTGGTACTCATAGTTTGTATGATTGTGATTACTGTTGTCAGAGGTTGTGTCCTGCTTTGGTCATTAAGGGTTTTAAATGTCTTTATAACCTTAGCCTAATAAAAGACTTCCTAAAATATAATATATTATACATGATGAACATTAAAAAACAGGCCCTGTCTAAATGCCACAGACCAAGATTCACTTGTTTGGCACCCAATACGGCTGAAATGCATCAGATATCCCTTGTCAGATGTTTATTCCACATAAAATCAACATTTGAATGTTTTTTTTTATTTATTTAATAAAACGATATCCGATCTCTCCATTTTAGCCGAATCCTAAAGAGTGTATGTAAACATTCGGCTCTTGTGTAAGGAGTTTTGATTGACATCCCGGACAGACAGACTTGTGATATTCAAGGCCCGGCTCTATTATGTGGCATAATGATATGTCTGCTTCTCTATGTGCATAGGGGCTGTTTGTTTAGCGCTCGCATTGGCTGCCGTGCGCGTGTGTTTGTATATGTGTTGAGCATGGGGAATATAATCTTGTGTAAACACCGAGCGCGTCTCTCAGGTGGAGTTGTATGAATGAGACACAGTCTCGGTGAGGTCTCAGAGAGCCGTGTGTGTCGGTCCACGTGAATGGGAGAGGAGTCTATCTGTGGAAACAGGCTGCAATCAGAAGCTCCAGCCTTTCAGGCTTCACAAAAAAGCAACAGTCTGACTCTTGCAATTATGGATCTTCCTTTGACTTCCTTTGAACTTTAGTCATTCCACTGCATTTGATTTAGGGTTTTTTGGTGACGCTTTTCAATTGGGCCCTTATTAATGGTAATTCATGTGCTAACTAACATTGAAGTTGGCATGAAACTGAAGTTTCCATAGTTTTTGTTCCCTATCCGAGTGAAACGGCTTCTCAAATGAGGGGGAAAAAGTACACTGTAAAAAAAAATATTGTTGGTTTAACTTAAAGTAAGTAATCTGGGTTGCCTTAAAATTTTAAGTTGATTGAACTGGAAAAGGTGAGTTAGTACAATGAAGTAGATTAATTTAACCATCAGAAACTCAAAATAATAAGTTATCTCAACTAAATAAATTATTATAAAGTTGATTTGACAAAAGAAAATATGTTGTGATAACAAATCTTGAAAATATTTTTACAATGTAGGGTGGGGCTTAATTTTGTCCATTGTGAATTGATTGGGTTGTTGGATGGTTGTGGTTTGCTATTGCTATGATGTCATGTGAGTGACAGGTTGAACCCGCCCTTACGCCAGTGAACACGTTATCAGAGAAGAGATGTTGTTAACTAATTGATATCACTTTATAGTTCTCAGTACATTTAAGACAACTGTTTTTTTTTTTAGTTTTCTGAGAACTTTTACTGTAAAAAAAATCCCGTAAAAAAACGGCAAATCTCTGGCAGCAAAGTTTCCAGACGGTTTCTGTTAAATTACAGCAAATTACCATTTCACAAAAGTACATGCAAAAAAACGTAAAAATACAGAATTTACTTTAGTCAAAATGTATTAAATTACAGTATATTACCGTTGATAATGGCTTATTAAACCGTGGAAAAACAGATAAATTATGTCAAATTATAGACAAACTGTTTTTGTATTAGTTTTCTGAAAACTTGTGTTTAAACATCCAATTGAGGTATTATGTATGCACTAATTTGCGTAAATTTCCAGCACATAAATCTGAATGTTGGATAGGGCCAGTTTCAAAATTATTGTTTGATTTTGTTGCCATATTTAAAGTTACGGTTATTACGGAGGGGAGTTCCATGTTTTTAGGAATAAAAACCAGCGAATGATATACAAACAAATATCATCTGTAAAAACTTAAAAAATCTGTCACTCTACCATTTAGGTACCACCCCAGACAACCTTTATAAAAATAAAAAATTGGAATAACAGATGCACATGCACTGTAAAAAAGTATATGATCAATAAGTTAAGACGGCAAATGTTTTTACATTGTTTTAACTCCTCAAAATAAGCAATTTTTAACTTTTTATACTAAGTAGGTAGTAATAGTTGTACATTTTATATACTATGTATATTATACGTTATTCAACTCATTAAAAAAAAATCAGTTTACTGTAATTTAAGTTAAAATAATTTAAATTTTTAAGTGCAATCAACTTGAATGTTTAAGGCAGGATTTTTTTTTTTTTATATATATATATACAGTCCATGTTTCTTCCCCCGTACAAGTTTAGCATAATCCCATATATCCGTTCACATTTTGCCATAGAACTGAGAGGATGTGGAATTTGTAGCCCAAACCAACCACAAACGTGAAAGCTGAACGTTTCCCTTGCGTACCTCGCCTCTGCTTAAATACTCCGGCGTGACTGCAAGGGGTCGGACCTACACCAGACAAAACCAACACGCTCTAACCCCATAATAATGCTGGACCTCTGGGGAATAAAGCTGCTCTCATTTTCCCACATCCCACCATGCTCTGGGGCGCCTTTTTGTTTACACTGCCCTCACAATGAGCGCTATAGTGGCTGCCGAACGAGCTTGTATGGGAGTGTTCTGGGCCTGAATGTACATCCAGCCACCGGCCCTGCTCTGAATAAGCCCCTTTGAATATTGCCAAGACCCCCCGCTTGCATTGTTCTGTATTATTCCCCGTACAATAGATATCACACTTTGGAAGTAATTTTTAAAAAAAAGGGACGGGTGAATCAAAATAGTGGTAGCTTTTAGCTTTTGTTTTCCCCCTCTCTCTCTTTTCTTTCACTCCTCTAGCTCTCTTTCTTTCTTTTTTTCATTTGCTTCGCGCCCGCCCCGCATTCTCTCTTCTTTTTTCCCCAGCGCCTCATTCAGAGTTCTCCATTATAGCGGCAAATTAAATAAACCACTCCATTGCCTAAAGAGGCTGCGGCCCGGACTGAGCTAGCCTAGTTTGCGAGGATCGGGGCAGGCGAGCACGCTGGGAGAGAGCGCATCTCGCTGGGCTTACTCCACCTCGCTGGTGGTTCTTCAAGCTGAACGAACCAAACGCTTTGAGACGAAGCAGAGGATGAGGAGTGGATGGGGGGGGGGGGCAGTGAAGAGAGGGTCCCCACCCACCCCTCTTTCTCCAGTGGACAAAGGAGCTTTCTCCTTCCTCCAGCCCCCCTCCTCAAAAGGGCAGCAGGTACGGGGCATGGACCTTTTTTTGTTTTTTTACCCCGAGGTGGGTCGTAGGATGCTGGGACAAAAGGAGTTTATCTGAAGGAAAAAGAAATGTCAGGAGAAAAGTGCACGGCAGCCATGACAGAGGAAGAGTTACTTGGAGTTAGACTCGGTTTTATGCAAATGCTACAAAATACAGGAAGTGTTTATGCTGTGAGGGCGTCTTTGGAAATTTCTTTGCTTTTTGTTGAGATTTCAGACTCGAGTGCGGATGTGATCTTGTTTATAGGAGCTGTAATCATGCCGTCTCTTAATAGTTAAATTGTAGGCTTACGTCTTCAAATTTTCATGTCTAATCCAATGGTTTAATTGCCTTTTTTTATACTTATTTGTAAAGTCTACTGAGTGAAAATCGTTAAGTGAACCTTTTTGTTCAGTGAATGTTAATGTTTTCATTTGTTTTAATACAGATGTAGAAGCAACAGGTGCAAGTGGAACTTAAAAGTGATCCTTTACACTTGACCTTTCATTTTTAGGAATATGAATAATGGTGTTATTGAATTTAATGTGTTTTTAGTTGCGGCTGTATTTAGAAGGCAGCGCCCATGTTCGCTTTTATACTGATTCTTTTATGTGATTAAAGGGGTAGTTCACTTTGAAATTAATTTTTGTTATGTTTTAGCTTACCTCAAGGGCATCCAAGATGTAGGTGTTTTTGTTTCCGCAGAATTTTCAATTTTGATATTTTTTGGTCAAACCGTTCTTGTCTGTCAGTCATATAATGGAGGTCTATGGTCACCACCTCAAAGAGCATGCACAGAGAAGTCCAAATTAAACATGATTTAATGACTCGTAAATGTAAGTACACATTGATGGCCTAAGACACGAAACGAGCGGTTTGTGTGAGAAAACGAACAGTATTTATGTCGTTTTTACCTCTTGTAATCACAGCCACGTCCAAGTGATCTGAGGGCGAGGGCTCTTCTATCTGCGCAAGGGGGTTAAGGGATGATATAAATACTGTTCGTTTTCTCACACAAACCGGTCGTTTCGTGTACTTACATTTACGAGTCATTAAATCATGTTTAATTTGGACTTCTCTGTGCATGCTCTTTGAGGTGGTGACCATAGACCTCCATTATATGAACGGTTTGACCTAAAAATATCAAAATTGAAAATACTGTGGAAACAAAGACACCTACATCTTGGATGCCCCTGAGGTAAGCTAAAACATCAAAAATTAATTTCAAAGTGAACTATCCCTTTAAATTGGATTTTGATTAGCAGTTTAAATATTATTAATGTTTGCATGTCAGGATTTATAAATACAATGTCAAATGATCATTGTTTACCTCTGATTTCGAGATGCATCGCAGAACCTAGTTGCGGTAGCATAAGAAATCATTTATGAAGAGAGAGATAAAGAGAGAGGGAGATGAAGGGACTAATGGACAACCTCTGAGAAAGACAAAACAAAGGGAAGGAAAGGCCAGGTAGCGAGAGGTTGGCTTTGAGCACCGTTGGGCATCAGCCTGGATGGAGCAGAAGAGATGACCTCATTTACAATGACTAAAAGAGGAAGAGGAAGAGGAAGAGGAGGGGAGTTTGAAGAGGGGCCGTCCCGCTGAGAAGCTCACACTTAGCCCCGCTCGGATCTGATCAGGGCCCAAACTAGCCTCAGATGGGGGTCTGGTCGCATCATCCCTGCCCTTTCTGCCAAAGAGAAAAGAAAGCGGTCCACTGAAAGTTCCACTCAAATGCTGGGAAAGAAAAGAGAGGGAGGGAGGACAAATAATGTGGGCCATGGGAGGACTGTGGGTGAAGTGTTTGAGATGGTGGCAGGAAGGGGCGAGATTTCCAGCAAGGGAGAGACTGTGGCAAATGTACAAAATGCTTGAAAGATTCAGAGAAAGAGCTGGAGGGAAAAGTGTAATAGAGAGAGAGAGAGAGAGAGAGAGAGAGAGAGAGGGGTCAGGGGCTCCTCTGAGGACTGACATTTGAGACTAAGGACTGTTTTATGAGTGTTGTTAGCGTGTCAGGTCCAATTTGCAGGGCTTACAAGGCAGGGTTAAAAAAGATTAGCAGCTTTACACACGTTCACCAGATTCCGCCGCCGTTTCACCGTCGTTTAATAGTCAGCTGTTTTTTTCCTTCTCCGCAGGAGGTCTCTTAAAAAAAAAAAAAAGAGGGTAGCTTTCATTTTCGCTTTGATTGTTTCCTAATGGCTTTTATATGTCTTATGTTTATCTTTAAATAGCTTTGAACTTATAAGGCAGTTCTGTTTCAGATGATGCAAATCTCAAAATACCTGTCAAGAACATTTCTGGCTCATATTTCAACCAAAAATCGAAATAAATAAGGATATATAAATGTAGAGACGATTTCTTTGCATCTTTGATACTTAAGCACATGACAAACTTCAACCTGCTAAATTTAATAATAATAATAAATAGAGATTTGGGGTCAGTAAGATTTTTGTCATTTTATTTTATTTTTGATTTATTTTACTTACATTTTATATACTTTTGAATGGTATTTTTTTTATTAAATTGTAAAGTAACAACGTATCATGGCAGTATTTGTCAAACCGCCATTAATGTATGCAATCATTTGAACATCAATGAGAATCTATTCAATGAATTACAACTAAACTCACAAGTAAACTGTCTAGAGACTTTATCCCTTCTGAGAATATGGTGGTATGATGTGCTTTATGATATATGGTGTGAAAACACTTTATTTTGTGAAAACACCTCCATGCTTCTGAAATTAATATTTTGTATGTTTTAGCTTACCTCGAGGGCATCCAAGATGTAGGTGTCTTTGTTTTCGCAGTAGTTTCAATTTTGATATTTTTAGGTCAAACCGTTCATATAATGGAGGTCTATGGTCACCACCTCAAAGAGCATGCACAGAAAAGTCCAAATTAAACATGATTCAATGACTCGTAAATGTAAGTACACATTGATGGCCTAAGACACGAAATGAGCGGTTTGTGTGAGAAAACGAACAGTATTTATATTGTTTTTACCTCTTGTAAACACAGCCACGTCCAAGTGATCTGAGGGCGCGGGTTACAAGATTACAAGAGGTAAAAATGATCTAAATACTGTTCGTTTTCTCACACAAACCGCTCGTTTCGTGTCTTAGGTCATCAATGTGTACTTACATTTACGAGTCATTAAATCATGTTTAATTTGGACTTCTCTGTGCATGCTCTTTGAGGTGGTGACCATAGACCTCCATTATATGACTGACAGAAAAAAATTTAAACTGCTGCAGAAACAAAGACACCTACATCTTGGATGCCCTTGAGGTAAGCTAAAACATCCCAAAAATTAATTTCAAAGTGAACTATCCCTTTAAGTACTGTAAGTATCAGATGCAAGTGTCCAGTCTCCAGTGCAATATCTCCCTCCTCCCCGCTCGGCTACAGTACTCATTATTGCTCCGGCTCATTTCTCTCTCACTGAGCAGCGCAGTGGCAGGGCAGCATCACATTTAATTTAATTAGTCCAGCTGCACTGGCACTTGCGCCATTGGCTGGTATTGTCAGCACGTTTCGTACCGTGGCACACACAATCACTGATTGCTTTCAGATAGGGAGAAATATAATTAGGGTTGTGGAATGGCAGAGAGAGAAGGAGGGGGTGTGAGGGGTATATTAGAGCCTTATTAGTTTCATTTGAAATCTGTAGATAAATAGGAAAGTTTTATTTGAGGCGTAATGAGATTGTAGCTATTTGGACAAGGATGGGTGACCCTTGTATATGTATTACAGAGGGATTATGGGTAATAACACGCTATGGCTATAAGAAGTGGGGTATTGATCTGAGGCGTCTTTGATGGTTGCTGCTAAAGAAACACCGCTACTTCGTTCTCACCTCCAGATACATTTCAATTAAAATGTGAGTATATTCTATATGGACTCTCAGAAAGATCAGTCGAAAAACGGTACCAGTAATGTTCTTGTTTATCCTAAAAATCAACAAAATGCTTGTAAAATATCAATAGACTTTTAAAAATTAAGTTGATTTTCACAACCTTTTTGGGTTCCTCATAGAACCTTTTTTTTTAATGTGAAGTACATTTCTATCCTTTTTCACTATAAAGAACTTTGTGCGATGGAAATGTACCATAGATGTTAAAGGTTTTTTTTTTATTCCTTCATAATACATTGGGCCCTATTTTTTTAACAGACTTTTCTTAGAGAGTAGCTGTTTTCATATCTGGTGACATCATTTAAATCCAGCCTTACTCATTTTCAAGCCCTTATTTCATTTGTAATCCACCTTTGAAACCCCATCCAGTGGCAAAAACATACAAAAGTACATCAGCTAACAAGGTCCAGCTGCAAAATGGTTAGCCAGAGATAACTTTCTTTCTCTTTACTGGTGCATAGCAACCTCTGTGTAGAGCAAAAAACCCATTTCCATTCTTTATTTCACTACGTGAGCCGAGAAACTCCCGTAAAGACACTTGTGCTTTGTCAAACCCCCATCAGAATGACACCATCATAACCCTCTAATGAACCTGAGCATAATTATGTGCAAGCTGACATTGTTGAATACAGTAAGCACAGACATTAACACAGTAACCTGAGTGAGATCTGCTGACTGCTCATTATGCCTATTGGGGATCAATAGAAGAGGTGAATAAAGATGGAAATCTGTCCAAATGGATTTAAAGATTTGAAGGGATTTCTTTGTGAATTGTAAATGGCTTGCTGTGCTGGATTATTGTGGATATTTTGACACAGAATATTTTGTTTCATCAGTTTTTTGGATTATCCAAGAGAACCTAAAACCTTCAATCTATTGTGTCATATGAAAAACAAGAAACATAGGGTGGGACTTAATTTTGTCCATTGTGAATTGATTGGGTTGTTGGATGGTTGTGGTTTGCTATTGCTATGATGTCATGTGAGTGACAGGAAGTCCCGCCCTCACGCCAGTGAACACGTCATCAGAGAAGAGAACATTTTGAATAAAGACTTCCAGGGCATGGATTCATTATTGATAGTAAATACTGCAATATTCCATAAAAAACAAGAGCTATCAATTTTATGACGTAACTAAAAGTAAACCAACTCAATTTACGGTAAAATACCGGCAGCTGTTTTACAGTCTTAACTTAAAATTTACAGAAATAAACCGTATTTATGATCTGATTTAATGTTATTATCGATTAATTGAAGTATTAATATCTGTTTTGTACCATTGTAATACACTGACAACTAAGAATCACAGCAGTGATGAGAGACGCATGATATATGGAAGCTCATCACATGAAGCTTTTCCACAAGAAACTTAATATTAATATATAGAAAGATTAATAATGGTAACACACATGAAATTTTAAAAAGGCAATACACATTAATTTAACAACATTAAATGTCATATAAAACCCTTATGTACATATTAATATATAGAAAGATTAATATACCATCATGGTAACACACATGAAATTTTAAAAAGGCAATACACATTAATTTAACAACATTTAATGTCATATAAACGCTTATGTACATAACTGATTAGAAAAGGACTAAGAAAACAATGAAGAAACAAGTTATTTCAACAAAAATACATCAAATGTGAAGTGTCACGCTGGGAATTGTGTGAATGTCAATTTACGTTTTTTTCACCGTAAATTATTCGATGAGTTGTTCATTTTCACTTTAAAACTGTAATTTAACGGTATTTTACAGTAAAATTACATTAAATTTACCATTAGATCTATCACAGTTATTTACCATATATAGTAAGGAAAGGTCCTGTTAACCAATTAACAGTTTTTTACCGTTAAAATCACAATACAGATTTCAGACAGTTGATTAAGAAATATTCCACTTCTTGTGGAACAAATTACAAACATAATGTTTTATTGTTAGGTAGGAGAAGTTATTTTAAATCGTGCCGATATCTGTGTTCTTGCACTCTAAAAAATGCTGGGTTGTTTCAACCCAAATCTGGGTCAAATATGGACAAACCCAAATGTTCAGTTAAAAATGCAATTAAAAAACGTACAGTTGAAAGTGAAAGTTGAAGTTGGGTTAAAATTTGAAATTAGATTTTTAACCCAACATTTGGGTTTGTCCATATTTGACCCAAATTTGGGTTAAAAAACCCCAGCATTGTTTAGAGTGTTTATTAATTTTTACCCAAATGTTGGGTTAAAAATGTAATTTCAAATTTTAACCCAACTTGAAACTTTCACTTTCAACTGTACATTTGTTTAATTGCATTTTTAACCCAACATTTGGGTTTGTCCATATTTGACCCAAATTTGGGTTCAAACAACCCAGCATTTTTTAGAGTACAAGTTTGCTGATTTGTTACGATGTCAGTATGCAAATCAACAGTGTGTGCAAACTCAATCTCCGCGTTAGCAAAAAGTCAACAATTTATCAATATGAATCCCCGGTCAATCTAAAAACCATAAAACGTTGATTTTACTCAACATCCATCTATATTACATGGATTCAAAGACGTGCTGCTGCTACTGAACTCATTCTTTCCTCACAGAATGCCACTGAACATCATCTTATGTTTTTCCTTTGTGGTTTTCAAAGATCCTTAAAGCCTTCATGCAGATATACCATAGTGTGTACCTTCGCCCATACAGTAGCTCTGACAGAAAGTGTGACGGGTAGCTTAAGCAAGCCATCTGCTGTAAAAGGAATGCCTTTGATACCATTAGCCCCCGTGGCGCGCTAACATGTTGTTTCTAGAAGCTTCAGCTGATCCTGTGAAGCCGGCTGTGGTGGGAGACAACTGTGGGCTTAGAGATTCCTGTGCTAACAGCAGGAAGATGTGCGCATGCAGGCGGAAAACCATACAGTGATCATAGCCCGTGTGTGTGTTCATCTGCACAACCTTTGATCTTCTGAGCTGCTAATTTGGTCTCAAGGCCAGTCAGTTAGCAACACGGTGTGTGAACATGTTTCCATCATTTCCCTTGATTTGTTTATCCTGTTGGACCCCCTTGAGAGTCATGTTCTGAAACGTGTCGCTTTTGGCAACTAATTAATTCAACTCTTAAAGGGACATCATTTACTCACCCTCATGTCAGTCCAATCATGCATGCATTTCTTCATTCTGCTGAACACCAAAGAAGATATTCAGAAAAATAGGTTTTCTTTACAGTGAAAGACAAGTTAAGTCCAGACAGTGTTTTTCATTGTACACACAAAAATAGTTAAAACATTCTTCAAAATGTCATCTTTTTTTTTTAATAGAATAGTAAAACAGAATAGCAAGATATAAAGGTCTGATTCAGAAAGAATTTAGTGAATTAACCCTTTAAAGCCTGAAATATGAAATAATAGTCAGAAAAATCTAAAAATGGAACCGTTTATTGAACATTTAGACAATCTTTTTAAAATATCAAAGTGTTTTGTTTGGCCCAAAGATCTTTTACCAGTACAAGTATGAAATGCATATAAATAGGAGTCGCACTCCCAATAATATATGACTTAGTAAAGTGATATTTAAGCGATTCGTTTTATGATTGAAGTCTGTAGTTTGTATTGTGGGGGGGCAAAACTCGATAGAATGCAATGCAATACAATAATGATTAAGAGATGCATATAAAAGCCATATCATATTTCACAATCACATTCATGATTTAAAAAAAAAATGAAGTATGGATGATAAACTGAACCTAAGTTATTGCTTGTGCAACATCCTGATCCATTTAAAAACATTTATTTAAATGAAATCTGTCACAGTTTCGTGATCAGGCCAGGCCTTATTCTTTCCGACACCTTCCCCTTCTTTTACTTAATTGAAAGCATTCAGACTAGAGGAGCATTTTCAGTGCAAAAGTCTGTCAAGACATTGAGGTGCATGTGAGTTTATTGCTGAAAACATGTAATTAGCCCTTATAGGTGACTTTGTGAAAGAATTTTTGACATTTTGAGAGATACAAAAGACCAATACAATTCCACCGTAAAAAATATTGTTGGTTTAACTTAAAAAATGAAGTAACCTGGTTGCCTTCAAATTTTAAGTTAATTGAAATGGGAAAAATTGAGCTAATACAATGAAGGAGATTGATTTAATCATCAGAAACCCAAAATATTATGTTATCTGAACCACATACATTATTTAAGTTGATTTTACAAAAGAAAAAAATGTTGTGATTACAAATTTTACAGTGAATGCTTTATAATGGACTCCAGGATAAACCACCTGCATTTCGAGGTCCTGGATATTGTGTAAAATGGATGTCGCACACTTTGTATGATTGTTTAATTCGACGAGGGTCATAGGTGCGCGCAAACTCCCTTCTTCTCCTGAGCACAATATCATCCCCCATGCCTTTATAGTCCTCTCAGAGTGTCAGTGTCAACGTGTAAATCATACGGAAATAAGTCTGGGAATTGAAAAATGAAGCTGAAAATATGTGTGTGAGACAGCCCCTTTCTCCCCCACGCACGCTCGAGTCTCCCCTCCCTTCCTGTCCAATTATGTTTAAAACACGGTGGAGAGCGAGAACAGGCGCACCTGACAGATGTTGACCGTTTTTAAACCCTGCTCGCTCTCACAAGTTCAAGAGACTCTCTAATTCACTTTGCAGTCGGGACATAACGGAGCGACGCCACTTACTGAGCTTTTGGAACACAGACCGACACACGAGGATTTTAGTGCTGAAGCTCAGATCAGGCAGTTCACCAAGCTCATAGTGTGATTTCCATTAAATTCTTTATTCTTTATTGGGTTTCTGTTTTCTTGCACTTTATTGTGTTCTTCCTATATCAGTGGTACTCATGATAATGTGCATTATCATTAAATCAAAGTAAAATATTGTAAAAAAAATCATATTAATCATATTAGCCTTGCACATTATTTATTCTGTTTTATTACAAATATGTAAGCCTACATTTAATAATTTTGCAGACGCTCAAATGTATGTAGCCTTATTTATTTTTGGTATATAAAATAGCACCCACTTTAATAAAAAGAAATATTTCTTTCATCTATTAATTTAATTATCTGTATATTGACACCATTGTTAAACCAGTTGTGTAATCCAACAAATAAGGCGTAATTGACTGATGGCAACACCTTTTCCACTTGTTGAAACACTTGTTGTTCCACACTGATGGGTATGATGATTAACGCATTAACCGATGCGATATTTATTTTTCGCATCGGTTCACAATTAATGGAGATATTCCGAGCAAGTCTTGTGTGAAATCTGAGCGACTCCCTCAACGCCTCCCCTTCAATATTATCCACCTCACATTTTCACGTTTCAAAAAGGTATGAAGCTCACAACATATTCCAAGGTTTTCTTCCATTTTTCCATAACAGATTGTGTCGTGAAACTTGCACGTACAAATGTGTGATCAAATATATGTGGGGTAAAAGGAACTTGTGGTGGTGGTTCGAGTAGGCTAATACATGTCGCCTATGCTATATAAAGCAGAGTGTCTTCAGAAGGACAGTGCTACTGATGGTCCTCGTGTGTGCACGTCCAGTAGACGGCGATCACACTCTAAATTAATGTAAGAGCACGAGGTGACAAATTTTGCTTTTCATGAGCACATTTTGTGGATCAAAATCATTAGAATTCCGATAGAAAAAGCCCAGTGAACGTGTGAGTAAAATGGCCTTCGTAAATGAGTTTGATCTTGTTTTGATGACGTCAAAATAGGCTACGTGTTTTTGAACTGGCGAAATGCGAGTTATTATTATTTTTTTTTAATTAATTGGGAAGAATTTATAGCTACTTGTGATATTGTAGCCTATTTTTTAAGTCAACATTTCCGATACCAATAAAAAGTGCTAGGAGATGGGCTACTGCAGCGTTGGGGGGAAAAGAATAACATGGCAGGTTACACCAATTACTTTTTTTTAATGCACACTAACCATTTTTAAGCTGTTCCCCACTCTGCACTTGATGACAAAAAGCCTCCTCACATGGCACATGCACCGGGCGTGAGTCACCTGTTTCTTAGCAACCGTCACAACATGAAAACACCTGTGGCATCAATTTGTTCAAATAAGGATTGTGATAAAAACTGTGATTAAATAATGAAAAATATACTGGAAACGTGTGTGAGGGCAAATCTATATATAAACAACTTTAACACAAACAGTCTGTTTGCGGAGAAGTTTATTTCATTCTTACTTTGGGACATTTGTAGGCCTTGTTGTGGTTAAAGTAGTTGAAGTGTTTCAATAGCTAATAATTGCGTAACTATTGCGTAATATGTTGTTCACACAACAGGAATTGTTCTGATAGAAAACCATATCAGCTACAAGAAAATAAAAAAACATTGCTCACATTCAGTCGGAGTTCAGTCTCCGGCGTTTCAAAAAGGTGATGAATTCAGTAAACATTGGAGCCAAATAATAATAATAATAAAAAAAAAATACCGATTTATTCCAGTGAAAATTTGACCAAAAATAACGTGGTTTGTAGCCAGCTGTTTACCTTCCGCGTGCCGCAGAAAAACCCTTCAGCTGCGCCTGTGGCGCGCGCGATGGATCTCTCCCTTGCTCGTCACCTGACCGCGAGCCATATGCAAATCAGCCCGTCCTCAAACGCCATTGGCTCTCTCACCCTCATTTATTCCCTGTCAAAGCGCATCATATGGCCGCTCTTCCACTAACTTTTCTAGCCTGCCGCCGAAAGTAGCTCAAAGACAATTCTGCAGTGCACTGGATGTGAAAATCACCCCGAGAGGAAGTTCGAATAAAACAAAAGGGAGACGAGCTGCCGCAAAGTTCCCATCCATCATCCTCTGTTTGGATTGCGCCCACCACATCTCCTGTTCGAGTGGCCTCTTTTGTTATTCGGAGGTTCTACGCGTGTGCGCCTGCCAGCGAACGGGGACGTGTGAATGTTTCTGTGTGTGAGCTGAGTAAGTTAAAGCCGGGTGAATGTATAGCATGATGATGGAGACGGACTTGCATTCTCCTGGAGCCCAGACTAACACGAACACGGGCCACACGGGACCCAACAGCAAAGTTAACCAAGACCGCGTCAAGAGACCCATGAACGCGTTCATGGTGTGGTCTCGGGGTCAGCGCAGAAAGATGGCTCAGGAGAATCCAAAGATGCACAACTCGGAGATCAGCAAGCGCCTCGGGGCGGAGTGGAAAGTCATGACCGAGGCGGAGAAGCGACCCTTCATTGACGAGGCGAAAAGACTGCGCGCCATGCACATGAAGGAGCACCCGGATTACAAGTACCGACCCCGGAGGAAGACCAAGACTCTGCTCAAGAAGGACAAGTACTCTTTGGCGGGTGGCCTGCTCGCTGGATCAGGGGGCGGAGGCGGCATGGGGCTGGGGATGGGTGCAGCGGGGGTCGGGCAGAGGTTAGACAGTCCGGTGGGTCACGGTGGCAGCACCGCGGCGAGCTACGCGCACATGAACGGCTGGACCAACGGCGCGTACTCGGGCCAGGTGGCGGCCGCCGCGGCTGCCGCCGCGATGATGCAGGAGGCTCAGCTCGCCTACAGTCAGCACCCAGGCAGCGGAGCGCATCACCACCACGGGCACCACCACCATCCTCACAACCCCCAGCACATGCACCGCTACGAAATGACCTCTCTCCAGTACAGCCCCATCTCAAACTCTCAGAGCTACATGAGCGCCTCGCCGTCAGGCTATGGGGGAATATCCTACGCGCAACATCAGAACTCCAGCGTGGCTTCGTCTGGGGCCATCGGCGCGCTGGGCTCGCTGGTCAAATCGGAGCCGAGCGTAAGCCCTCCCGTTACCGCTCACGCTCGAGCCCCTTGTCCCGGAGACTTGCGCGAGATGATAAGCATGTATTTACCGACGCCGGAGGGAGGGGACCCGTCCGTTCAGAGCAGACTTCACGCTGTACCGCAGCACTATCAAAGCTCCACGACGAGCGTAAACGGAACCGTTCCACTGACGCACATATGAAATGAAACCTTACGCATTCAGACTCCAATAACCAAATATGTACCTCTTTTAGAGCATAACTACCTTTTTTGTACAGAATGTCTGTTCTTGTAAATTTGAAGGTGATTTTATTTAAATATAGGATAATACTTAAACTGAAGAGTGTCCTCGGGATGTTGTCTGAATAATTTGTCCGGGATGACACCATATGCGTGAGCTTTATTTGCGAGGGATTAATTATTCTTTTGTGAGTGAGTGAGTGTGTGTGTGTGAGAGAGAGAGATAGGCTACTATGTTTTTTAAAAAAAAAAAGAGTGGTTGCAACAGTGAATAGTCTAAATACAATGTTTTTAAAGTTTTCTAAGATTTTTCTCTATCACACTTTGATTTGTCAACACGTGAGTTACTGTATTTGCTCTGTTCCTTATTTGTTTGTTGTATTTTTCCCCCCTTGTACATTGTGAATATATTACAGAGAAGATTGGTACACACCTGTAAATATAATTCGGATTTGCCAGGATAAAAAAAGAGGAAACGTTTTGCGTTGATGTGAGAAGAATAAATTTGCTTTTGCTCTGATTCTGGAAAGTTAGTTTGCTGTGTTGTTTTGCTTTTTATCCCGCGAGGTTTCGTAAATAGGCTATATTATTGTAAATGTGATAGTCACTCTCTGCTTGATGTATTCTGAACCTAAAATTGAACATTTTAAAATTGAAAACTTTTTCAACAGCACATTATTAGGCTATTTTAATTATATATTCAGGCTGTCACATATAAAATGTAAAATTGAAACATATTTGTATGTTCAACTGAGGTAACAAAAAAAACGACTGAAAATTGTATGGGACTCTCGCATATGTTGGACCACGTGCAGTTGTGTTTATTATTATAAATCACGTTTTCATTTCCAAATAATTTTCCATTGCTATTACATTTTCTCGGGTACGTTATTTTTAAAAATACATTGGGAAATGAATGGATGAAGGGGAGTTTTATAGACTTATAAACGCTCCACTTAGATCATGTTGTGTCTGTCTAATAACTGAAACCTCTTCAGATCGCTTGATAATTACTATTTATATGATGCCACTATTTTTGTTGAGCGTGATCAGCTGCTTTAATTGCGACAGCGCTATTTTACAGTAAGGAAACCTTCTGTGTTTTGTTTCTTTCAATAAGCCTTCCGTGGGGTTGTTGCTGTGTCTTGATGCATATGATGGAGGTCAAAGTTCAAGACCTCTCAAAATAAAGAGTGTCCAATGAAAAACGAAGAACAGCAAATAGAGAGCGAACCACATTATTCATTGTTCAAAGGACCAACCCCATGTTTTTTTCCCCGTGAGCCCCGGATTGTGAAGACATATGCTTTAAATCCGCTCCACTTCAATTAAATCCGCCTGGGTTCCCGCGAGCCACTCGTGACTATATTTACCGGATATGGAATAATTGCGTTCTAAATCTCCTAATGGAATTAAAAACGTTACTGT
Organism: Pimephales promelas; assembly: GCF_988280905.1. NCBI lineage: Eukaryota > Metazoa > Chordata > Actinopteri > Cypriniformes > Leuciscidae > Pimephales > Pimephales promelas. Next base: position 6,869,088 of record NC_142774.1, read on the forward strand.
TTATTATTTTCACTTTCGATATGCGTTTTAAGAAGAATTCTATTTTTTTCGCCTTGTGGCTTTATTTTCTTTTGCTAAAATTGACAACCTAATTTTCTTATAATTGAATCAGTGGTGGACCGTAAAGCAAATGTTGCTCGTATATCCTCCGTGGGGTGTCGGTGGGATTAAGATGAATGCCGAGAGTGTTTTGTGTCAGGGAAAGAGGAGGATTAGACAGCCCTAAAAGCTGAACCCCCGGGTCAGCGACAAGTTACATTCTTATTACAATGACACCCACCGGAAGAGTGACGTTACGCGGGAGCTATCCCGCAACAAGTAGCAGGATTCAGGGAGCTCTTTCAGCTTCAGTTTTTTTTCTTTCTTTTTTTTTTGAACTCCACACAGACGACCGTGAGAATGTTGACGAAGAAGTTTCACTATAATATTTGTAACAAAAAAGGAATAAAGGAAATTAGTTTAGGAAAAATAATGTAACTCTTATTTGAAAATGACACGGATTTTTTTTTTTTTTTTTTTTTTTGCCGTTTAAGTGGACAGGACACTAAAAAATAGACATTTTCCTTATTTCAAGAAAATATATTTTTAAATAAACTCTGTCCTCGCATGCGCAACGATAGGGCAATGCACAACATTGTTATTCTTGGCAAGGCGGATTTGCATTCAGAAACAAAAAGAGTGAGCCCAGCTTGGGCACCAGTCCAGCAGACTGGCAAATCTCGCCCTATTCACCTTCACCGTTTCCTGGCAGAAGCAAAGAATAGGCTATACAACCGTCGATACATCTTTAATAGAGACAGACCTTTATCACCTTTACACCGCCATGTTCTAAAGTGAAATGGTCAAAATTGGGCTTGTAGCCTATATTTTGTCATTTGCTCTCGCTGTCATAAATGTTCCTAATTAGCATCGGGTTTATCATACCCGTGCATATTTTCTTTCCTCTTTAGAAAAAAAAGCCGGTTGCCGTTCTGCTACGGAAGATTACGGAGACAGATTGCAGAGGACGAATGTGCGGCGCCAGATTAGCGGGGAATAGAAACAGCAACTGGGCCAGTAAATTCCTTGCGCGGGCCTTATCGTGCAATTACACGTTGACATGTTTAACAATCTCGCAGTCTTTATTCCTAATCCACAAACCTCCGAGAGGCACGCTTTAGACTTGGTTAAACGTTTACCGAATAGGCTGAAACCTATGTTCCACAAAATATTAGGGGGCAACTATCTTTCTCTTTTGTTTAAATTGGTAGAAATAGTTTTTTTCCCTCTCACCTTTGTGTTTGTCTACTCTTTATTGAACGTGAATCACGATAACCTTTGCAAATCCGGCTTTTAAAATCATCTATCCTTACGCCGTATGCTACTAAATGTGTCCAAACGTTTGTCTTCCACACGCATTTCAATAATGTTGTAATCATCCGGCTTGAGATCTATAAGCACTGCATTTGTAACTATGAGACTGACATGGAGCAGGTCTAAACCTGCCATTGGGGAGAAATATGATGTTAACACACTCATTTGTTATTTAATATAGGCTTAATTTCACTATAAAAAATATTGTTGGTTTAACTTAAAAAACGAAGTAACCTGGTTGCTTCATTGAAAGTTAATTGAAATGGAAAAAATTGAGTTAATACAATGAAGGAGATTGATTTAATCATCAGAAACTCAAAATATTATGTTATCTGAACCACATAAATTATTTAAGTTGATTTGACAAAAGAAAATTGTTGTGAATACAAATCATGAACATATATTTTTTACAGTAATGTCTTTCTAAAGTTATGCTTTCGTTTGTCATATAAAAACAGTTGTGAAAATGTTTTTTTTTTTACCAACACCTTTAAAATAGCCTAGCCTGTAAAAAAGATTTTCATGATCCATCACAACCTTTTTCTTTTGTCAAACTGATTTGGTTCAGATAACATCATGTTTTGAGATTCTGTTGATTAAACCAGTTTGTAAGTCAAATGTTTTATTTCACTGAACTCAAAATTTGAAGGCAGCCAACTTAATTTTTTATGATAAACCAACAATATATTTTCTCCTGCACATCACATCACATCACTGTAAGAAATATAGTTGGTTTAACTTAAAAAAAAAAATGAAGTAACCTGGTTGCCTTAAAATTTTAAGTTCATTGAAATGGGAAAAATTGAGTTAATACAATGAAGGAGATTGATTTAATCACCAGAAACCCAAAATATTATGTTATATGAACTACATCATTTATTTAAGTTGATTTGACAAAAGAAAAAATGTTGTGATTACAAATCATGAAACTATTTTTTACAGCGAAACCATCTTTGAGTCAAATATGGACAAAACCATCCATTGGTTTAAATTAAACAATTTAAACCTAAACAATTTAAACCTAAAGGTTCATTTAAACCAACGTTTGGGTTTGTCCATTTGACCCAGCATTGTGTACAGTGTAAATTGGCTTTGTAATTTGCAATGACTTAAAATGTGCATCATTTATTAAGTGTCCCTTTGTTTAGCCTATGACAAACTGAAGGCGAGGAGAATGATCCCTTTAAGCATGTAATGAGTTTACGAGTGGTCAGAGGCTCAAGTTAATTTACGAACGTTTTTACGTGCTACTTGGGCAAAGACGCTCGTAGGAAACGTGCCGTAGAGATTACAACATGCGACTAAAGTTCTACTCAGCACTTCGGGAAGCACACTATTGGTAGTTAGCGAGTTATCTCTTTCTCTTAGTCTCTTTTTCCCGCATACACACACACACACACACACACACACACACACACACACACAACTCTTACTCTCCCCTGTTACTGTCCGCCTGTGCGAGGGCCTGCGGCGAAGTGATTGTGAGAGACTCTGTTGGAATTTGGCAGCGCGCGGCTTTGGAACGGCGCCCCACGCTGACTGTCATTCACCGGGCCTGCGCGACTCACTGTGCAGTTGGGAAGTGTCGCACATCCGTGCACTCATTGGCCTTACAAAGCTGATTACAAGCATCAGCGAATTCCTGAAGGCAATGAGAGGCGATGCAGGTGCACGAGAGGGTAACATGCGCGGATGTAGCTGAAAGTTGTGAACAGCCTCACCCTAAATTACCTGTCTGAGGCGAATAAGTGCACTAACTTTAAAAAAAAAAAAAAGACTGGAAAATGGAAATCTTCTTTGCAAAATATATACCATTTCTGAAAAATAAATAATATTTGTATTTATGATTGAGAGACTTTTATGATCCTTCGAGTAGCGTTATGTTAATATTGGATGTTTCATTCATTTAGGAATGTTTTGTTCAACCTCGATTTGGAAACGTTCACATGTGAATTAAAAATATTTAAATCAGTTTTGATTTACTAGATTTTAAAATATTTCTTTTTATTACCTCAGACAAACTACCTTTAAATTTGTTTACTCCTTTGTCTAAGGGCTGACAGCAGTCGTGTGCTCCTTAAGAACGCGACTTATGTCCAGAAAGGTGTGCGTGTGGGTTTAAATAACAGATTGATTTCAGAACAGAATTATATAGCCATTCGAATCAAGAGGAGCATCTTTCGATGTCTCTTCTTCCTCACGTTCCTCGAAGGGAGACCCGTCACCTGAGAGTTGTCACCCCGCTGTCACTTGCCGATTAACGGACAAAAGAGGTCTCCCGGACGGTCTGTGGCAGCCAGTCAACCAGAACGGACTATGCAAATAGCCCGGAGAAGGCGAGAAGATGGCGAACACTGCTCTCAATTGTTCTGTGGATTCCACAGCTTTGCGTGCGCAGCTGCAGTTACCCAGGACACTATTTTGCATTCGCGAGCAGACACCTAAATGTCTCGGCTAAACGGACATCTGAAACCGTTATCCTTAAACAAGTGGAAAGATCAACCTCACTTTTATAGTCTATGAAAATGTGAAGGATCAATCGAGATAAAAGGAAACTTTAGAGTGTCAGTAAGAGCGCGCGCGGAGCTGTCCAGGTGCTGAAACCCAACATGCTGAAAAGTGTGGTTTACAAAGGTTTAAAACTTCAAACGAGCAGTTCCTTACACCAGGTATATGTTTTACTTTACAGGCCTATCTACAACATTGGCCTGATTTTAATATGTTTTCAGTAGCAGAATTAAGGGTGAATGGCACATAATGTCCGCCTCATCACGTGGGTTAAGACAAATCGTACGAATTAGTACGATTGAGGTCGTACAAATTAGTACGAATTAGCCACTTTTTAATCATGCGTCGAATTCGTACGAATTGGTCGTGAGATAGTGTTGGCCTAGCGCAGTCTCATCCCAAGACGTCATGTAACTGACGTCTTTTGACCATACGTCAACATCCGCCTTTTTAGGGTACCCTTAAACGTCGGTTAGATGACGTTATCGGATCCTAACCCTACTCCGTCACCTAACCGACGTTAAAGGTAAAGCGTCAGTTGTATGACGGCCCGGGATCGTCATGTAATCGACGTTTAACTGTATAAAAAGGCGGATGTTGACGTATGGTCAAAAGACGCCCCAAGACGTCAGTTATATGGGATGAGACTGTGTTAGTCCGCCTTGTGTAAGTTTTCTTGCCATAAATGAAAAACATTAATCCAACACGATACATACTGAAAATGTTACCAATCCACTTGAACAGGAAACAAGTTTATATTATAATATAAGGATGCGTGACAAGTTAGTTCATACTTTATAATCTTTTATGCAAGATTTCCCCTTTCTGTCCGCATGTTTATTTCGCACTTTTATTTTTCAACGCTTAGGCTATTAAATCATCCAAAATTCACAGTTGGCTACAACACATGAAATTGAGGAAAAAGAAGGCTTGAACTCCAAAAGTCATTGAAATGGTCAACTTCCTGTTTTCATACAAACATACGTCACCACTCCAGCAATATAGCTGAGAGCATAGCAGTTTTTATGGCTGCAGGAGGATAGTCTAAAAAGGCAACACGCATGTCTACATGTGTGAACTTATGGCACTAGATTACTTACATTATATGCAGTTATATTATAATTGTATGCAGTTATATTTCTAGATTTTCCGTTAACTGGTGACGTTTTTTGTGAAGTACCCCCTCTCTCTCTCTCTCTTACACCATTTGCAATTGACTGCAATTTGCAGCTGGCTGGTGGGTAAAACCTCACCTCTCCTCTGGCTTTTGGCTTTGGTTGGTCAGAGCTGCCAAAAAAATAAAAGGCTGTAAATTAGCCCAATTTATGATGCCTACTGTGCAATTCACTGATGCTTCCCATGAAGTGCCAGTGGGTGAGGGTACAGAAAAACAGACTGAACATTTTGTTGCCCCGTGGGGCAGTTCATTAGCACATAATAACCACTTAATCATGAGATGAAGTCAAAGTCTTCCTCTCGTGTAGCGCCATTTGGTGCTTTCTTGGTTGGGATGGAGTTTAGGGTGGCGCGTACCCAACTGTGGCCAATGGCCATGATGCCCGTGAATATTGGTGTGGGTGTAGTTGTGTGCATGTTTCTTCAATCTCTCAGTATGTAAATCCTCAGCTTGGATTTACTTAACCACATGCATGTTATTTAGATTCTCCAGTCCCGAACATCAGTGAAATGAATCTAAACTAACATGATGTGGCCTAATGGGTAAAGTTCTGAGCTGCTATCTAAATAGGACTTTACCATTGTGCACTAATTAAAGCCCCCATTAAATAAAAAAAGTATTGTTTTTAATGGGAAAAATGCAGTATTTATATCAAAAATGATTTATCCATGCAATTTTTATTTAAATTTATGTGCCCTCTTAATCTTTAATCACAATAACTTCCCCTCCTTCAGTGGAACTTCTTTTCTCTGATGATGTGGTCACTGGCGTGAGGGGTGGGGCAACCTGGCTGTCACTCACATGACATCACAGCAATAGCAAACCATCCTATCAACTCCCGATGGACAAAATCCAGTCCCGCCCTACTTTTCTTCTTATTCGAGAAGCCGTTTCACTCAGATATATGTCACAATTGCACTGTAAAATCTATCATTGTTCTTACTAATTTTTTTGTTAACTTTACTTAATGTCCAATAATTAGTTGAACTTACTTAATTTCTTAGTAATCTGTACTGTTTGCATGCTATGCCTTCGTTACTCAGAAAAACCTTGGAAACATAACTTGACTGGTTTGAGTACCATTTTATCATTATATATGATGTTATATAATTTTTTTTTTAATGATTTAATTAATTGACCGTTACAATTTTTTTTTGCGGTCTCCCCAATATAACCCCAATAACGATAGCAAATAAAATTGTAATGGTAAAATAAAGACAAAAATAGAAAAACAAAGCACTCTGGGAGTATACTTCCTCAGATGAGATCACAGACAGAATTATGTTATGCTTACTTAATGAAATTAAGGCAATGAGTTTGCATAATAAAATTAAGTAAACTGATCTAATTGGTTTTTACAGTGTGGGAAAAAAAATCGATCAGAACTTTTCTTTCATGCTGACTGTGTTCTCTTAAATAATAAAAAAAAATAGCCGTGTCGTATTTAGTGAATTAATAAACTGGTTCAATCTACAAATTCATGGTCTTATAAGGATAATTTAAAGGAACACTCTGAAGTTTTGGGACTTTAGCTTATTCACCATATCCCCCAGAGTTAGATACATCCATACATACACTTTTCATCTCCGTGCATGCTGTAACTCTGTCTGACTCACCCACCGCTAGCCTAGCTTAGCACAAAGACTGGATGTAAATGGATACAGCTAGCATACTAATCCCAAACAAGAGGTAAACTTTCCCCTTATAGCCTATTGTAATGTAATTATCCAACGTTACTGTATTATATGCTGTTGAATACATTTGGTTCAGCTGTACTGAATTGCATTTAAAATATATTGATTACTGTAATAATTCATGTTCTCTGATATTTATTAGTCAGGATGCGTTTTTGGTTGGAATTCTATGAAACATGGGATTACCTGGCCTCCCCTGTTTATTGTCGCACCTCTTTACAATACAGCGAACACCCATGATTGTAAACTATGCTTTTACTATCTAGTGATTGCGCAACGCTTTCTCATCCTTTGACGTCATATAGAACGCTATATGCAAAAACGGCACTATACTACGCACATGGCACCCTTTATCGTTAATATAACACGCACTGTGAGGGCTAAGTTTAGGTGTGGGGTAGGGTCTGCGTGTCATATTCACGCTAAAGGATTTATGACGTCTTGGGTTCGCGTGTTATATTAACGATAAAGGGTGCCGTGTGCGTAGTATAGCGCCGTTTTCGCATATAGCGTTCTATATGACGTTAAAGGATGAAAACGGGCTGGATTGCGGACTCTATTACTCCGCCCAAGTAGCAGTGCTTCGCCTTCTGAGAATATAGTTCCCATATAGTTAAAAGATGGCTGTGTCTCATATGACCTTGTTATTTGTACACTCTGTGACTATACGAATCACAACATGTAAATAGGAAAATGTTTGCGTAATTTTGTCTCTTGGGATTAGTATGCTAGCTGTATCCATTTACATCCAGTCTTTGTGCTAAGCTAGGCTAGCGGTGGTGAGTCAGACATGTATGGACTTATCTAACTCTGGGGGATACTGTGAATAAGCTAGTCCCAAAAAGTCAGAGTGTTCCTTTAAGGGGAAAATTTAACTTAAAATCAGGACATGCTGCTATATTTTCGTTGCAGTTTAGTAAAATAAACATTGTACGATTGTAATGATTAGGGTTTAAAAGCATTTGTTCCTCTTATGGGTGAAGTATCTTGTTGTTTGTGTATGAGTGCAATTTTGTAAGCATTGATAAAATGGTTTGTGAGGGGATTAAGCAGAACTGGAGCAGAAGAAGGGAAGCGTGACCATGTTTATACGAGTTAAAAACACATGGAAAAGCAGACAACAAAGAAAAAGGGAGAAAATAAAAAGGGAAGAGGGAATGTGCATGAAATAGCAGATCAATTTTTGACATGTTTAACCATACTGTATATCCTTTGCTCTTTTTAAAAATAATTTGGATGAATTACAAAGTGAAACTGAAATAATGCCAATGTCAACAATCCTAATATATATCAAAATAAATATCATATGCACAAAATGTACAATGTGACCCTCGTACTCAAACACAGGGATTTGCAATCATGACGCTTTAAAATGATGTTCAGGTCACACAGACACACACAGTTTATCCCTGATCGTGGGGTCAAGTCTCAATCTGGAAGCTCTTTGATTCTTTAAACCCCAAAACCAGGGTCTTGTTTCAGAGTAGTGGAACCATATCTGAGCTCCTTGACACAATGAACTTGACAGACAACCAGATTTTCCTGCTGTGAGTCTGGTTTGGGTTACTCTGCTCTTATTATGCTGTCTGAAAGAGAACAGGTAATGGAGTCTGAGGCGAGGTGGAGGAACGCAGACTGCGCCCTTTATTCAGCTCTACCTTGATTACCTGAAACTCAGGTAATTGCTGCGGCTCTATTTCAGACACTGTTTACCCCTTCAGAAATAATCATCTGATCAGTCTGCCCTCACCTGGGGCAAAAAAAAAGAGAGAGCACTGAGCTGGCACAACCTAACTCCCTTATCATTGTCACCACTCCACTCTCAAAATAAAAGTTGCCACACCAAAAACTACTGCAATACTAACACACTTCAGTATCAACAATAGTAGGCCTTTAGTGTTACATCGTGTTGCTTGAACGTTAGTTTTGGACACTAATGGATTAGATTAGAATATTATTAGATAATATTTGGTTTAATTGTGAAAGAAAACGGCTTAAATTGTTCATTGTTATCATATGCTCTGACCTCAAATATGCAGGCTTTTGCAGGTAAATGTAAATATGACAAAGTAGAATCAATGATTTATGAATATTTTCCTGCCATTTTGAGAATAACATGCACTCTGAGGAGGAAAAAAAGGCACTAATGTGTAGCAATAGCATTTAGGTACTGTGTACTTTGGTACCTTTGAGGGACTAATATGCACTCTTTAGGTGCAAAGGTGTACCTTTTGAAAGAGTATCATTCCAGTGACAGCTTTTGTACCTTTTTTCGTGCATCATGTAATCAATAGAAAAGGAACGATTGATTACGAGTATTTTAAAATGAAATATAATCTAATTACGAGTACTTTATTTTTGGAATCTGATTACGTAATCCAGATTACATGTAATCAGTTACTACCCAGCCATCCCTGAGACAACTTTTGTACCTTTTTTTTTCCGAGAGTGTGTATCATGTAATCAATAGAAAAGGAATGATTGGTTACGAGTATTTTAAAATGAAATATAATCTAATTACGAGTACTTTATTTTTGGAATCTGATTACGTAATCCAGATTAGATGTAATCAGTTACTACCCAGCCATCCCTGAGACAACTTTTGTACCTTTTTTTCTGAGAGTGTGTATCATGTAATCAATAGAAAAGTAATGATTGATTACAAGTATTTTAAAATGAAATATAATCTAATTACAAGTACTTCCTTTTTGGAATCTGATTACGTAATCCAGATTAGATGTAATCAGTTACTACCCAGCCATTCCAGTGACAACTTTTGTACCTTTTTTTTCTGAGAGTGTGTATCATGTAATCGATAGAAAAGTAACGATTGATTACGAGTAAATATAATCTAATTACAAGTACTTCATTTTTGGAATCTGATTACGTAATCCCGATTAGATGTAATCAGTTACTACCCCGCCATCCCAGTGACAACTTTTGTGCCTTTTTTCTGAGTGTTTATCATGTAATCAATAGAAAAGTAACGATTGATTACGAGTATTTTAAAATGAAATATAATCTAATTACAAGTACTTAATTTTTGGAATCTGATTACGTAATCCAGATTAGATGTAATCAGTTACTACCCAGCCATCCCAGTGACAACTTTTGTGCCTTTTTTCTGAGTGTGTATCATGTAATCAATAGAAAAGTAACGATTGATTACGAGTATTTTAAAATGAAATATAATCTAATTACGAGTACTTCATTTTTGTAATCTGATTACGTAATCCAGATTAGATGTAATCAATTATACCCAATGACAACTTTTGTACCTTTTTTTCTCTCTGAGAGAGTTTTTCTCAACAGAATCTTTGTGTTTTAATGAGCTAATAAAATGTTTCAACTCAAATCAATATTTATGTGACAAGTAATCATTATCATGATCATCTGTTTTACAATGGGGGGGGGCTGATCAGCCTTTTTGGGGGTTATTCCGGCTGGATGTTGTACATTATCCCTTACACAGCCTCGATACGATGACTGACATCTCTTAAAATTTGTGACAAATGTCAATTAGCCAAACACTAAGTGCTGTTACAGTATGTTTTATCTGATCAGGGGGCCAAGAGCGAGAGGGAGGGATGGGGAAAGCAAAAGAAAACCATCTTCTAGCCCATGTGGATAGCAGACCTCTTGTGTTCTTGATCAGTATATGCCTCTATTTGACTGTAACTATTTCCAGACCTCCTGCCTTCTCGGTTTGCCTATAGTTCAGGCCAAGGCACAATAGTGTCCCGCCGCGCTGCTCTGGCTGCCGAGCCTCGCTGCCGTGGTGATTCATTATTTCGTTGCCCCCGGTGACCGGGGCCAGGCCAAGCCCCCTCCTGTCAAACAGACCACTAAGTGGTGAGAGACGAAATGAGTGACATTTCCTAAAAGTTCTGACCTTTGTTTTCCCATTGAGTCGGCTGCCATGTTGGTGGAAAAGTAGTGCACACCGAAAGTGTGCGCAAACACGTTTTAAATGCATTTTGGTAGTATTTGTTTTTAGTTAAACAGTGTTTACAATGAAGGGGTGGATCTCAAAAAACCTGTCAATACTGTATATATAATCACAAAAATGTCTTTCTTTTTTTTTTTTGCTGTAGCCATAGTGTGAATGAGAAATACTGTCATGAGAATAACGTCACAATCTTAGCAACAAATAGTTTGTTTGTTTTCAGTATTTAATATTGTATTATACATTTAAAGGGATAGTTCACTTTGAAATTAATTTTTGGTATGTTTTAGCTTACCTCAAGGGCATCCAAGATGTAGGTGTCTTTGTTTCCGCAGTAGTTTCAATTTTTATATTTTTAGGTCAAACCGTTCTTGTCTGTCAGTCATATAATGGAGGTCTATGGTCACCACCTCAAAGAGCATGCACAGATAAGTCCAAATTAAACATGATTTAATGACTTGTAAATGTAAGTACACATTGATGGCCTAAGACACGAAACGAGCGGTTTGTGTGAGAAAACGAACAGTATTTATATCGTGTTTACCTCTTGTAGCCACAGCCACGTCCAAATGATCTGATGTCTGGTTACAAGAGGTAAAACTGGAATCATTTTGAATTGTTTCACTCAATGTCAGTTCATTTTTACATAAGGCAAGGTGTTACAGCAGGTTAGGTTCACTATTAATGTTTACACTTTTAAATGTCCTTTAAATTTTCTATGGTTGAAGGTGAGTGGAATACTGCAGTCTCATTAGGCTACCCAGGTTTTGAAAACGCTTTTTGCTAACTTCATAGAGCGAATATTTCGCTGATTGTTTACGGTGTAACGGTAGCAAAGCGTCATGGGGTGTAGGAAAAAGGTGATAAATGGCGTTGAACTCGCGCGCACCGCGTGCGTCTCGAATCTAAACCATGGCCGCCACTTTAAGCCGCGGACTCCAGACCTCGATAATAACATCTGACTGCCCACCGAAGCCACAGAAATCAAGCTGGCTAAGGACGCTATAGCGCTGTAACGGCGAGACCTGTCGGTCACACTGAGGCGCGCACCCACCGCGCTCGGACCAGCGCTAATTGATTGACTAATTGAACTCTGCGTGCGGCCGCCCTCCGTTCTCAGTAATCAACATATGTTTCAGCCGGTGGAAGATTTCTGAAACATTTGCTATTATTTTTATATGGCTGTTTTATATTCTACACCTTCCTTTTCATGTTTAATGTTCAGACTGGCTATAACTGGCGATAAAAATGTCAATAAAATGGAAAGACTTTGACATCTTGTTTTGTGTTCTTCCCTTGCTTAGTTATTTACTGGTCAGCTCTAATAGCAGCCTACATCAAAACAAACTTGCGTATCAACAGCAAATCTATCACCATCAGTTTTTAACCTGCATGTATGGCCCCCCCAGTCTCTCCGCTAACACACATGTATATAAAAAAAGATTTATAGCAACTTTCATTATAAAGAAAGTTATAAATGTATGAGAGTTGGTTATTTTAAGAAAATTCGGCGTGTTTTTATTGATAATGCTCTTTACAGACCCCCTGGAGATATTATGGGAGCATACAAAAACATTAAGCATATGATTTTCTTTGAAAGCGCTGATATGTCTGTTATTTTATTGTCAGTCTCTCTCTCTCACAGGCACACACACAGGTTATGTTGATACATTTCCCCTTATACAGCAATGAGCCCTATAAATATGTATCATATTGATTTCGAAAGGCATCTAGTCTAAATCATCAACATGATCAAAACTTTGTTGAAAAACTATACTATACATGCATTTTGATGCCTGATTGATAGCTTTAATCATAAAACTAATCATTTAAAAATATCATATAGACATTATTGGGAGATATAGTGTGATGATGACTGATATTTACATAAGTTTTATGCAAGAAGTCTGTTATACCAAAGTCCCTTAAAGGAGTAGTTCACTTTTCAAAAAACTTTTGCTGATAATTTACTCACCCCCATGTTATCCAAGATGTCCATGTCTTTCTTTCTTCAGTCAAAAAGAAATTAAGGTTTTTGATGAAAACATTCTAGCATTTTCTCCATATAATGCACTTTACTGCTAACCAAACGGTTCAAGGTCCAAATGAGAGTTTCACTGCAAACAACTGTTCAAAGGGCTTTAAACGATTCGAGATGATGAATAAGGGTTTTATCAAGTGAAACGATCGCTCATTTAAAAAATAGATAAATATAAAGCTTAAGTTTTATAAGCACAAATGCTCGCCTTGCTCTGTTCTGTGACTCTCCGGTTCAAACTCGTTCATCACAATGAACAAATCTTTTTTCCTCCTATATAAGACCCTTGTTCATCGTCTGGTGTCATTTAAAGCCCTTTGTAGCTGCACTGAAACTCTCATTTGGACCTTGAACCGTTTGGTTCCCATTGAAGTCCATTATATGGAGAAAATCCTAGAATGTTTTCATCAAAAACCTTAATTTCTTTTCGACTGAAGAAAGAAAGACGAGGACATCTTGGATGACATGGTGGTGAGTAGTTATCAGGAAAAAAATTTTTTTAAAAGTGAACTAGTCATTTAAGTCATTTAACTCGGCGGCCATCTTTGAAAGCCTTGTTGTACAGCTATTTCAATCATGCAAACACAGCTCCCATCACTTTTGAATTTGGAAACATCAAATTTTTCAAAGCTGTTCACCAAGCATACGATTAGATTTCATCTTTAAAATCATCAATGAAATCTGACTGATAACTTCAACTCAAATCATGACAAAAAAGGCATTTTCCAAGCAAAATTAACTCGCTTTTTGAGCTTTGAAAGTGAATAATACAGAAATACAATTTAGAGACCACACTCTCTCTCTCTCTCTTCACTCCTCACCTGTTTCTATCTCTCTCTTTCAGCTCTTTCTGTCTCTCTTCTTCTTGGCTTCCCTTATTTGGCGTCTCTCCACAGAAGAGGATTCAGGGAGTTTGGCTGGCTGTGAAACCATTTCACATGGCTGTTTTACAGTGAAAGCAGTAGTTGTCTTTGTGTGAGATCCACCACACACATTCGTCTATCTCCATCCGCCCCTGACCTCTCCATCACCCGTGTGATCCTCCGGGTGCTGTACTGCATGAGCTGGAGGAATCGAGTGTTGTAGTTAGGCTATCTTCAAAACTTCCATAGAAAGTTTAACAACTTCACAATGTAACTCGTCCTGTACCGACGGTGGTGTGAAAATGAATGACATCTCACATCGTGTGGCTTGCTGAGGAGAGGTGTGCTTACTGTTCTAAACGACCGGGCAATTTTTACCTGGCAATGTCTGAAACAAGACAAAAACAGTCTGTAGATTTTTTATTAAGGAAGGATCCAAGCCATTTCTAGGGAACAGATAATCAAAGAGGGCTCCAATCCCAAACATCCCAGAAAAACACTCCAAACCCCATAGCAACTCCTTAGAAACAGGACTAATTCCTTCACAGTTCATGCAGCTCAAATGCAATGCACCAACTGATTAAATATATACGCAATGCAAGTCACTTGGGTTTAATGAGACTACAAAATTGCATAGATGTAAAAACAAAAGATGGAAACAAAAAAAATAAGGCTCTACTTTGTGTTTCAGTGATGATTGGCATTATAAACGAATGTTAAATTTTACTTTTAAAATCATGTTTGACATAGGCCTGCCTACCAATCAAAAGTTTGAAGTCATTTAAAAAATAAATTCAGCAAGGAAACATTCAGTGGAATGTACAAAAGAGTTCAATTTTGAATATATGCAGTTCTTTTGAAAATTTAATCCAAAAATCCAGAAAAATTGATCATAATAAATGTTTCTTGAGCAATAAATCATCATATTAGAATGATTTCTGAAGGATCATGTGACACTGACTGGAGTAATGATGCTGAAAATACAGATTTAACCACAGGAATAAATTTCATAAATGAGGGTACGTTTCCACGACAATGATGTACTAAAAATAGAAATGTTTTTCTTTCGCATTTTGGAGAAGTTTTACCTACAAATGACAACGTTGTCAAAGCGATCCTCGAAACTTAGTAGTTTGCATGAAGACGTTAACAGAAAAAAAACCTTGCATTTTCAGGCCCTCAAAACACTGTCGTCATGTAAATGAACAGCCAAAGTTGTTTTCCGAGTCATGTAAACACCAATTTCCCTTAAGCTCACCTAAAAATAATTTTGGTCTTAGGTGTGAATGTCCATTCGTCTAATAAAGAAAGCAGGACTTAAGATTTCCCTATTTATTTCTCTAACTTTCTTACACACACACATACACAAACTATATATTCTATCCCCTAACCCTACCCATCATGAGGACCAAAAAAAAAACGTCCCTACAAGGATTTTGGATATTTCCATCTTAACTGAACCACACACACAAACCCAGGTTTGAGACATTGATGGGCTTCTTTTTCTCCCCTTTACTTGTGAGCAGTCAGGTACACTGTAGGACGTAATTACCTCCATAACAATAGGAAACATCTAAATGGACTCATAATGACTTACATTCAAAGTAAAGACAATGACCTGAACCTCATCATCCAGTCCAACCATACTGTATACTGTACAGTGAGATGAGAGATACCTCAATTCAACCACCCGGCCAATCAGATCAGAGCAATCAGCTTCCTAAATCACCTGCTCTTTTCGGCTGAGGCTCATTTCGTACCTTTTAACCTCTTCTTGCGCCCCAGGCTTGGCTTTTAGTATGACAGACAAAGTGTGTAGGGAGTATCTAATGGAGTGAACCCAGCAGGGTGCAGGCAGCTTTTGGGACTGAACCGGGGCCTAATGTCAGGTGAACGGGAATATGCAGGGGAGCGCTGATATGCAGGGTGCGGCGACCCAGGATACACTGCAAGAAACATCAGGAGGAGACAAACAATTGTGCAATAAAGATGGTTTCCTGGCAGCTTTTTTCTCCTTTCTTTCCTGTTTTTCCCCTCTCTCTCTCTCTCTCTCTCTCTATATATATATATATAATCTCTAATGCTCACAGAGGCTGAATTTACTTGATTAATGGGATAGTTCACTTTGAAATTAGTTTCAATTTGGAAATTTTTAGGTCAAACCGTTCTTGTCTGTCAGTCATATAATGGAGGTCTATGGTCACCACCTCAAAGAGCACAGATGTAAGTACACATTGATGGCCTAAGACACGAAACGAGCGGTTTGTGTGAGAAAACGAACAGTATTTATATCGTTTTTACCTCTTGTTACCACAACCACAAAACGCCCGCGCCCTCAGATCACTTGGACGTGGCTGTGGTTACAAGAGGTAAAAACGGTATAAATACTGTTCGTTTTCTCACACAAACCGTTCGTTTCGTGTCTTAGGCCATCAGTGTGTACTTACATTTACGAGTCATTAAATCGTGTTTAATTTGGACTTCTCTGTGCATGCTCTTTGAGGTGGTGACCATAGACCTCCATTATATGACACCTAAAAATATCAAAATTGAAACTACTGCAGAAGATCTTGGATGTCCTTGAGGTAAGCTAAAACATAACAAAAAATCATTTCAAAGTGAACTATCCCTTTAAACTTACTGTAAAAACAGTAATATTGTGTAGTAATATTACTGTTTCCTATTACATTATTTTTTATTTTAGTTTACTCCAGTCTTCTGTGTCACATGATCCTTCAGAAATCATTCTAATATGATGATTTGCAATTTTTTTAAAGTTTAAAACATTTGTGCGGCTTAATATCGTGTGATTTTAATATATAAGCAGTACTATATATTTTAAAGCCAACTTTCATCATGTACTTTTCATTTGTTTTCAGTATCTAAAAAAAGAGCTGATCTTATAACCACAGTATTCACTTTTTTTGTACAGTAGCATACAGTGCACAGCCTTTACAAGAGAAGTGCTAAATGAAATATTACTCTCTTCACTCGCGCTTTTCAGCATGGCTAAAATAATAACAGTCTAAAACTAGGAGGATGGTGGATGTTTCAATGGCCTGGTATAGAGTGATTGGGCTGGTATTATAAACATTAGTATTAAATGAAAGTGTATAGTAGTGCCGTTAATGTGTGATCTGTAATGCAGTAACAGTGCCCCCTTTTGAGTGGAGAGGCCCTTGATCTGGAACCTAAAAATACACCATGAGCCTGTTTGTGCTCCTAGATTTTCTACAAGGCTTTTTAAAATCAACCAGCTCAGAAATACTTACTTTCTTGTTTATTTCTAGAGACTTAATTCGTTTTTTAATACTTAATCAATACTTTTATTCATTAAGGATTAATTTGATCAAAAGTTACAGTAAAGACATTTATAATGTTACAAAACATTCAATTTCAAATAAATTCTGTTCTTTTGAACTTTCTATAACTTTCTTCAGCTTTACACCACAGGAATAAACTACAGTTTACAATTATTCACATAGAAACCATGGAAGCGTATTGCATTCACTTGAAGAAAAAAATCTACTTTGTTTTTCTGAATTAAGTTAATTATCTCAGAATTACAAGATAATTTTGAATGGAATTGTTTTGCTCTGTTTTTCTGAATTAACAAGTTAATTATCTCAGAATTACGACAATTTTTCATGTAAAAAAGGTTTTGCTCTGTTTTCTGTATTAACGAGTTAATTATCTCAGAATTACAAGATAATTTTTCATGGATTTTTTTTGCTCTGTTTTTCTGAATTAATGAGTTAATTATCTCAGAATTATGAAAAAATGTTCATGGATTACTTTTTTGCTCTGTTTTTCTGAATTAACGAGTTGATTATCTCAGAATTACAAGATAATTTTTCATGGAATTTTTTTGCTCTGTTTTTCTGAATTAACGAGTTAATTATCTCAGAATTATGACATACTTTTTCATGGAAAAAAGTTTTTGCTCTGTTTTTCTGAGTTTTTGAGATAAAAAAAAAATTATCTCGTAATTCTGAGATAATTAACTCATAATTCAGAAAAACAGAGCAAATTTCTTGTAATTCTGAGATAATTAACTCGTTAATTCAGAAAAACAGAGTAGATTTTTTTCTTCAAGTGAATGCAATACGCTTCAGTAGAAAACAGCTATTTTAAATTGTCATCATATTTAACAACATTACTGTTTTGTCATTGGTATTTTTAATCAAATAAATGCAGCTTTGGTGAGCAGAAGACACTTTTGAAAACATTAAAAATCTTACCGATCCAAAACTTTTGACTGATATATGTATTTATATAATCAAGCTAATTGCAATAAAAGTCTTGATTATAGCCAGACCGATATATCGGCAGACCGATATTATCGGCCGATATTAGGCATTTTCCAAACTATCGGTATCGGCAGTTATAATGGCCGATAAATGAATATTTCAAAAATAAAATAAAAACGGACAAAACACGCTTCAACCATGTCATCAGTGTTGGAGTTGTATGGTTTGTCCACCAGAGGGCACTCTACACCGTCCCTATTGGCAACACTCGTTAAGTTGGTCACGATACATACATTGCTTGAATAACAATTAAAAGAACATCCCCATCAGTTCTCTTAACTCAAATAAGCATGACAAAATTTGTGACTATCATGTCCAGTTTCAAATAAAATATCAGCCGATATATCGGAATATCGAATTTTAAAACCCAAAAATATTTGTATCGGTATCGGCCTTCAAAATCCTTAATCGGTCGGGCTCTAGTCTTGATCTAGTCGCATCTGCATTGCAGAAAACCTGTGAGTCAACTTCCTCGTAATCTATTGTGTTCAGCGAAGCAGCTGAGCGGACATTGACAGGTGATACTAAAAACAAACAGATACAAACATCGCATACACCACAACATCACAAGTCCCCAGCCAAAGCATCCCAGAATCCCTAGATCTTGGGAGCCTGCCAAAAGATGTCAATCATCTGTAAACCAATCCAACATGAGAACAGGAGTGTTCCAGGGATCATGTTCTGGTTGGTGTGGCATCTATGGATCTGCACGGCACCAAGTCAAACATCAACCGTCTCACGTTAACCTGCCTTCCGATGAAACCGATAAAACCAATAATGAGAAAATGCAACCACTGTGTTGATGATTCTCTAAATGTCTATTTCTTTTTACAAATCCTCAATTGAATGATTTCAAACAATGTCACCGACATCTTGTAATACTCCATAAATCACACTCGCCAGTTTCAATTACGACAGCAATGGGAATGTTCTGTCTGCAGGTCACCTGATTGAAGTCTCTCGAGTCGATGTGTATCTGATGCGATATGATGAACCTCAGGGAGGGTACTTGACGAGAGAGAGTGTCTCGCAGATCAGAGATATCACTGATCCCATAATAATCCCATGATAATCCTACTGTGAGACAGCACTTAATCATCCTGTTTGTAATGTGATATGGATTAGACCATTAACAATCAGCATGGGCCCTGTCTGACACGCCATAGGCACTGACACAACCCAAACAGCCGTTTAGACAAAACAATTCTCCAAAACTACTCCAACTAGTGATCAACATCAGAGGAGGCTGATGGCCAATACACTGCTGATCACGGTTCAAAAGTTTGGTCGTCTGTTATTGCCACCAAAGTTGCATCTATATTTGCATACTATAACTGTTTTCTATTTTAAAATTATTCCTGTGATGGCAAAGATGCATTTTCAGTATCCTAGCTCAAGTCTTCAGTGTCACATGATCCCCCAGAAATCATTCTGATATGATGATTTGCTGCTCAAGACACATCTCGGTAATGCTCGGGACCAATTCTCACTATTAACTAGTTGCTTATTAGCTTCCATATTAGGATATTCACAGTTTATTAGTACTTATAAAGCACATATTAATTCCTTATTCTGTATGACCATTTTCCACATCCCTAAATCTTAACCAATACCTAAAGTTAACAACTACACACACATTTGAAATAGAAACCTTTTCTAACATTATAAAAGTCTTTAAATTTCAGATCTATTTAATGCATTCTTACGGACTATGTATTATTTTCTTTAAAAAAATACATTACTGAAACTTTTAGTGTATCATACAAATTAATCCCAGCAAATGGGTCTCAAAAAATCTTTTTAAATTTAAAATTACCCCTTATTTTAAACAGCATCAACTCAAAATTCACTACAAAAGGCATTCACAATTCACAAGACATTTAATTGAATGATTTCTACCAAATCTGTTAATCTCAAAAAATAATGTCTTATTAATTGGTCTTTCCAATATATCAGTCCATCATTAGTACTGTAAATGCTGTAGACGAAATGCATGAATGCTTTCCCTGTATGTGAACTAATGCAGGTTTGTGGTTGTGTGTATCAGTGACTCCATGCAGTAAAAGCCTTTAATTTGACCTGTATTGTTCAGTTAATTCACTATACCATTAGACTAGCGTGAGTGTCCCTTTCTTCTTGTCTGTCACACAGCCAAAGGGCAACTTTCATCCCGGATCAGGTGACTGAGTAAAGCTTCATCACGTATGATCGCTGCGGCAGAGGATCCTTAGCTATTTTTCCCCCTATAGAGAAAAACATTATTTAAGAAAAAAAACACATCAAAATATAATGCAAGGACACCGGAAAATCCTGAAATGTCCCTCTTACATTCTTCTCTTCATCTTTAAACACCTGTATTCACTGGACTGCGACACAAAAGACTCACTCGGGTCCTTCAGTTCAGAACAGTTCTCATTATGTGGGACAGTGAGATCTAAGAGAGAAAAGGAGAGGCTTTGACCCATGTGTCATCTCTGGCAGCAGAGCTCAAATACGTGAATTCTGAATATTCATAAATTGAGTTTGTCTTTGATGAGCAAACCTGGTCGATATATTGTAGTGTCATCCCAGATCTGGACCAAGGTACATGCTGTCTGGGTAGTGTACCGTACCTGGGTCTGAATGGTCCTCAAGGCTATGCTCCCACTCTAAATGAGAACAAGAAGTTGATAGGGTGAATACACATTGCACACACACACACATTTCTTTATACATGTGGTATATGCGAATGAATGGCTCTTTTGATTCAAAAGCAAGATATTCCTGAACAAAGAACAACCGTCACCCATTTTCTCTATTAGAAACTTGCTATAAAAACAAGTCTTTTAAGACATCAAGACATCCTTGTGTCATTCAAACAAAAAAACAAACAGTATAGAAATTTGCAAGGTTAACAGACCTGGAAAGGAATAACACCGCTTTAAAGCGAAATCACAATTTCCTTGGATTGTGCTCATGGCTGTCTTAATTTTTATTTTTCTGAAAAGTTTGCAAGCACCAGTTTGCTTTCAGTGCAATGACACTAACAATATGATCTAGGACATTAAATAAAAAATGGAATGAACCAAAGGGGTCACGGCCTGAACTTTACAGTCCCTGTATTGTAAAAAAAAAGGTAAACTACTGGCAGCTGTGGTTACCAGCAACATACCGTAAAAATACGTTGTGTTACTGTTTTGGAAATTAACAGCTAAATACCGTATTGTCAGCTACCACTGTAAAAAAGTAATCCTGTAAACTACTGGCAGCTGTGGTTACCAGCATCATATCGTAAAAATACGTTGTGTTACTGTTTTTGAAATTAACAGCTAACTACCGTATTGTCAGCTAGTGTAAAAAATAATCCTGTAAAAAAACGGTAAACTACTGGCGGCTATGGTTACCAGCATCATACCGTAAAAATACGGGTTGTTACTGAAATTAACAGCTAAATACCGTATTGTCAGCTACCATTGTTAAAAATAATCCTGTAAAAAACGGTAAACTACTGGCAGCTGTGGTTACCAGCATCATACCGTAAAAATACGGTGTGTTACTGTTTTTGAAATTAACAGCTAAATACTGTATTGTCAGCTACAGTATAAAACTTTAATTTAACAGCTATATGCTCAAACACAAAAACAGTCACACACCGTATTTTTACGGTATGATGCTGGCAGCCACAGCTGCCAGTAGTTTACCGTTTTTTTACAGGATTGGTTTTTACAGTGAACTTTAATTTAACGGCTATATGCTCTAACACAAAAACGGTAACACCGTTTAGTTGCGGTATGATGCTGGCAACCACAGCTGCCAGTAGTTTACCGTTTTTTTACGGTACTATTTTTTACAGTGGGGAATTTGTCAACACACACACACAGCAATGGACAGTCATGTGGGATGTTCAAGGAGCTTTGAGTGCTGTTTACACTCTCTCAGACGGGACCCCGAGCACCTGGTAATTAAAATTGCTAATCATGCACAATTACCCATCCAAGCTCCCCACTCTGAAAGTGGCCTCTCACACTCTCTGGAAGTGTGGGCTAAAGGGGGAAGAATGTTAGTCATCTTTTGATTAGCGTTCTGTGGCAGGAGCACCTCTCACCGCAGTTTTGTCTTGCGGAGCAGCCACCGCGAAGTCAGCGACAAAAGAGAGAGACGAACATCTGCTAGAGGTTGACCGATGTTGCCAAGACCACCAGGCCAGGTGCGGGTTTTACCGAGAGAGCTGGTTCCAGGGAAAAGCAGCACGCGGCGGCACCCTCGCAGGGCAAACATCTCTACCCCGTCACCTGTTTCTTTGTGCAGCACCAGCTGAGCGTGCAGGATCCACAGCTGCCTCCAGCACAAATCCCCCTCTTGTGTTTGTTTTCCTCGCAAAAACGAGTCACCTGTTTTAAGTTGGTCACCTCAGGGCTTGTTTGTAATGGAAACCTGTATTTGATCAGAAAACGTAAGTCAACAATCGCTTCTGCTCGTCATATTTTAGTTGATAAAATCAGTCAATACATTTTAATTGAGGAAAAACAGCTAATAAAATGAACTAATCATGTATAATGACAGTTCTTGTGTTTTATCATTGTACATCCCAGCATCTATTTTACAGATCTGAAATGTTATGTTTTTGTGAATTTACAGATGTGAAAAGAAAACACATTGAAAAATACACGCACACTTTATTTTTTACACAGTTTTTATAAATTAGTACATACCCAAAAGGAGGATTTGAGCGATTTTGTCAGGTTTAGCTCACTTCTGAGAGCAAATTTGTCCACAGAATATGGTGGCACACCCACACACGTTTTATGGGGAATTTCCATAGACATGATGATGTTTATACTATACAAATTGTATATTCTCCCCTCACTAACCCTAACATAGCCTACTCCTAAACCTACCCATCACACAAAACTTTCCACATTTTTACATTTTCAATAAAAACATGATTCTGTTTGATTTATAAGCTGTTTTTCCTCATGATATACACCCACAAGGTCAAAAATGAACTATTTGTGGGGACATTTGGTCGCCATTATGAAAGGGTACTAACTAATAGGACCACACAGAGACAAAATTAGGCCTAACTGTGATGTAGAAAACAAATGTATTGTTTTAAGACCTCCCCAACCTTTCGTTTGAACTTCTTTTAGAGAGGTTCAGGTTATAATTAGTTGGTCAGACCCCTCCTGTGTCCTGGTTAGGTGCGGTCCAGGAGTAATTAGCCAGGCTAGCTGGGGAGGGCTGCGGAAAACAATCGCCCCCGCTGTTTGCTCAAGTTCGAGCCCGTTGAACTGGCTTAATTGGCCGTGTAATAATGTCGACCTGAGGAGGGCTTGCGTGAAAGGGCTGTCCCGGTTCCCACAAACCCCGGGGCCAGCGCCAATCTAGCCCCTCGCTGAAAGACTGACGGGAAGAAAAAGGACACCGTACAATGACTCGCTCGGGTGGGTGAAGGATTTCTCCGTGTAATTAGGCTCGCCCTGTTTCCACAGACACACACGGCCCAGCAGGCCTGCTGCGCGCGGACCATACGGAGCACCGTGGGTAGTCACATTCAGACCGGTCGCTGATTAGGGTATTGTTCCCGTGTTTATCATCGGGGATGTTAATTACTTCGACGAATAATCGTTATTAATGAATTTCAATTGGACGGTGTTTCACTCATATTAGGTGTAAATGCTAAAATCGAAGCATTTTGTAAGGCCTTTCTATCAGTAATTAGAGGACTGGTTTATGCTCACAACAAACTGTTAATTTTGATTAACCAAACTGACTCGGTATGACCATTTTTGTTTACATTTTACAATAAGGTTAATTAGCATTAGTTAATAGTTACTAACATGAACTAACGATGAGCAATACAAAGATTACTAGGCCTACTGTAGGAAATGTTACATAGGCCTAATCTTTGTTAATAAAATACAGCTGTTCATTGTTTGTTCATGTTAGTTCACAGTGCATTAACTAACCTTTGATTTTAATAACGTGATGTTGAAATTCACATGAACTAAGATTAATAAGTGCTAAAGAAGTAGGCTATACTGTTCATTTTAAGTTAGTTACAAACTTAATGTAAAGGGTTACCCAATTATATTATTAGTTGTATATATCCTCTATGCAAGAGATGTGTCCATCATCTTCTATCATGGATAGGTCATCAATTCAAAAACAACCTCTATTCAGATGTGATGACAGTTAGATAAAATATTAGTTTCAACAACAGCCTGTCCCTGTGTGCTTGCATTATAAAAGTGGCAAGCAACACTATGAACAATCAGCATTTATCTTCATTGCAAAAATAATCATTGTAGAATCACAGGTCTCTAATTTTTTGGTTCATTCCTAACACATTAGATGTTTTACTCTGGTTGTCAGTAGAAGAGCGTCCTCCACTGGCAATGCTTGAAAACAAATGCTTTGACTGAAAGAGAACCCGCCTGTTAGTTCAAGATCAATAATAGGTAATTATGTGTTATAATGCACACTGTAGCTCATATGTCTCTCACAGTCGCATATTTAGAGACTGTCAACACAGATTGTTATTGATAAAACCAACTGCTTTAAATAATGCATCTGTCAAAATAATAAATCTATTTTACTAGGACTTTGAAAGAAATTCGATCATATAGTTTGCAGATGTCATACAGCGTCTGTGCCAATTAAAAGAGCCAGAACCCCCTGTTTTAGCACAGAGACTTGTTCTTTTATTTGTAATATCCTCCGATGGATGTATTTCATTTTCTGTATTGGTCTTTAAAAACACTTACATGTTTTGGCCCTTCAATATGATCAATATAATAAAGAATATTCTTCTTTTGATATTCAATCTTCTAAAGTCTGCTTAGGCAAATAGTGGCTTTCAAATCAAGATGCCTTTCAACTTGATCCATCCTTGCTTTTGAAAGTGATGTCTGTAATCCTCTGATATAATTTAGTCAGAGGAGAACCTCACTGGTCTCTTTAGACCCGGGCTCTATAGAGGCTAAGACGTACCAAATGATGCTGTATTTAACATACATAAATATTGCATGAGATTTTTTTAATGTCTAGATGACTGAGGTGCAGTTCTAACTGCTGTAGGCGATTTGATTGTCTTTAGAATGACATAGGCTGGATTTAATCATGAATGATCGAGATTAAAGATATACTGGAAAAATATCACAACATTTTTATTTTTTTTTAATCACCATGATTGTACACTCAAATATTTAGGGAGCAAACAATTGCCATTTTATTGAGCATTAAATATCAAGTGATATTTCTGATTGGCTAGATTTTGCAAAAAAAAAAAAAAAAAAAATCTGTGCAAAAAAAAAGTCAATTACTGCACCTTCAACGTTATCAGCCGTTTCTGTAGATTACAGAGTTGTGGTTCATGCCATGATTTGTCTCGTCTGCTTTAAGACTATGGGCCCTATTTTAACGATCTGAAACGCAAGCGTAAGTAACTTTGTGGGCGGGTCTTGAGCGCTGTTGCTATTTTACCGGCGTGACTCTTGCTCCCGACGCAAGTTTAAAAGGTGTTGGTCTGAAGTAGCTTCATTATTCATAGGTGTGGTTTGGGCGTAATGTGAAATAAACCAATAACGCTACGTTCACACCGGAAATTCGCGTCTACCTTGACGCTCATGGAAAGCCGTTAGGGCCAAAAACATGCGAATTTTAACGAGTATTTTACGTGTGAAATACGCGTTAAAATTCACGTGTTTTTGGCCCTAAAGGCTTTCTATAGCGCTCTCCTGCCTCATTCGCGCCGCATGAATTTTTAAAAAATGTTTTTTAAAGAATTAGATTTGGTTAAATATGCATATAATATGGTTCAATATGTAAGCTTTATGCCTATTTTTCCCATCGTCATGGACACAGCAGTGATTTCCCTCGTGTTTAAATATTTTTCCTTATAATAATGTATAATTTGCAAAAAGTAAAATGCATCTGTGTAGATGAGAGAATCATCTAGGCCTACAGTTTATGCGCGTTGTTCACACTCTGTAGCCTATTATGGCCAAGCATGCACACTTAAAATAGCATCTGAATATACTGTAGCTATGCGCAACGTGTCACTGACTTAGACTAGGTGTTTTTCTGGTCAGTGGCGCAATTGTTTTCTGGAACTGCAAAATAGCACTAGGGAATATTTGCACTGAAACACGTCTATTTTTTATTTATTTTATTTTTTTTGCACCGACCCGCCCAGGGAGCGCAAGTTGATTTCCTACACTCTCAGAAAAAAAGGTACGAATGCTGTCACTGGGGCGGTACATTTTCAAAAGGTACACTTTGTACCTAAAGGGTGCATATTGGCACCTTCTTGGTACACTTTTGTACCTAAAGGGTGCATATTGGTACCTTCATGGTATACTTTTGGACCTAAAGGGTGCATATTGGTACCTTGATGGTACATATTTGTACCTTTAGGTACAAAAGTGTATCTTTTTGAAAAGGTACCGCCCCAGTGACAGCTTTCGTACCTTTTTTTCTGACAGTGTAGTTTACCGATGTGCGTCTGTGGAGGGAAAAGTCCGCTTTGCGCATGGGCAAAATAGGAATGATACATGCGTCAGTGTACAAAGTCATTTGCGCTCGGTGCAAGATAGGGCCCTATATCTCAGTTGTTCAGCATCTCCATTGGCGCACAGAGAGAAGTCTAGGTACACTATCAAAGGAAATTCTAGTGCAATTTGTTCTTTTATAATAAGAGGTTAAAAGGCGACAGTTTGACGGCTCACTCGCCCTTTCTCTTATTTTTTCTCGCTTTCGCTTTGCTCTCTGCCGCATTCATTGCTCAAGGTCAGTGCCGGAGGCAGGCGTGAGGTTACGGCGGTGACGGCAAGGTCAGAATCTCCACTGTCGTTTGACACGCGTTCTGCCATGGAGATGAAGAGGTGAAGATGGGGTGAGAGGAATGTGCCTGTTGCATGTAACCTGACGTGTCTAATGGGTATGAAGAATACACAGGTATGCTTGGTATCCTTTGCATTTAAAGCATTCTTAGTGTGTAAATTATAATGGCCTTATTCCGTTCCACATATGCCATACATATGTATATGTAACGGAGGCCAGCTAGTAGTTGCTGTGCGAGTAAACCTCACTCACCGATCTCAATGGGCGCTCTAGCGACAGACGCTAGAGGCTGCAGTCTTTAGCCTCCTTGTTAGAGCGCCTGACTCTCATGCCGGAGACCCGGGTTCGAGGCCCGCTCGGAGCGGGGCGAGTTGGACCCGGGTGTGAGGGGTTACATATATATATATGAGCGTGATTTTGTCCACAGAATGGGGATTGTAAATCAGCTGAGAAAGAGCTTTGTTTAAATCCATTCACAGATAAAATGGATAAAAAAAGTTTGCAAACATACCATCATTCCCTTCCTGGAGCCACAGTGATCCCCCACACCAATCTGTCTCCCATCACTTCTTAGACATCCAACTCAAATCAAGTAAGAGGTCTTCAGCAGCACCTCAGTGTGTTCTGGACCATTGAAAGACATTTTAAATCAATAACGAACCAAACCACTGCCAGAGTGAGCGCGAAACGTTAAATGACTCATAAATAATATTAGCAAATAACAGCAATTTCACATCTAATAGAGCGATTTCACAAGTCAGTGAGCATGGCCACACACACACACACACATTTACACATATCTAAGAACACATGAGCGTACACTCCATTAAACATTTTAAATGAAGGATTAGCTACAACTTCAAGACACCTCCAGCAGTGCATGTGGACCACAGTCCTTATTTATCCTGATTCATTGTGATTGAATGAAATGGTCAATTATAATATTTTAACACTGACCTGTTGAGTGTTGACTGGAAACATCAGCATAATATACAACAGTTAAAGGGTTAGTTCACCCAAAAATTATTCATTCATCATTAGTCATTATTACTACCCCTCAAATTACTCTTCAGAACACGAATGAAGAGATTTGAATGAAATCTCGGATATTTCTGTCCCTCCACTGACAGCTACACAACTAGGCCTACCGCTTTAACGCTTCAAAAAAAAATCATAAAGAGATCGTAAAACTAATCCACATGAATCGAGCAGTAGACCAACATTTTCTGTTGAGACACGATTGCTCTATCTAACAATTCTAGGATTTGTTAGAATGTTACCATGCCAACAGTAATACTGTCATTGTTTAAAATGCATATAAAAGTTTGTCGCGATTTTCTCACTTAATGTGAGGTCATCGTTTTGGAATATTAAGTTATGTCGAATGATGAATGAAGGGTCTCTCTATAATTTTATAGACCTCATATATTTATAAGAGCTGATAGAATTCTCTTGGATTTATTAATTAAATGATCAATTTTTCATGTAAACGATCAAATGGTTGGAGGCCTTGCCTTGTAAAATCGGATTATTATAATTTTCTATATTAGTTTTAGGTCGTGTATTTAACAGTAATGATCAGGGTCCTGTTGTATTTGGAGTAGCAGAGGTGAATTTTTGAAGCAGCCTCAATACGTTACAATTTGCTGCCACCTTGAGGTCGTAGTCTAGAAGTACACCTGGTGTGAACTACAGACTGTTTGCTCAAAATGTACAGGCAATGTGGTCCTAAGTGAGCCAGTGTTGATTACTTCCAAAGTAAAGTGTATAACGTACACTGGCATTTTTAAGGGTAAGTAAGTATGAGTAAAATACCTATTTAGTGTAACATCACTGTGTTAAGCTGTCTCAATGAATACTTCTATTGTGATTTTTAAATTATTTGATTTTTTTTGTTCAGGATTTTCTACCTACTACCGCATGTGCAGCAACTGTGGTCTAAAATACCGCTATCAAGAGTGGACTGATGGTCTTCACAATTTTGATGACCATTTGCTGATGTCATCACACGTGTGTTGTCCTGCGCCATTCACTCCAGGTTTGCTGTTATTTAAGGTTTTAATTATATGGTGTTCTTTTAAATGATCTATATGCTAATAACTAATCTTGTCAAAACAGACTCATCATGCCATTAGCAGAGCTGTTGAGGTTTTGGAGACGACAACACAACAGAAATTTCCACGTAAAGAAAAAATCCTTCATGCATATATGCATTTCGAAGCACTAACAGACCATGACTACGCATACTCCTGTGATGGATCTTCACAAAAAGGCGGCATTTAATATGCCTGGTAGGTCATATCAGCATATAAAAAATATTCTATAAACGTTTCATTGAGAATTTTTATTACAGTGAGTGAGATTCCTCCTCCACCACCTGAATATGATGGTCAGATCAATTTGAAAGACTTTTGGACATCTGTGACTGCCGAAGTAGTTTGCCGGGGCCTATTGGGCCGTAAGGATTTATTTTGTTTTTGTTAGACATACAAGTCTACTGTAGCTACAGTTGTTTTAAAGGAGTAGTTCACTTTTAAAAAAACTTTTGCTAATAATTAACTCACCCCCATGTCATCCGAGATGTCCATGTCTTTCTTTCTTCAGTCGAAAAGAAATTAAGGTTTTTGATGAAAACATTCCAGGATTTTTCTCCAAATAATGGACCTCAATGGAAACCAAATGGTTCAAGGTCCAAAAGACAGTTTCAGTGCAGCTTCAAAGGGCTTTAAACGACCCCAGACGATGAATAAGGGTCTTATCAAGTGAAACGATCGCTCATTTAAAAAAAACAACAACAAAGTTTAAGTTTTATAAGCTCAAATGCTCGCCTTGCTCTGTTCTGTGATGCGCGTTTGTGACTCTCCTGTTCGAACTCGTTCATCAAAATGAACGAATCTTTTTTCGTGTCATTTGGTTCATTCAGCGAACGGATTGACTCGGAAAAAGATAGCTTATAAAACTTAAACTTTGTTTTTTTTTTTTTAATGAGAGATTGTTTCGCTTGATAAGACCCTTATTCATCGTCTGGTGTCGTTTAAAGCCCTTTGAAGCAGTACTGAAACTGTTTTTTTGGACCTTGAACTGTTTGGTTCCCATTGAAGTCCATTATATGGAGAAAAATCCTGGAATGTTTTCATCAAAAACCTTAAAGGGATACTCCACATTTTTTGGAAATAGGCTCATTTTACAATTACAATTGAAATTCAGTAGTATGCACAATGTTGGTTTAGGCCTAGTCAACCACCTTGCTACTGCAACCCAAATAGCGGGTTTTTCAAAATCGGACCTATAGAGGTGGATCCTAAGTTTAAAACTGTTTTCAACTTTTAAAAAGTTTTAACTATCTGTTCTCTTTTGAAGCATGATCGCAACAAAATGGATAGCTGGAAAAAAACTGGCAACTCAATAAGAACAAGGTTCATTGCACTCAGCATTCAACACTGTCATCAATACACAACGTATATAGTATGTTTTGGATTTTTGCCAGGTTATTCCACCATCACAGAGAGACCACTTGGACTGTGGAGTGTTCAGGCTAATGGTATGTGACAAATGAAGCTTCAAGTTAACCTTACCTGACTTTGGGGATTGCATTAGTGGCTTTTCAAAGGCAATGGGTATAGGAAGAATTTGTAATTGCTTGGAATAAATAAATAATGTGTTACAGTATGCACTATACATTACTTTTGAGTGGCCATTTGATTTTACCCAATTTATTAGAGACATGTTTTGATGACTCTTTCATTTTGTCTCAGTTTTTGATGTTTTTTTGTTTCTTGTTTCCGTAGACTGACATGCCTTTAATCCGAGAGTGTTGGCTGAACCTAGCATTAAAGTCCAGGAGCCATGGAAGGTGAGAATTAGATTTGCAAAACAAAAAACAGTCTTTCCAAAGTTTTCACTTTCTTTTTATTTTTTAAACCATTTACCATATTACAGGGAAGCCTCAAGAAGTATCAAGTGGATTACATGCATGGTTGTCCCAAGGACCATTGGATTCTTATGGTGTAATGTCTGACAAGTCACTAGGAATTTGTACATTGTAGAAATTTTGCCTCACAGAATAGCAGTGATTTTATTCCTTGTATGTGAGTATGTGGATTTTATACAAAATAATCAGCTAACTTGTGTGAGCCTTCTAATGTTCTAGTTACGTGCTGATGTTTATTTCATTGAGTTAAAGAGAGTTAATGTCGTGCTCAGGAGACCATGTGCGAACGCTATTGTGTAGTAGCCTTGTCTGGCCAGAGGATGTCGCCATCATTTCTTCTGTAAACCCATTTTAAAACAGTTATATGCAAACTGGTTAGTGAGATGGGTAAAACTCTTTATAAAGAATAATTTTTATGTAATTGTAGATCGTTTAAAGGGGCATAACAATGTTTATTGAGATGTATGTTTGATGATCCTGGATTTATTATTCATGTTGCATAATAATTTAGTACTGGAACTGTTTAAAACTACAGTTGTGATTTATTTTGTTTTATCAGACTGTAATGACAATACTGGATATTGGAATGTTCTGATGAGTACCACTGGAATTGAATACAGTTAAAGAAGGAAATTACATCTCCTCGTCTTTATTCCTGTGTCCTGACCGATACACCATCCTGTTAACTGGCTGAAACCCTTTATGTACTAGCCCTACTTGATTACCTCACTAACAGTAAATGATGTCAGATTCCATTGTGAAGTCATTTATAAGTATAAAATTAGTGCTGCTATAATTTAGTCACTTACAGTTGCATAATCAGTTGTGGAAAAAGCAAACATATTTTCTGCTTGAATTCAAACTTGATTTAATATCACTGAAAATTGGTATTTCAAAAAAAGTATTTGAAATCAAAGTGCATGTGGATTACTGAGAGCCTATCAAAGAATACACTTCTTTTTAAGAGATATTCTTGCATGTAACAATGAACCACGTGCTTTTCAGGGAAGATTAAATGTAAGGATTTGTAATCAATCTTTTTATTTTTTATTATAATTATATGCTTGTTCCAAATAATAGCCTAATAAAAAAAAATCTAATAAAATACTTGGCTATTGCTCCCCACCAAGGTACACAAAAGGTACACATTCACACAATGTACAAACTAGTGTTTGTAACTTTTTAAACTTTATTAAATAAGATTTTGTTTTCAGCAAGTTTGTTTTTCCCGTCAAAAGTCAAGTCATCTTCATTTATATTTCGCTTTTAACATTGTGGATTTGTTACAAAGCAGCTTTACAAAGATAAACATATAATTGAAGGTAACTGAGATTAAAGCTAAATTGTGGTTCTTTAATAAAGTTATTTTCAGCTAAAGTTAGTTTTGATTGATTCGCTTCCGTCGCAACGATCATTTGTTATTATATTTGGGGCCGCTAAAATGACGCCATTCTCTCTAAACGGACAGCTAGGAATCTGTCGACCAATCAGAATGCAGTGCGAGGAAATCCTACTCCGCCCCCTGAATCTGGATCCGACTCCGCCCCTTGGATCTCATGTTCTGCATTGAGGTGCTTGCTTCTGGGGTCCTCTTAAAGGGTACATATCATGCTTTTAAATCATTCATTTTTACATATAAATCATACCGTTGTGGTCTATATAAAACATAAAGGCTTGGGTCTGAATTCCTTATTATTATAGCTCCACAAGCCCCTTTTCTACCCCTTTTCTGATGTGCGTCGGAGCGAGAAATAACAATGGCGGATTCCTCGAAGTGTTGGACCGGTAGTCAATGTCCTTATTTGGCAGTTCCGCTGCAAATACGGTGACGTGATAGTTCAAAAAACGTCATAGAGAACAGAAAAATCTGAACAGGCTGAAAAATATGACCAAAACAGAATATAAAGATATAAACGAAGCACCCGAAGAGAATAATTTCATCTTTTCTGTACTTATAAACACTCCAAATATTCAACAAAATGCATTTAAGGGTTAAAAAAGTGGATTTTGCATATGTCCCCTTTAAAAGTGCTGTCGGAGCTACCGTTGGAGCCCTCTGCTGGAAGGGAATAGTAAGATGGCCGCTCGAACACTTCCGGTGGCTTCACTGCCTAGTGGCAGTTTAGAACGTCATGAGATGTCCAGTCATTGTTCCAAACCTATATGACTTTCTTTCTTCTGCTGAACACAAAAGAAGACATTTTAAAGAATGTTGGTGACCAGACAGTTAACTTGAAGTCACCAATTGACTTTCATAGTATTTTTTTCCACTTCAATAAAAGTCAATAGATGCAGTCAACTGTTTAATTACCAACATTCTTCAAAATATCTTCTCTTGTGTTCAGCAGATGAAAGAAACTCATACAGCTTTGGAACAGAGTGAGTACATTTTTTCGGATGAACTATCCCTTTAAAGCCGATTGTCAGTAACTGGATGGGGGAGTAGCGGGGAATGGGATGGGGGGCTGTGCCTGTGCGAGCTGTGGGCGGGAGGGTGTAGCTGCCGAGTGCGCATGCGCTCATGACGCGCCAGACTGGTCGATCAGGAGGGCTCTACTACACCGAGAAGGAGAGTGAGTGAGTACGTCAGTACATCAGAGAACAGCCCGAAGGGACGCTCGAGAAAGAAGAAGTGGCCAGTCCCTTTAAAATACCAAGACAAAACATTGGAAAACGAGAGCTTGTTGTTTTTCCCATCACTTAGGGCATATACAGGTGACACCGGAGCATGTCACTATGACAACGTTCGGACTTTACATAGTAGCCTTCATCATCTCAGTAGGCGCTCAGTAGACATATAATAATCGCGCGAGTCGTTAGAGACCGTCAGTTATCAATCCTAGAAGAAGATCGCAGAAGACATGGAACAGAGACTTGGTACAATGATCAGCTAGCGTTTTATGTGCCCAATCTACAAGATTAGAGGAGAAACCGAAGACAGCAGCACACCTGGAGCGGCTCGAGCAGAATGGATTTCACCACCATCCGGAACCTCATCACTAGATACGTGAGTAGACATGCGATCACTCTCGACAACTTGTTGGTTTGGTTTGCTCCATTTCAAGGGCTGCAGTGCTTGTGATACACATTTTTTTTGGACTGTAGGCTACTCTAAATCCATAAATGAGACGTTGTATCTTTATTTGTCCGTGTGTGCATCACTTTTGTCTGTGAATTAATATGTAAGCTAGCAATGGACGCAACCGGTAACGTTATGTATTTACAGTTACTAATCTCAGGCGTTTGTAATGAAGTTTTCACTGCGGTTCTATCCCGATTGACTGTGACCTGAATTCCCAAGCGAAATGTTATATTTCAATGCCTCGTGAAGACACCCGCCGAGCTCATGACTGAGAAATCACAGCTTGTGTTATGAAATATCAAAAATGCAAATTGACTTCTCAAACAGTCGTGGACGAACAGGTTTTGGTCATTGAAAAAGAGCGCGAGTCGTTTAGTGTATTTATTAATAGAAGACGTTGTAGTGTAACGAGTTGTTCTTTTTAACCATACCCCATGAAACCACAAATCTTATGATTTAAACTAACAGACAATCTAATAAAAGAAAGAAAAAAATCTAGTTTAAACACATCAAATGTCTAATTTTCCTCAATTAAAATGGTCATTTTGACCAAACTATAGTGTTTTAGTCAATATTGCTAGTTACTGTAAGAACAATAATCAAAAATGTATCAATAACTAAAGCAACTTTTGCTCCAAACTACATAGATACCGCTTAATTTGGACTGAATTTGCTAATCTTCTGGTTTTGATAAATATAGCGTTTAGCTTGACCTCTTTTATGATATGTTTACAAATTGAAAAAAAAAAATAATTAAAAATATATAAAACCTTGTTTTGTACCCCGTAAATATGAAGTGCTATAAAGGCTGAATTTCATGTTATTTTGTTCATCAGTAAAAATTAGGAAAAAAAAAATAACTTTTTTTATTATATAATCGAATCGTTTTCTTAGACGGGTCACGGGTTCAAACGATAGTTTACTGCATGCCATTCTTACACAGATTAGGCCTGCTTTTAATCCACTTAGCACTCGGTATAGCCTAGGCAAGAGTACACGCTAACCAACTGTCCAAGCTGCTGGGAGTTAGAGAAAGAGATTTGCTCATATGTGCAGGTTATGTATGTGTCAGCATGTAAGGTTATAAGGACATTTTACTATAGACAACATTCACTTTGAGTACTTGTTTCCTAATTTAAAGACTCCTAGGCAAGATACTATTTTCAAATTAGTAGCTAGTGGGTGTATAAACCAGATTTTCTGGGTTCAAATCTATTGTACAATATGAAAACAATAACTCGGATATTATATAATATGTGCTGCTGAGAGCGTAATGTTTGGACAATAGGGTATTTATTATGTCAGATGCAATGGAACAACACCTAAGTTTATATTCTGACCTGTTCATACCAAGGACGAACTATAAAGATAACGATTAATAGTTCTAAAAATCGTTCTCAATGTTAAAGAATAGCAGAATTCACACCACACGGCTATAACCAAAACGGCACAGAGAAACGATATCGTTGGAATCACGATTTTATCCAGCTAATGTATGATAAATAAAATGTATGATAAAAAAATGACAGCCAATCAGAATCCATCCTGCATTTAAACTGACTTTAATCAGAAGCTTAGAGTAACAGAACAATATCGACCTAAAAAAATATTGTTGGTTTAACTTAAAAAATGAAGTAACCTGGTTGCCTTCAAATTTTAAGTTCATTGAAATGGAAAAAAATTTGTTAATACAATGAAGGAGATGGATTTAATCATCAGAAATTCAAAATATTATGTTATCTGAACCACATCGATTATTTAAGTTGATTTAACACAAGAAAAAAATGTTGTGATTGATTACAAAACATGAACTTTTTTTTTTTTTTTTTTACAGTGTAGTTATAGTTATCTTTAAGATTATCGTTCTTGGTGTCTTTAAGAATATTAATTGGTGGCTGAAATGGTTAAAAAGGCCCAAAAATTGCATTTCCCCATCACTGAAGGCCATACGAATCTGTTATTCTGTACTCTGTAATCAAGCTGACATGCGGACTGATGAGCAAAATCTCTTGCGCT
The DNA here is from genome assembly GCF_988280905.1 of Pimephales promelas. Lineage (NCBI taxonomy): Eukaryota > Metazoa > Chordata > Actinopteri > Cypriniformes > Leuciscidae > Pimephales > Pimephales promelas. Next base: position 6,904,829 of record NC_142774.1, read on the forward strand.
GTCTAGACAGTCTGAAAAAATAGTGATGAAAAGATGAAGAGTGTGCGATAAACATGACGTGAGGAATAATGTTCATGTCACAGACACCTCTCACCTGTCTGTTTATGTTTGTGTTTTGTTTGCTCGGGTTTTTACGGTAAACCATAAAACACACATAGGGGCCGCAGCGAGAGAGTTTTGGGACGGAATGATTTCTTCAGTGTTATTTTAGTGTCATTGGGATATTAGTTTTTATATTTGGACTTTTTATTTGTATATTTTCTGTTGAATGTTCAGTAGTGTCATCTCAATGGCAAAAAGTGTCTTATTCAACTTCAATTCACGCCATAAATATCTACATTCTTATCATTATAGATTGTTATTAATTTTTATTTCAGTTTAGACAGTGAGACTAAATAAAATTGAGAAATAAAATAAGTTTAATTTCTTGTCTATTTTATTTTATTTCACTTTTAGTGCACTGTGTCATTAAATATTAGATTTGTTTTGGGGTTTTTATGCCTGGCAAAGCTCATTTGTTGACCATGGTTATTGAAATTTTTGTATTGTTAAGGTTATGTCAAACATTCAAATTATATTTTTATGAGTTTGTTTGAAATGCAAAGTAATAAAATGCAAGTCTTTCTAAACTTATCTTCACTGTAAAAAAATATTTTCAGGATTTTTATTTTGTCAAATCAACTTAAATAATTTATATAGTTCAGATAACATAATATTTTGAGTTTCTGCCAACCAGGTTACTTAATTTTTTAAGTTAAACCAACTATATTTTTTTTTTACAGTGTTGAGGAAAAGTCTCAATATTTATGCAAGGTCAAAAACAAGCAGTTCATTTATCCCATCGTTTAGATAGAGCTGTGTCATGAGATGGGACGGAGTGTGTTAGTTAGTCACATGAGTTTTCCTGTGAGAAGCGCTGTCCACCCCACTGCTCCTTGATCTAATGCATGGTAATGCAGGTTGGCAGAGTGAGAGGAGAAAGGCAAATGAGAGTACCGTGCAGAAGAGAGATGGAGCGAGAAAAGAATGATGGGGAATGAGATTGGTCAGAGAAGATGAGAAATAAGTCCCCGTGTGGATTTGACTGGCTCAAACGACAAAGGAAGTGACAGTGGGATGATTTGCTTTCACCTGTAGTAGCGCTCACTTCAGAGTCTGTTTGCTGAATGGGCATTTTCAGTGTAGGAAGATAAATATGAAATGGAAATGTGAAACCTGTTTTAATATGTAAAGCTCATCATTTTTTGTTCGGCTAGAAGAGTAGGTTAGATAAATGGGAATTGTTTACCGATATGAAAATTTTGGCCGATACCGATAACCGATAATACTTTATATTTGAAAGCCGATAACCGATATATCGGCCGATAAACTTAAATCCAAATTTGTATCTAATTTTGAGAGCCTGATTACAAAAACAAAAGTCTCACAATTAAATCCATGTCCCAAGCGCACAGTTATAATGATGTTCTCATTATAGTGTTGTATAGCCGATATGACATGTACCGTTGTACCGAACTGTATTTTCATTTTTTGAAGAGATTTCAATCATATTTCAAGACATAAAACATAAACAGTGCTCAACAAGCGTCTCAGCTGAAGGGAATAATACATTATTTATCGGCTTTAATATATAGGCCACATTTTCTTACCAGGCCGATAACGAGAACATTAAAAATGAACATATATCGGCCGATACCGATATGCTGGCCGATTGTGCATCCCTAGTTTTCTTCCTTAAAGTCCAGTCGATTGTTTCCGGATTAGATTAGAATGTGTGTAGTGTGTATTTTTTTTCAGCAGTCAAATATTTCTAATAGTTTTTAGTGTTCAAATAAACACAAACCTTTACTTTGGATGCGATTAATCGTTTGACAGCCCTAAATAATACAGAATAATTGACTTACAATACGCACAATTATTTACATGACGGAACTGGTTTCCAGCACGTTATCACGGCACAAAAAGGCAACTTCGAGCCATCACCGGCGGCTTCTTAATTATTTTCATCCTCAGACAGGAAGTAGCATGACTGCCCATATCCTGTCTCAGGAGGCTTCAATGTAATTTGAGCTCTTTGTACTGAGGTAATCTCATTGTCTGCGGACCAGCAGGAAAGACTTATTGGAAATCATCTTACATGAGCAGGAATATGTTTCTGCTGGTCAGACAGTGAAGGAACATGCAAAGTCATCACAAGCTCCTACTTCAGTGTTTCTCCTTACAACGTTGAACATGATGATTTTACTGTATTTAGTACGAGAGTAGAACTTGGCTGATGTCCTTCAATGGCAAAAACTTTCCAACAAATTTGAACTGTGAACTTACCCTGACTGTGAGCTTCTTTGTGATGGATCAGGTTGGTTTAATAAAGCTAACGGCAGTGGATCTGAGTGATGCTGTTGTCAAAGTTAACACAAATGAATTTCTGTCATCATTTGCTTCCCTCTCATAACACACGCACTCACACATACATTTACACATGCATTCATCCCGCTGGCGACAGATGCTGACCCGTGAACCGTATCCTGGAATGATAAATGAATTGTTGGTAATCAATATGGGTGATGAAATGATAATCATTATCTTCACGCTTGACGTGCCCATCATAGTTCAACTGAAGTTCACGGTCCTAACCCTTATTTGCAGAGATGGGTGCTCGGTGAGATAACCACTGTATGATTTTTTGCGCTAAAATGACTAAATGTGTTGTCTCAAACTCTTATTGCATTCCACTCTGGGCATCTGATAAGTGACGGCAAACTGTCAGCCGAACGCTGGTCCCTCAGGGTCTGTCAAACAGCAGCACCATGTGATTCTTTGCTAAGTAGAATGATCTAATGACTGTTGCTGTGGTCAAACATGATGTAATAATGCTGAGGTTTGTTCCCCTGTGTACGTATTTGAGTTCGGTAGAGAAAAGCGCATTCAAAAATTGAATGGTTTAATCGTTTGATGTAGCTTTAGGGTGTAAACATGGCTGTGTGTGAGAGTGACAATGCTTGAAGAAAGATTAATAAAGGTCAGAAAAGAAAATGCTTATGTTTTGACAGAATTGTCACCTTCCATAAAAATTTGAAAGTATCAGACTCTCTTCTCTCAAGCAGAAAATAGTGTGATCCAACAAAATTGATGCGTTAGCACAACATAACAGTCTCTGTCTGTCTCAAGAACATATTAAATAGTCATTTGACAATCAAATGACTGTGAGTCTGTGGTATTTATATTGGGTAAATCTGAAGACTTGGAGCTAAGTTGTAGGTTAATGATCTATAGAAACACCAAACCCTTTAGTCTTAAACTTTAAAGCTGAAGACAAGAGACAATTACATTTGAAAGGGAGGCTTTAGATAGAAACCAGCTAAAGACCTTGAGTTTGGAGTCTTGGGTGTAACCCTGTATAGACTCATTCAACTGTGCTGCTAAGAAAAAAACAACATGCTGTAACTTGCAGAGTGCTGTTCATTCATTGCTATTTTTCTTTTTTCTTTTTTTTCCCAGGGGGGTGTGTTTTCATTTAAACACAGGGTTTCTTGTCAGAAAATATCTCAGTCTGACTCTGAAAACACGTCACATGACCATTTTTGCACAGTTTTTCCGATTGCTAATAGCTTGCCTCTCGCGCATGACAAATGGCGCACAACAAAGTCAGCAAATCTTGCAGTTCCATCTGCATGACATAGCTGGTCGGTGTTGTTTTCGTGTTCTGGTAGTGTAATGGTCATATGATAAGGGTGTGACTAATCAGAGGCAAATCAAAAGTCTCCGTTTTGGTCCATTTACGTTGAAACGCAACCCTGGAGTATTCAAACTAAAACTTTGTATAGACCTGCAGCGTTTCCAAAAGTCTCAGTTTTCGAGGATCGAAAACTTCGAAGTAGGGTGGACAACAGGGGTAACCGTAGCAAGTTATGCGTTTTAAGATGTAAACGTACTAGTATCGCGATTATTCGCGATACAAAATAAAAGTTTGTGTTTACATAATGTATTTGGGTGCACTGTGTGTAATTATTTTAATTTATATATATATATATATATATTAGGGATGCACGATATATCGGCCAGCATATCGGTATCGACCGATATATGTTCATTTTTAATGTTATCGTTATCGGCCTGGTAAGAAAATGTGGCCGATATATTAAAACCGATAAATAATGTATTATTCCCTTCAGCTGAGACACTTGTTGAGAAGTGTTTATGTTTTTGAATTTCTTGAAATATGATTGAAATCTCTTCAGAAAATGAAAATCTGGTTCGGGACAACATGTGCAACGCAAATCTGTCATATCGGCTATACAACACTACGATGAGAACATTATTATAATTGTGCGCTTGGGACGTGGATTTAATTGTGAGACTTTTGTTTTTGTAATCAGGCTCTCAAAATTAGATACAAATTTGGATTTAAGTTTATCGGCCGATATATCGGTTATCGGCTTTCAAATATAAAGAATTATCGGTTATCGGTATCGGCCAAAATTTTCATATCGGTGCATCCCTAATATATATATACAAAATAATTATCAGACAGTGCACCCGCATATATTATGTAAACACAAACTTTTATTTTGTATCGCGATTAATCACGATTAATCGTTTGACAGCCCGACGTACTAGTAAAAACTTTGCCTAAATGTTCACTCGGATTCTTAAATCAACGTTGTGTGTTAGCCTACCACTTAATCAGGATAAGGAAGGGCTAAATCATACTTCAGACTGCTCAAAGCCTCTGAACATGCCCTGATGATAAATCAGTTGTTGTAGACCTTCTGCTCCCATATAAAGCACTGTAGCTCTTGAGGGCTTACTGCACTCTTAATGCAACAGTCAGAGGGAAAAGCCACTGGAATAATGGCCTATTGATGGCTGTGAAATTGAATTGTGCTTGTTAAAAGAACACATGACCCTCCACTCGATAGCAATAGAGAAGTCTGAATGCCATTGAATGGGCAGGTATTTATTTGAAAAAGGATTTTGGACATTACATTTAGCTTTAAGATGTGGAGGGATTCTTTCGAAACGGAACATGACCTTCAGTGGAACTAAAAAAAATTCTCTTAATCTTTGGGAATGTTATCCTGTATACTACATTTTAAATGTGAATGAAAAATGAATCTGTCGTCCTGACATAAAAGAACTGCCTGCCCTTCTCAAGAGATCCCTGCAGAAGATGCGTAGTAATAAAATGAGTTTTGTTTTGAGTAATTCAACAGACATTCTTTGCTGAGTCAGACTTTCTTTATATGAAGGTGTTGTTGAGTTTATGCAGTCTACCCACAGATCGATCGAAGCGTTTACAAGGGCTCAGCTGCTTAGATCCAGGTGTCCCTGCCTGCTGGGAATGGAAAATCACGCTGCAATTGTTTCTTAGGTGATCTGAGATCAGTTTAATACTTTGTCTGATGAACATTGTAGGCCCTGTTTACACCTGGTATTAAGATGCGTTTTGGTCGATCGGATAACAAGTAGGGGTGTTGCGATTCTCCAAATTGTTGATTCGATTACATATTCGATTCTATGGTCACGGTTCGATTCGATTCTCAATTTTTATCAATCAGCCAATCAGGATGCTGGGAAGATTCTGGGACATTTTAACTAATTTGTCTGCATCAGGGAGCCGCTAAATATGCGGGAGACTCCTGGAACTTCCGCGAGACTTGGGATGTCTGCAAACTGTGGCTTTTTTGAAGCGCAAACGTTGTCAACATAACTCACTGGAAATCCCAAAAACTTCCACACCTGCGACTTCAGTGAAAGAGGAGGGGTTTCAATTTCTGTTGGGTCTCCTGCATCTGCAGTTGCCATGCTATCTTTTGAATGGCTGTAGCTAAGTTAGAGGAGGTTGACCATAGACTCGCAGCACTTCAAAACGCGTGTTTTATTCCGCTTGGCAAGACGAACGGGCGTGGCAGCATCGACGATTTAATTTTTTTAATTCGATTTTTGAGATTGTGAATAAATTTCGATCGATTTTTATTTAAAATCGAAAAGGTATATGACCATCCAGTGAATATAACAGTTGAGTTATACCGTTTTCGAATCCATTCAGCCGATTTTCTGATATTTAGAAGAATATCAGTAACCAGACAGTTTCTGGTCTCATTGACTTCCATAGTAGGAAAAAATATATACTATGGAAGTCAATGAGACCAGAAACTGTCTGGTTACTGATATTCTTCTAAATATAAAAAATTGGCTGAATACATTCGAAAACGGTAAAACTGAACTGTTTAACTCTGAGGGAGTGGTAAAATGAGCCTATTTCCCAAAAAAGTGGAGTATCCCTTTAAGTATTGTTCTTTTTTTGTCCATGCTAAAAGACTGAGGGACATCCTCTTGAGTATATTTATTTAGTGAGGTTTTCGGTTGTTGTACATATAGATCTGATCACAGCATTTCTTGGGCATTTTTTATTTTAATTAATTATTTAGTCATTAATTATTTATTTTTAGAACCGACTTTGCATTTCTTGCAGTCTTGAAAGTCCCATTTTTAAACAAATAGCCTGGAATTAATTAATAATTTTTTTTTTTTGCTGAAATGAATACTGAAAGAGCTGTATTTAGCATACTGTAATGGTCATTTGGCTTTTCGCAGGTGTCCAGATGGAAGTTTCATAAATGTGAAACATAATACAGCCCTTAATTTATCAAACACCATATTCTAACCTTCACTTGTCCTCATTCGCTTTTTCTTTTCATCCCATCGCACCATAACACTGAATGTATTAAAGGAGATTAACCTGACAGGAGAGTTCAGCAGATCAAGCTGCCAAAAGTCCTGGTCATGTGACCTCACCCCTGTCTGATCCCATAAGGCCCTAGGACAAGTGGTAAGAACCCGGCCAGGAAGGCAAAGAGAGATTTATTGGCAAATATGTTTCGATATTTATATCAAATATCGCAATTTTTAGCATCAGTCGAAGTGGAACAATAAGACACTTTTTCTAGACCAAATGGTTAAATTAATAAAAAAATACTCAAAAAATAAACTCTACCATTCAAATGTTTGGAGTTTGGAAAATTTCTTTATTCAGCAAGGATGCAATAAGTTTTATTTCAAATAAATTCTTTCAATTCATCAAAGAAGCCTGAAACATTGTTTTTATCACCATTTTCACAAAAATATTAAGCAGCCACTGTTTTCAACTTTGATAATAATAAGAAATGTTATTTGAACAGCAAATCAGCATATTTTTGTCTGTCCAACAGTGAAGTTATTTGAATATGGGTCGAAATAGACAACAGACTTCTAAGACTGCCAATCAAGAAAGCTGCTATCATCTCACTGGCCTTCAGGCATTGTGTGTGTATATGTGTGTGTGCGTCAGTCCGACACAAGCAGTCCTTGTCTGAACGACTCACAAATGGAGCATGTGACGTACTGTGTTGGGGATTTACACAACTAAACAAGGAATGGAAACTGACGGCACAAAATGGACGGCCATTAACAGTGTGACCCAGTGACTTCCAGTTCCCCATAGACCAGTGCTATATCTCCTTATAATGAGAGAAAGGAAACAAAACGTCAAACTTTGTAACACAATATTCCTAAGAGACTCTCCACACGTTCTGATGATGAACTGCTTCGTGCAGGTGCAAGAAAAATAGGAAAGTACTATTGTAGATAACAGCAACACCACTGCCAACGTTAGACTGTGCTTATTCTTGCAGATATAGCCACAGCACTATCACAAACACAACACACACATACTGGGTTTGTGTAAAGGTATAATAAAATGCTGTGTTTTCAGGTCAGAGTTAAGTTTAAAGTCATCCATCCATCCAATTTTTTTTCTAAATAAATAGCCTTCTCGTTGTTCAAAAAGAAAAGCAAGGTCATGGGTTTGCACATCCCACTACATGTGTTGTTTTCGAAGCACCGTTAAATGTAAATCATGGTAATTACTGCCTGATTCCAAATTTCTGTGCCCATCAGGGTGGATTATGAAGACTAACATGTTTGTCTGTCTTCCTGCTGGTTTGCTTAATTATGTATGAGATCAAAGTCACGGATGAAGTCATGTTATTAACATGGCCAGGACTGATTACAAGATTAGTACTCCCTGTGAGGAGGCTACTTAATGAGCACAGGCTAATTAGCCAGGCGCCACACTGCCTATTAGAGATCTCTACAGCCAAGGAAAAGTTGATTTAGAGATCGCAGAGCCTGAATTGTTACGATTTGCATATAGTCCATCAGATTATGGATACATAAAGTTTGTTTTTGAATAGAGCCAGACCGATATATCGGCCGGCCGATATTAGGCATTTTCCATAATATCGGTATCGGCAGTTATAATGGCCGATAAATGAATATTTAAAAAATAAAATAAAAACGGACGAAACACGCTTCAATCATCTCTCCTCGGCCTGTTATATTGAAAATGTATGTTTTACAATTTGCAGTATGATGTTATCTATTGCTAAATTATGGCTCAAGAAGACCGCTAACGTTAACATTGATGAGCTTGGAAACCACAATGAACTTTTTCTGCCTAAATAAAGTAATGATTACCGTATTTATAACTAGCATATCTCTAGTTGCAGTCCTTGCATTGTAAAATGTAATTTATACTTGCGATGAGTGAACATTTAGACATAGAGAAAAATTATCAAACGTATCTTGTGCGGAAAAGTTAGCTTTTCTTTTACACGTGTGTGAAATCCAACAATATTTAATAAAAAAAAAAATATCGGCCCATATATCGGAATATCAGATTTAAAAACCCAAAAATATTTGTATCGGTATCGGCCTTTAAAATCCTTTATCGGTCGGGCTCTATTTTTGAACAATGTGAACAGAATAAGAAAGGTGACCTGGTTAATATTAAAAATTTAAATTGACCTTTTTTGGTCAGTTTTACCCAAGCTTCGGGAGAACAACATGACATCATGACTTTTGCGTAAACATACACACCACTTTCGAGTCAAGTGGCATGTTATCTCTAGATACGCATTTTGAGCTATCCGCGTGTATCCACGTGTATGCGTGTATGTCTACGCCATTAACGTCCGAGTGATTCCGCGTACACGCCGTCAAATGTCCACACGAAACGAAGCAAAATGTACATCTACATCTGGGGAGCGATCTTTTTTTTTTTTCCTAGGATGGTAAGGGAACAGTCATAAATGCCATTAACCCCAGTGACGGGTAGGTTTAGGGACGGGGTTGAGGTAAGTCATATATTTATATATACAGTAATAACGTTAAGTCAACGGCGTTCATAAACACGCTGAAAAGCGATTATGCGTCTTGATAGCACGCCAAACATGGAAATACGAATTGGTGTGTCATACACACGCTACTTCATGAGATCAGTCTGGGGAGAAGAATAATTTACTATTGGAGGCATCCACTGTTGCCAGATCTTCCCTTATTTTATGTCACAAAGGCATATGGCCAATGCAATTGGCCGTCATTACACTTGTAGGAGTAGTACTACTCGGATGGAAATTATAAAGCTGGCTGGATAAGAAGGTGTGAAGAAAGACATCATTTTCAAACATTTACTTTGAACTCTTCTCATTTGAGCTCACATGAAGCAGAAGGATTGATTTATTAAGAGTTGGCAAATTAAACCAAACCTCACGAGCTGAGCACCTGGCTTTTTCGGCAGATCCATTTGCCAGCATGGCACATTAATGAATAGAGGGATATAGTCGCCGCCGCCGCCGCATGTGACTCTATTTGTCCCCAAGAGAATGTGTTCTTTTAGACTCATAATTACTCATAATTAGCTGGTGGTATTGCGTTGGACGATGGCATTTGTCATCTTCCGCCATCGGATATTTGAAAATCAACTTTTTGCATCATGATGCAGTTCTTTGAGAACACAATCCATTCTTTTGAGTGGCCATTTCTTGATTTGACAATGATAAGTTATAATGGATGAGAATCTTATTACCAGAAATTGCCTGTAGTCAGTTTAAATCGGAAGCTGCTTTCTTCTGTTGCTGATTACTAATGTTGGTAGGCGGGCATGTGTGCTGGGTCAGGACCATCACATTTAATATCCTGGACCCATCTGACCCACTTTAAGACTTGGAAGACACGAAAAGCCTAAAGCAACATTTTAGGGTTTTTACAGAAATTACAGAAATACACATGGATCACACGCATGACGGCATTGGCCAATAGTAAGCCTACGTGTGACGTAACACAGAAGCGCTTCGCTGTTACACTACGCGAACTCACTCGAGGACCACATAAAAAGTTGAATGTTGAAAGTCGTTATTTTTGTTTGTTTTTGCGCACAAATGTATTCTCGTCATTTGATAAAGTTAAGACTGTAGTCACTTGGACTATTTTAACTATGTCTTTAATAACTTTTCTGGGCCGGCAAGTTTCAATCCCTTTAAGAAGCCTATGAAGGAGTGATCCAGCTCTCAGATTTAATCAAAAAATATCTTAATTTGTGTACCGAAGATGAACGAAAGTCTTACCGGTTGGAGCAACATGAGGTTGAGTAAATACTGACAGAATTTACATTTTTTGGGTGAACTAACCATTAACTAGTTTTCTAATTGTCGACAGTCATATTTTGTTATATTAATCTTTACCTTGTTTGAATAAAGATTATGGACCCACATCCATATTAGCTCCTTTTTTGCACATTTATTTTGAAAATATTTGTTTGAACGGGTATCCTGTACATTTAAGGCTCTGCAGAATCTTGTTCTATTGACCTATTTTATTTTCTCTGGGGGAATAAGTGGGCCCAAAGATAGATAGAGTGGTTAACACTCTTGGATATTTGCTTGCGTATCTTCTTGCGGATTATCAAGCATTCTGATGTCTCGTACAGGAATGTCTCCACTTTCACTCTGTATCTCAGCTGAACTTACTTTACTGTGCGAGCTGAAGACGAGCAAAGAGGTTGGTTCAAGCGACAGTCGGATCAAGCGTTGCGTAACATTAAAATCACACAGGGAAAAGCCGTTAATGGGCACAACATAGAGCCAGGGACCTCATAAGACCACACAATCCTTTGAGTCTCTGGATGATAAAGCGTGTGAACATTTCTTTGAACCGAGGAACAGGTTGAGAGAGTTCATATAGTGGTTTCATTGTGAAGTGGGGGATTAAGCCACTTTAGTAATGTTAGTAGTTGAAATTGCCCTCAATAGTATAGACGACTCAATAGTATAATGACAATAATGGGATGATATAACGGTATAAAGTCCACATAATAACGGTTAAGATTCTGCGATACCCCTACTGTATTTGAGCATCTGTCGTTGAGAAGAACTGCTTTACATAATTCACATGTGAGCGACAAAGAAGCATTAAAGGAGTAGTTCACTTTTTAAAAAAAACTTTTGCTGATAATTTACTCACCCGCGTGTCATCCAAGATGTCCATGTCTTTCTTTCTTCAGTCGAAAAGAAATTAAGGTTTTTGATGAAAACATTCCAGGATTTTTCTCCATATAATGGACTTCAATGGGAAGCAAACGGTTCAAGGTCCAAAAGACAGTTTCAGTGCAAACTGCAAACTGTTCAAAGGGCTTTAAACGATTCCAGACAATGAATCAAGCGAAACGATCCGTCATTTAATAAAAAGCTCAAATGGTCACCTTCGTGACTCCCCTGTTCGAAGTCGTTCATCAAAATGAACAAATCTTTTTTCGAGTCATTTGGTTCATTCAACGAACGAAATGAACGAATTGACTCGTAAAAAGTTCATTTTGATGAACGAGTTTGAACAGGAGAGTCACAAATGCGCATCATAGAACAGAGCAAGGCGACCATTTGAGCTTATAAAACTTAAACTTTGTTATTTCTTTTGAAATGAGCAAATAGAAAATAGAAAACAGGGCAGACATTATAACTTCCACATTAACATATTTATATTCATTAATAACCATTGGAACACTTATCCACAATGAAAACCATATAATTAAGCAGTATCTCATGAGCAAGACTGCTGATCATTAGCACGATTGCTAGCGTGATCTTGTTTACGAAACTGTCATAAATTTTGATTAAACATTCATTTTATAAACAATTGCCAGTTTCTCTGTGCATTTTTCCTCCGTCAGCGGAAATGGCAAAGCAGTGACATTTAGTTCCTGAATGAATCAGTGTTTTGATTGATATGATTTGATTGAGTGAATGATTCAGTGATATTAATTAGAATTGAAGTAATTAGAACTTTTAATCTTTGCAAAGTTCCAATTTCAATAGAGAAATGATCAAGTCTTTAATTTACCATATTTTACTATAATTTCAACAAACAATATTTATGGATCGGATGCATTCTCACATTCTGTAAGTCAGATGTCTGTTATTTCAGTGTATGGACACATGAGAAGGTTCTGCCGCAGTCTATGTTAAACATCGCTAATGATAGTAGATTTCTGCCATACCCTGGGCTTACTGAAAGTCACTGGCTGGTGAAAAAAGCAGACAGATTATGTAACACCCATTTTTTTTTTTTTTTTGCTGAAAGATAAAACACTGAAGCTAAATCTCTGATTGCATGGGAATTGAATGGGATGGGGGCTGAGCAAGCTCGAATCAATTCAGTTTTAAGCTCCTAAGATTCATCACCATTTTTTTGATGTTGCCTGAGTTTTCGAATTTACAGCCAGGGATGTGAAGTTGAAACTTCATGGCATGCCAGCGCTCAATTTCATATTTATAGAGTTTCTGAGGCATTATGTCACACGTTTTTGAAATGCTTTTACAGAATGTGTGAATAAACACCCAGAAAGGACAACTAGATTTGTGTTGAGGTGCCAGTTAGATGGTATATAAACAACTATGCACCTTTCAATTATTATTTGTAACAACACGCACAATAACATAATAAAAAAGAAAGATTTGATTTGTCTTTTAAAACTTCTTAGAAGAATGATGATGATGTCATTATGAGTTTTTTTGTTGTTTATTTATTTAAAAAAAAAAAAAAGGTACACAACCTTGTTACACAACTTTAAGTCATTTTAATAATACATTATCTCAACTATCATATATTAATAATAGATAGCTGGAAGGCAGGATCTCTGGCTGAGATGAGATGAACATTTGATTCCTGTCTAAATCACATCATCCATCCATCCATACCAGACTGATCTCATGAAATGGTGAAAAAATGGCTAAAAATATCACAATATAATGTTTTTTGTCAATATTACACACCTCTAGTTTGAATTTGTTTATGTCAATACATTTCACTACAGAGAAGTAAAGCCTAGCAGAGCTTCTATATGACTCATTTGGTAAGTGGGTTAATTAGAGTGACCCACTAAAGAGGAGCAAACATGTGTTTTAATGTGAGCGTAATGATAAAAGTGCTTACTGCAGGTCAGGGTCACTGAGAGCTGGTGAATACTCTGAGAGACTGTATCCTTTACATTAAATTTCAAGTCAGATCAAGAAAGGATCCGTCCTGTCTGAAAAATCATACACTGAAGAATTTGACAGGTAAAATCATTTCTGGTCATAAAAACTGTAATATATAGGCTACAGTATATTGGTGAATATACTTTACGATATATATTTTAATGGTTCAACAAAAACTTGAGAAGTGGAAAATAGAAATACATATATATACACTCACGTAAAGGATTATTAGGAACACCTGTTCAATTTCTCATAAATGCAATTATCTAATCAACCACTTTTTCTCTATGTCTAAATGTTCACTCCGTGCAAGTATAAATTACATTTTACAATGCAAGGACTGTAACTAGAGATATGCTAGTTATAAATGCGGTAATCATTACTTTATTTAGGCAGAAAAAGTTCATTGTGGTTTCCAAGCTCATTAATGTTAACGTTAGCGGTCTTCTTGAGCCATAATTTGGCTCAAAAAAGAGCATATACGTGTGGGTGTGTGTTTTAGCCACACCTCTTGTGGTCACATTGTCCAAACATAACAGATTGGAGTGAGTTTGAGTCTGATTGGCTCAAATCCTGTGGCTGGTCACATATGCTAGCACAGATTGATTATTGTGTGGGGAGAGTGATCATTCTGGAAGGCACTAGCCATTTATTCTTTCACAGATTCTTATATCGCTGACTCCTCATGAGTGTTGCACATCTGGACTGATCAGCCGGTCGCTGTGAGTGCCTCTAAGCATCTGTTCGATCCACACACACACACTCTCAGAAATAATGTGCTAAAATTGTCCCTTTAGGAGTACAACAGCTTGTATCTATTAATATGTAAGGCATAGTTGAATGATGGAAAATGTATAATAATTTATTATTATTAATAATAATATATACACATTTTATTATTGTTATTTTTAATGAAAAAAATTTTTTATTTATTAATATAAAAGTTAATGCCAAAAAGTTTCCACCTGGTCCGATTATTATGTATGGTATATTATTCCATTCCATGTATGATGTGTCTTTATGTTCTAGCTTAAATAATAATAGGCTATACCTTGAACTTGCAAACCTCATTTATCCTTTCATGTCTTTTTGTACTTTCCATTAACTGCTTAATATGGTGACACACAAGGACAGGTACACTTTTCGCTAATGGATACTAACTCCAGGCCCTTAAATATTTAATGTGCACATGTAGCATCACATTGGCTCGGCGTTCCCCATGAGTGAGAGAGTCTTACCGTGTAAATTGCAATGGGGCTCTGTAGAGACCGTTAAGATTAAGCTTGGTGAGAGAAGACCATCTAGAAGCTTCCGGGGGCGGAAGTAGCTACAGTAACAGATGGAGCGCATTTGAGAGCAAGTGTAGCGTTTACCATAGATACACCTCCACCAGCAACAGCATGAACCTCGGTCAGCAAGCGAACAGCGTGATCTCCACAGATGGACCGTGTTGTTGGTTTTGCTGAGTTTTATACATTTGCCTGCCAGTAATGGATGCCAACAAGAAGAATGTTGTACTTTCTTTATTTTATGGGTTTTTTTTTCTAGTTATAGAAGACGTGTTAGTGATGTTTGATTTGTGAGTGGATTTTTTTAGTCAGCTTTTCTTTAAGGAATCAGCTAAAATTACATTACAGTATTAAACTGTTTAATTTTAAGGGTCAGAAAAAATGGTCATATAAAGCTAAATTAATGTTTTAGGTGACTGATAACATAATCAGTGGATTTTGATGTAAGAAATGATTCAAAAAAACATTATAAGTAGTGAATAGTACTTTATACATCAGCAACAGACGGTGTAACACTTTGGTTAGCATTTTTCGCTAACATCTTACTAGCATCCTGGAGTTGTTTACCTCACACATTCGCTCTCTCTCTCTCGCTCCCTGTTGGGCTGTTTTTGGCTGAAGACTGATTGTTTGGCCTGTTGACAACCCTATTAATCTGCGATCCACCAACAAACAATATTTAAAACGCCTTTTGTGATGTGAAATGTTGTTAAAGATGAGCTGACTGGACAAGCATGATAGCTCTTATCGCTAGCTACTTTTGTGGACAAGCCATGAATTATACACAAGTGTTTAGCAAACGTTACCAGAGCTACCACTGAATCAATGGCCAGGATGTGTGTGGGTTGTGTGAGAACGGCTATATTTCTTTCGTCCACGCTGTGCTTATCAGTGGGTGAGATAAAACACATAAAGGTCTGTTTTTTTGTATTTTGGACAAGAGCTCAGCTGACTCAGTTCTACATATGACGTCAACATAAGCGTTTCAATTTCATTCTATGTCTAAATATTACTATATTCATTCATGTTGAAATTCACTTACTTGATGGACTTTGTGAATCTCTTTCATTTGCCTGTTGTTGATTTCTTGTATATTTTACTGTTTGGTTTAGGAATGCACAATTTAATGAGGAGATGAAATTGGATATATTTATACTGTTATTTTTACTTTATTTTTTATTCTATTCACATGGTTTTATGTTTTACACTTTAGCTCACTTGAAGTTAATGCTTTAAATCACTAATAATAAATCAGTTAATCAACTCATATAGTGCATATAATGTTGTGATGTAATAATTATAATATTATTTAATATTTTTCTGTTTTCTTATATTTGTATTATTATTGTTTACTTTATTTTTAGTTTCAATAAATATTTATCCTTTTTTTTACATTTTAGCTCACTTGAAGTTAATGGTTTAAAACACTAATAATTATTTAATAAGTGAAATATGCAGTATTTCAAATTATGGATTTAATTTTTTAGTGTTTCATGAAGACAAAATAGAACAGAATGTAAAAATCAGACATTAATAATCAGTTATCAGTCATAATATGAAAATAATTATCAATATTAGCCAGAATGTGTCACTAATTAAAACAAATGCCATAGATACAATCACCAGTGATGGAGATGGAGAATGTCTGCCATAATGAAATTCAATGTACATTATTTAATAACTTATTTCATCTATCCTCCTTCTATATTTGTATTATTTTTCTATACTTTAGAGAGGCTAAAAGCATTTCTTGCTCTTTATTATATAATTGCCAAAGCTATCTGAGTCCCCATGTGCACTCTTACATGCAGAGAAATATACACAAATAGACAGATGGATACAAACACACTATCCGTTCTCTCATGTTTATTGTACAAGATAGAAAAGAGGATACATTGACTTCTTCTCCTGCTCACATAGGCAGTAGTCACACATGTCTTATTAATAGCAAAATTAAAAACAATGTATTAGACAGATAGACACAATATTTGTATGGATTATTGCTATGGATGTGTGATTTTTCCACATATACAGTAATATAATAATCTCCATTGATAGAGTAAGCATACATGAAGCTTATATTTTATCAGACCATACTAATAATGATCCCAGACAGAAAAAAAAACACACCATTGATTCTTCTTTTCATCTATAAATACTTTCCAGTAAGTGTTAATTTAAAGGACACACTTATATCCAAAGCACTTTTACAGCAGTATTAAGTGACAGTCCCATTGCAACCTGGGGTTAAGTGTTCAATCCTTACGGGATTCGATGCAAACTCCCCCTGGATACTAACCCTGAGCTTTTACCACTATAACACACATCCTTGTTGTGTAACCCAATAGCAGCTTGTTTTTATCAAACGGGTTTAATGTGACAGACATCTCTGTAATGCACTCATCAATCCAGCCTAAAACCAGATCAATAGCAGAACCACATTCAGTGATCTCCACTTTAGCCGTATTAGCAGCTAGAAATTAACTGCTGTGCTTTTATTGTCCTTAAAGGGATATTCCACCCAAAAATGAAAATTCTGTCATCATTTACTCGTTGCAAACCTGTATGAGTTTCTTTCTTCTGCTGAACACAAAGGAAGATATTTTGAAGAACGATTGGCACCATTGACTTCCATAGTATTTTTTTTTCTACTATGGAAGTCAATGGTGCCAAACAACAGTTTGGTTCCAATCGTTCTTCAAAATATCTTCCTTTGTGTTCAGCAGAAGAAATAAACTCATACAGGTTTGCAACGAGTAAATGATGACAGAATTTTCATTTTTGGGTGGAGTATCCCTTTAAATGCCCGAGGAATATTGTCTCACTTAAAGGGACAGTTCACCATAAAAAAGAAAATTCTGTCAGTATTTACTCACCCTCATGTTGTTCCAACCCCGTAAGACCTTCATTCCTCTTCAGAACACGAGTTAAGATATTTTTGATGAAATACTAGTCCATAGGCTTCTTGAGGGATTGAAACTTGCCGGTCCCGAAAAGTTATTAAAGACATCGTTAAAATAGTCCAAGTGACTACAGTGGCTCAATCTTAACTTTATCAAGCGGCGAGAATAATTTTTGTGCGCAAAAAATCCCCCAAAATAACGACTTTATTTCAACTATTCGAGTCAGGTTACTAGTTTAACAGCGTATGATTTGTTGTTGTACGTCACACGCATGACCAGCGTCGGCCAATAGTGAGCCTACGTGTGACGTAGCTCTACGTTAACACACTACGTTAACTGACAAGAGGCTCATTGAGAAGGAAGTGAATAGTTGAAATAAAGTCGTTATTTTTGTTTGTTTTTTGCGCACAAAAAGTGTTCTTAAGATTGCCACTGTAGTCACTTGAACTATTTTAACGATGTCTTTAATAACTTTTCGAGGCCGGCAAGTTTCAATCCCTCAAGAAGCCTATGGACTAGTATGGAGGGGTGATCCAGCTCTCAGATTTCATCAAAAATATCTCAATTTGTGTTCCGAAGATGAACAAAGGTGAGTAAATACTGACAGAATTTTCATTTTTGGGTGAACCATCTCTTGCTAATTATATATGGATATTTTGCAGCATTGTTGCTTATGGAAACACACTTGATAATATCTTTAAAACACATTCGTCAGACATATTTTTCCTGGTATTTTATTAGTGGTTTAAGCATTGATTAAAACACACTGTATCCGAGTAGTTGCTTTCAGGTGAATTGAAAAGTTTGTAGAAATGTAATCTAACAGATTTTCTAGGTTATATAACTTGCCGTGGTCAGCATATAATGGAATGTTCAATCATGTTATTAAAATCCACACACTCGCGCTGCAAAGTGGATACCTGCGGTCTGCTTTTATTCCAGTCGTAAAATATTGTTGCCAAAGCGCATAAAATAAAATGACAGTAACTGCTCTCTTTTAAGCGGTTAACTTTTAACCATTACTGCACTGCAACAGCTCAGCGGGATTGAATTTACACTGCATTTATGTATTATGATTTTTTTTTTTCATAGCCTGCCCTGAATAGACAAATAATATTCTTTTCCCATTTAAAGTGACAGTTCACCCAAATGTTCTTCCGTGGAGCACAAAGAAAATATGTGTTGCTAATGTCCGTACAATGAAAGTATTACGCAGCACAACTATTTGCAACCATTTATATTAATAAGAAAGGTTTCTTGACCATCGAAGTTCTGAAGGATCATGTGACACTGAAGTAATGTTGCTGAATCAAGTATATGCAGCCTTGGTGAACAAAAGCGATTTCTTTCCAAGCTTTTTGAGATGTTTGATGATGACAAATGCAACTTTTGAGATTCTGCTCAGACCTATTTTGACCCAGAAAACAACATTTACTTGTAACATTTTATGGGGAGAAATTTTGTTGTGTCTAGGTGATGTTAAAGTAGTAGTTCACTTTTAAAAAACTTTTGCTGATAATTTACTCACCCAGTGTCATCTAAGATGTCCATGTCTTTCTTTCTTCAGTTGAAAAGAAATTAAGGTTTTTGATGAAAACATTCCAGGATTTTCTCCATATAATGGACTAAAATGGGAACCAAACAGTTCAAGGTCCAAATGAGAGTTTCAGTGCAGCTTCAAAGGGCTTTAAACAACACCAGACCTCGAATGAGCATCTAATCTAGGACTCTTCGAGTCATGACTCGGAAAAAGATTTGTTAATTTTGATGAACGAGTTCGAACAGGAGAGTCTCGAACGCGCATCACGGATTGACAAGGCGAGCATTTGTGCTTATAAAACTTGAACTTTTTTATTTATTTTTGAAATGAGCGATCGTTTCGCTTGATAAGACCCTTATTCATCGTCTGGAATCGTTTAAAGCCCTTTGAACAGTTTGCAGTTTGCACTGAAACTCTCATTTGGACCTTGAACCATTTGGTTCCCATTGAAGTTCATTATATGGAAAAAAACCTGGAATGTTTTCTTAAAAAACCTTAATTTCTTTTCAACTGAAGAAAGAAAGACCTGGACATCTTGGATGACATGGGGGTGAGTAAATTATCAGCAAGTTTTTTTTTTTAAAGTGAACTACTCCTTTAACTTGACTGACTTGGAGTTTTGGATTATAACCGAACTGTTCAGAGTTTTCTGGCAATTTTCTGGGCCGATCTTTCTCTTTCACTGATTTATGTTTTCTATTTCTGATTCTCAGAGTGATTTCCCTTGAAAACAGCACCATTCAATCATGCTGCTATTTCAGCCTTGTTGTTTTTGCAGTACTTTCATTCTTTCACTTTTTCCACCGAGAAAGCATTTTCCCAGTCTCACCCTTCCTGCCTGCTTGGCTTTGTCGTTGTACTACTATAATTGGCTCTCACTTAGCATCGCCATGTGCCTTAGATTTACAGTTAATCCGTTATAGATAAGATGATTCACCAGCTGTCTGCTATACTCTTAAGACTGAACAACATCTCAACCACATGCTCTCAATGCCTCCTGAATATACATTTTCATACATTCACTTTAAGAAAAGATCTTGACACTTTTGACATGTAGTACAGGCTCAGTGGTGGGCGGCCCATGTCGTCTTCTTTTCTTTATTGGTCAAGATGTACCACCCACAAATGATTCATTCACATACATATTGTATACTGTGCCAAAATTGTGTTTCCTTCTGTCTGAAAAGGACGAGCCAGCACTTTATGGTGCACAAGCCTCTTATAGTAGGCATCGATTTCAGATTTACACGCCCCTAAACGTCACCTAAGCTAAACAAACTGTGGTTAGTCGCTTTATTGGCCATTTAAACGTCCCCTTCCTGTCAGTTTGTGATCCAAACGATGCAAAATGAAGCCCAGTAGTATTTTGCATAATATTTGAGATTAGTTGTTCTTGGTGTTGTTGCCAGGTTGATATTAAAAAGGTTTTGAGTTCAAAGTCAGCACGGCATTAAACATGCAATTATTGTCATTTACCACTCAAAGTTAAACCTCTTCTCAATGGCCAGTTACATCCATGAAAAGGTCTTTTATGCTGTTATTTTCTTGAAAGGGCTTGTTTTTCCCCATGGAGCGGATGTGTGAGATTGTTTGTGTGATAAAAGTTGCTGAGTGTGTATGTGTGTAGTGTAGAGTGAACAGCCTGGCACAATGTGTATGTGTGTGTGTTGGGGTTATTTCTGGGCTGGAGGAGCTTAAAGGAGTAGTTCACTTTAAAAAAAAAAAACTTTTGCTGATAATTTACTCACCCCCATGTGATCCAAGATGTCCATGTCTTTCTTTCTTCAGTTGAAAAGAAAGTAAGGTTTTTGATGAAAACATTCCAGGATTTTTCTCCATACAATGGACTTCAATGGGAAGCAAACGGTTCAAGGTCCAAAAGACAGTTTCAGTGCAAACTGCAAACTGTTCAAAGGGCTTTAAACGATTCCAGACGATGAATAAGGGTCTTATCTAGCGAAACGATCACTCATTTAAAAAAGAAAAAAATGTTTACGTTTTATAAGCTCAAATGGTCGCTTCGTGACTCTCCTGTTCGAACTCGTTCATCAAAATGAATGAATCTTTTTTTCGTGTCATTTGGTTCATTCAACGAATGAATTGACTCGGAAAAAGATTTGTTCATTTTGAATCGTTTAAAGCCCTTTGAACAGTTCGCAGTTTGCACTGAAACTGTCTTTTGGACCTTGAACCGTTTGGTTCCCATTGAAGTCCATTATATGGAGAAAAATCCTGTAATGTTTTCATCAAAAATCTTAATTTCTTTTCGACTGAAAAAAGAATGACATGGACATCTTGGATGACATGGGGGTGAGTAAATTATCAGCATTTTTTTTTTTAAAGTGAACTACTCCTTTAAGACAACAGGTCACCTTAGTGTAGAATGAGTAAGAAAGTAAGCAGGAGAGAAAGGGATTTGAAATAGGAGTCCTCCCACAGAATATCTGAAATGCAAACAAATGTTCTCCCACTTTGTTTAGATGAGAAAGTCAGTGGATGTTTTTCAAAACCCCCGAGGCTCCAATTATCTCTGAAAAAGACGAAACGTCCTTAAAAACATATATTTTTCTCTGTACATCTCCTTCTTATCTAGGCTCAGGGGGGGATGTCCCCCTTCTCTGTTCTCCTTTTGTCTCTTCTGTTTGTTTTCTTCGAAAGCTGTACTAAAGCAACAGGACATTTGGAAGGGAAACCGACACCCATGTGACCAAACAATAGCACAGAGAGAGATACTTGTATAAGAGGCCAGGTTGAATCTAGTTCCAGTTCCAGTTCACTCTCTAGCACACAATCTGGATTCAGTTCAGAGAGCTGTGAACAAATAACTGACTGATCCAGATTCAGCTTCACTTTCAGCCACAGTTACTTGTTCGTCAATTGTTCAAACATCAAATTATGTATTAAATTAAATAAATTAATATTGAAATTAATTGAATTTAAATTTATTGTGATTTTTTTTTTCATGCAGAAAATAAATATGTTACAGGAAATATATCATAAAGCCCACTGACATGTGTTACTATGTAAAGGTCAATAAATCACTTGCAATGTTAAATATAATTTGACATTTATGTGACATTTAGTTCAGGTTGGGTGTAAAATGTTGAGACTCCTCAAAATTTTGTAAAATAAATTAATAACCTTGGAGAATATACATTTTTAAAAATATGATAATAATGATAAATACATATTTATTATATAAGGAGAGAAAAAACCCTCAAAACTCAAATAAAAGTCATATTTAATTTGTTATTAAAGGTATAATTTTTTTTTTTTTAACATATAATACCAACATGGATACAAATAGTACATTAATAAGAACCTGGCACATGTTTTTTAAACTGAATTTACAACCTTTCTTTATCATGAAAATTCTTACAGTGTGATTTTGACCATGACTTTTTAGAGGTTTCAGTGTATTGTGATGACAGATTTTTGTACATATAGAAAACAAGTACACACATGCTCTTGTTACACTCCTCCTTCTGTATTTCTGCATTTCCAATTCAGGAATGTGACCCATCTTTCCCACGCTTAAACGAGAGTCATTCGATGCTGGCTTACAGTTCATGTAAGCTGACGACAGTTTGAGTTATTACTGTATATGACTTGATTCAATAATGACCATTTAAGTTGTTTACAGATGCATTTTGCCCATATAATAATTTCCTAAGCCACGTTGTGAGAACCATCAGTGTTTTAAGAGTTGCTGACTGTCGTGTGTGTGATTGTTTTCATCATGTTTCACATGCGACAGTCTGTCAGACTCAGGCCTCACTGCATTAAGTTACAGGAATCATGCAGTAGAGCTATTTTTACCCCATGCAAGTTCAATGATGCCCAGAAGCACTTTAAGAGTGTGTGTATAGTAGTTGTAATCATTGTTCACATTACTGGAAAACCCTATTCTTCTGCCCTTTTCCTCACACATGTATACTCACAGAAACACTTTTACCTGGATCAGCTTTTAATGAGTTGCCTCTGGCATATTTTTGTTTATATATGCAAAATAATATTAATTTTATATATATATATATATATATATATATTAATCGTGATTAAAAATAAAATAAAAGTTTGTGTTTACATAATATATGTGGGTGCACTGTGAATAATTATTTTGTATATATAAATACAAACACATGCATGTATATTTAAGAAAAAAATTATTTATATATAAAATATTTATATATCATATAAATTATATATAAATCTATATACAGAACATACATGAAAATATTTCTTAAATATATACAAGCATGTGTGTGTGTGTATATATATATATATATATATGTGAAGAGTTCAGATGCAAAAGCCTCTAAGTGCCATTTGAAATTTTCTTCTAGAATGATAATTTTTATCAAGCTTGTATATTTAAGTTCAGTAATTTCACTTAAATTGCAATGAAGATTACCTATTAATTGTCATTTAAGTGAAATTACTGAACTTAAATATACAAGCTTGGTAAAAATGATCATTCTAGAAGAAAATTTCAAATGGCACTTAGAGGCTTTTGCATCTGAACTCTTCATATATATATATATATATATATATATATATATATAATAATTATTCACAGTGCACCGACATATATTATGTTAACACAAACTTTTATTTTGGATGCGTTTGACAGCCCTAATATATATATATATATATATATAATTAAAGCCAGTTTAACATGATGTACTGTATATCATTATTAATAAGTAATCTTTATTTATTATGCATTATAGTAATGAGATTGAGATTTTCTCACATGATAATGAGAATTGGGGGACTTTTTTTTTTATCTGAATTTGTTTGTACTAATTAATTCACTCTGACATTCCTTTGTTAATATATGCCAAATAATATAAAAAGTATCAAATAATAAATAATAATAAAATAATATAGTTTTTTTAAATCAGTATAAATGACAGTATATGATAATACAAAATGTATATTTATAAATTAAATGTCATAATAATTATATATTATTTATTATTAATAATATTATTGTTTCATTTTTGCACTAATTAATTGGTGTTTTTTAAAAAGTTATCTCCCAATTACAATGCTAGACTCCCCATGTACATCACATCCGATGATCTACAATGTTTTTATGAGAGCGAAGCAAATATTTAACAACCGATTTTTCAGTTTAAGAAATTAAAAATATATAGAAATGCGCATTTATGATATAATTTACTTCCAACGCCAAACGCTGAACCGCATATACAGAACTTGCATCTACTTTCCTCTCATATTCTCATACTGCCTGCTATTTTTGGTTTGATAACATATCAAACTGTCGCTAGCTTGTAAAGTCTGGAAAATGTCGTCATGGAGAGCATTATGTTTCAGTCTGTGTGTCCTGTGGTGACACGGAAATTGCTGAAATCAGTTTTTGCCACTCATATCCTGGAGTATGTCATCAAAATATAGTTTATTTTAGCAGGGATAGCTGTTCCTGGATCAGCACTGGAGGAATTCTCACCCGTTGTTTACTCAGAGAGTTGGCAATGGTGTGTGTGTGTGGTATAGGGTTACTTGAGCTATTCCTCGGGAGCTCAGGCACGAGTCGGCCGTGGGATAATCCCTTCGTCTAGTAACCAGACTCCTGCCTCCTCTCATTCCTTAGTGACGTTTTGCTTTTCATGAGCTTGTGTACTTTTCATGGGAGCTTATGCAATGATTTTGGTCTGATTTCTTTTATTGTTCAGAACAATCAGCCTTAGTTCAGCTGAATAGTTCACCCCGAGCCTAACTCAGCCGAGGGCGAGTAAATGAAGAGTAACAGATAATATACTATTATTAAACTGCTGAGGATGTCGGGGTGATCCATCAGGTGACTTGAAGAAGACACAACACAGACTGCTTTGTTGTGCGAGTGCTGGACTGGTCTGGCTGTTGTGGGTGGTGTGAGTGTGTGTGTTTTAGGGCAGTGATTATGGGGGATCAGGGTTCACTGAAGCTTTGACCAGCTGCTCAGTGTTTTCAGCTGAAAGCCACCTCTCCATCACAAAGACAGAGAGAGTGAGAGGAAATCAGAAGACGTCTTTGTGTGATTTCAGTCTGTTTGTACTGTATTAGAATTTGATTTTTTTTGCGTTAAACGAGTCACATTAATGGAATTATGACTCATTTTCTAGCACATTCTGTGAAGCAGCCTTATATTTGAGGGTGAATCTCATGAAAAACAGCACAATTAAAATAGAGTGCCGAAGTGATGACGTCCCTCGATCGAAAAGCTATGCATTTTCCCCATAGACTTTTGGAAAATCGCAAAAAATAAGATCTGTGTTCAACAAAGAGTTGTGACCCTTACACGTTTTGTCTATCAAGATAATCTTTACAAGATAATCCAAAATGTATACATTTTGAAACCTATATAAAGTTTTTAAAAAACAAAAGCAGACAATAAAACCACAAGCAGGTTATAACTGTGTGTTTTATGTCATAGATCAAAACGTGAAAATATTTGGAGGCTTTGTTCACCTCCACAGACCTTATTTCAGGTGATTTAGCAAAAACCCATTCAAAAATCCCATAGACTTTAGTGCGAGGGAACCGGTAGTGCTAAAATGCTAACTCACTTCCGCGTTTTGGCCTACAAAATGACGTGATAACTTCGACTCTATGTGAATACATTATTAATTTAAACTTTTTTTTAAATCCATTAAAAGAAAACCAACATGCCTATTCTTAAAGGGTATGTTGGATGACGCTCTGATTGGTTTATTTCGCGTTACGCCCAAACCACGCCTATGAATAATGAAGCTATTTCAGACCAAACCCTTTTAAACTTGCGTCAGAACTTCGCGCTTCATACTTGCGTTTCAAATCGTTAAAATAAGGGATTCGTTAAAATAGAGATTAATTCAAAATCGCGATTAATCGCATCCAAAATAAAAGTTTGTGTTTACATAATACATGTGTTTGCACTGCGTATAATTATTTTGTATATATATATATATATATATATAAATACACACACATGCATATATTTCAGAAATATGTGCATGTATATTGTATGTATATTTATATAAAATTTATATTATATATAAATATACATACAGTATTTTGATATAAAAATTACTTTTTTTTCTTAAATATACAGTATACATGGATGTGTGTGCATTTATATATACAAAATAATTGGATGTGATTAATCGTTGCCCAGCACTACTAATTATATATCAATAATAAATGAATAATAATATTTATTTCACATTCACAATATAGTAATGAGAAAGAATTTGTTTTTTTGCATTACTATAAGAATTGGAAAAATTGTCTTATTTGTTAATTTATAAAAAGTCTCAATTAAATAAAAAAATTGTAGTAAAATAAGCATATTGTTTTCTTCTGTTTTTGCATTTTTAACACATTTTATGAGATGTATCCTTGAATTGGTTTTCTTTGCATGTGCGTTGTCATTTTAGGGGAGCTGAAAGACATTTTGAGTAATTTGTGTTAGTGTGGATGCTGTCTGAGCTCACTCTGCAAGGTCAAAATCACCCACACACACACACACACACACACAAATACACAGAGGCATAGAGATGCATGAGTCACAAAGAGAAACTTCAGACTGACTTCCTGTGGGTCTCTTAGGATTTTCCATGATGATCAAGGTTGATGTGAGGAATTTGACATTGCTGTGGTTCATGACGTCGGTCTGAGTGGTTTAGGATTTAATTTGTGTAATTGATGTTGCCAACAGCTGACCTCAGATGTGTTCAAATCCCTACCAAAGCCAAACACAAGCACATCTGACATGTTCTCGATGGTAATATGACAGATATCTGCATGCGTGTCCTGTTGCATGCGGTGCTGGATACAGGCAGAGTCTGAAGTGCTAATGGCTTGTATTTCTCATTTTACGTAAGAGCTTAAGAGGCTCGGCTGGATTTATGGGGGAAAGGCGGAGCCACACGCCAGCCAATCCCCTCGCGGCCATTGACACTCGCTGCCGTTGCAGACAGGTTGAATGGTGCTGGAATGTTAGGTGTCTCCCTTCAGCCTGATCCGAGATCAGATTTCCTTGCATAATCCAAACCTGCTATTAAAGCTGTCTGAAGTCAGCAGCAGTATAAGAGCAGATGCTTCACAATAGCACATGTTGAGTGAAGTATGAGTAATGAAAAAGGAAAAGAGAGAAATGATGATGTGTGCAAACCTGCTAGGATGAATATCACACGCTGTTGGTTCTATTACCACATAGTTTTCTGCTTTTTGCTTTTAGTTAATGTAGGCCTACTACAAGAAACAAATGTAAAAGATGGGCATTAACATTATCTTATTATTTACTCAGCCTCATGTTCACTTTCCTACTTCTGTGAAACACTTCTGTATATTTATTATCTATAACAGTGTTATTTTAGTATTATTAATTTATTTACAGTAATCATTTTTTTATTAGAATGGTCTTGTTTCATTTTAATTTTTGTTTATTTTTAGTATTTGTTATGTGCTTTTGATATTTTTCAGTTTGTTGTTTTAGTTAATTTATTTGATTATTAAAAACATTATAGTCCTTCATGTCTGTTGCGAGTTGGGGACATTTAATATTCAACAATATTACTGATCTGCCTTACTTAAGGTGGACATTGACGCAATTTTCTTCTAGAAACGAACTTGTTGTATTATTTTCATGTTATCACTGTGTAGATCGAGACCGATTTTTCGGCAGGCCGATATTATCGTCCGATATTAGGCATTTTCCAAACTATCGGTATCGGCAGTTATAATGGCCGATAAATGAATATTTCAAAAATAAAATAAAAACGGACGAAACACGCTTCAACAATGCCATCAATGTTGGAGTTGTATAGTTTGTCCACCAGAGGGCACTCTACACTGTCCCTGTTGGCAACGCTCATGTATAACGCGCCACACATCCTGTGCATAAATGTTAGCTTTTCTTTTACACGTGTTTGAAATCCAACGACGCCAAGTGTACGTTACAGACTGTCGTTCTGTAATGGATTTAGAATCGCTAAAAATGGTTTGATGTAGCTTGAATGGGAAGAATTTAAAAAGTACAGGTAAAGGGATAAGCAAGCTGACATAGTAATGATAAGGTAGCTTATAATGGACTAATTATTATTTTATTTATCAGAACTTTAATATGTTTTGAGGTTCCTTTGTTCTGTTGTGACAATAAAAGAAACACGTTTCTTTTTAAAATGCGTTATCATATTATTTTAGTTAAAACTCATAAATAACTACAAATAATTAATGTTAAGGACATTTGTTAATGTTTTGTTGCGCATTTTCTGGAAAAAAATAAATAAACATCGGCCGATATATCGGAATATCGGATTTTAAAACCAACAAATATTTGTTATCACTGTGAAGCTGCATTGATAAATCTGTATTGTAAAAAGTGCTTTAAATATAATATAATGTAAAAAAAAAAATCCTAATGGGTTATAAAACAAGTGAAAAAAACACAGAGTTACATTGAAGTAGAGACGCAAGCCAGAATATCATACAGAATACCACTTAGCAACCACCTGAACACCATAGCAACCAGAAAGCAATGGACTGGCAACCACCGTAAAGCATCTTCAGGGCGAAATGTAAAACTCTAGTATCATAATGTACTTTCCCTTGTCTGTTACCCCCCCCCCCCCCTCCCCTCTCTCTCTGTCTCTCTGTCTGTCTCTCTCGCTCTTTGTTATGAAACTATGTTCGCTCTGCCTTTGAGAGTCGAATGAAGCATGACGGGAAGTTCTGTATCTGTTCTCTTTCTCATCAGAGCGACTCTATAGTTGTAGCTGAAAGCGTGCATCTGTTTTCTCCAATGGTTTGGTCTGACCTGTGAACTCCGAATGTGTTTACACCGATTAAAGAGTGTGCTCTTCAACAGGAAGCAGTCACATAGATGGATGATGCAGGAATATCTTTGATTGACTAAAAGAATGGTCTGTCTCTTTGTTTCAGTGTACAGGAGAGGAGAACTGGGTGGACAACAGGACGGTTTATATTGGACAGAAAGAGCCTCCGCCAGGAACAGAAGCGTACATCCCGCAGAGATTTCCTGACAACAGAATCGTCTCCTCAAAGGTCAGATGTGCTCCAAAAAACAATACGTACCGTACAGTCAGACAGTCATTCTTGCCTAATAAATAATGAAAGGATGATCAGGTGGTCTTGTATGACAAAAGAAAAACACATTTTCTTAATCATTATTTTTGTTTTATTTTCCAAGATAAAAAGGTATAGATATTTGCTATTATTTAAAAGATAATAATTTCTTTAGAAAGTGTATATATGTATATTAAAGTTACATTTATTTTTCTTACATTGGCTTGTTTTTTGGTTGTTTTAAGCATAAACATCAAAAAATTACATCAAAATAAAGTTATCATCTGCTGTTTTTATACTGATTTAAACTAAATTTGCAGTTAAAATGTTTTAGTGGTCATTGTCATAGTTTTTAGTTTAGTTTCATACTAAGTATGGTACAGTATTTAGATTTATCGCTTGAGACTTACGGATATAAATATAATTCAAATTTATTTGCAGTACTTCTTTTTTGCGCAATGCACATTTTGCCTAAAATACTCACATATCACTATTAGGAAGGATAACACTGTATAATATCAGTCTTTAAATGTAAGATATTTAAAGTGTACCTTAAAGTATACTTGCAATAGTTCCACTTAAGCGCAATCAACCATACTTAAGTATATCTTTAGTTGCACCTCAGCACTATTTCTGGATTACTAAAGTGCATTAAGTACAAAATTAGTTTTTAAAGTGTATAAATTTACATCAGACTTTGAAGTGAATGAATTTAGTATGCCAAAAGTACAATCGCAATCTATTTATATTAAGTACACAAATATGTAAATGTAATTGTAGTATACTTAGCCTTTTTTGGTATAGTTATTTTTGACTAGGGTAGCCATTGATAAAGGTCACATGTAACTGAAATGTTTGCCACTTTTTCATTAAAGTGTTTCTTAAAGCTACACTGTGTAATTTTTACCCCCATCTAGCGGTGAAAAGGTATATGACCATCCAGTGAATATTAGTTTGATTGATTTCGTTTTAACTCCTACGGTGGCCAATGTAGTCCAAGATTAACATGGCTTCCAGTTCGACCTCGTCCATGAGCGTTAACTCAAACGTAAACGCGAAAGGCGAAGCTTAAATTAATGGGTGTGTCCCTCTTTGGCTAATGTACTTTCAAGATGGAGGGGCAACATGGCGACCGACATTAGAAGCCCTTACCCGTATGTATTTTCAATGGCATATTATACACTCACGAGAATACTTTATTACTTGAACGAAGTAAATATACATTAATGAGCACATATATTTTTGTGTTTTTAGTGTAGTTTTTAGCTAAGAATAAACTAAAAGAGTTACACAGTGTAGCTTTAATAGGTGTTTTTGATCTACGAACCTCATTTGGACAAGGCTCGTGAATTCTGGGCTGTTTTTGCTTTCAAACATCTCTCTTTCTCTCCACAGTACACTTTCTGGAATTTTATACCGAAGAATCTCTTTGAGCAGTTCAGAAGAATCGCCAATTTCTATTTTCTGATCATCTTTCTAGTGCAGGTGTGTGATGGTGTCACTTATGAAAATTGTCCCATTAGCATGAGTTGACCTTTCCGTGACAGCGTGATGTGTGATATTTCCGCTCTCACCATCTCTCCTCTCTGTAGCTGATCATTGACACACCCACCAGTCCTATGACCAGCGGTCTGCCTCTTTTCTTCGTCATCACTGTTACAGCCATTAAACAGGTGAGAAAAGACCCCTGACTTTCCTATCTATTTGGCGTTATAATTGTGACGTCACTCCTTCACTCGTCTCTCTCGCCTCACTTCTTCTCTGCAGGGCTATGAGGACTGGATCAGGCACAAAGCGGACAACGCTATAAACCAATGTCCGGTCCACGTCATCCAGCATGGCAAAGTCGTACGCAAACAGAGTCAAAAGCTACGGGTGAGTAAGCTAAGCGCATATAAATCCTAAACAGTGCTCTTCGTTCTAAGGTAAAATATATTTAAATGCTGAAAAAGTGACACACCTCAAGTGTGAAAATGAGTTTTTGTTGTTTTATTCTCAGAAATAAATCAACAAAGTTTCGCTCTACTAACTAACCAGCATTCTGCTTATACAGCCAGCTTGCTGTTTGGAAACAGAATGTTGGCATGTCAACAAGCAGGATGACAGTGTGCCCACGTTACCCACAATGCACTGGGAATCTTTTGTTATTTAATTGTGGAACTATTGCTCTCTCACTCTCTTTCAATATGAAATAATCAGTATTTTTTTTATATAATCAGTGCATTTTCTTAAAATGTCTTTATTAGTTTAGAATCCCCCCTAAAAAATATGATTTTTTTCACTCTGATCATCCCATTGTTTTTCATGGTATTTTTGCTATCCAGAATTCATTCTGCATGATTTCATGCAATAAAGTGAGAAAAAAAAAACATTGAAAAACACTGAAAGCTGCGAGAATAAAGGAAAAATGTGCTTGAATACTAACCATCACAGCTTTTCCTACTGATAATCCGGCCGGCATCTGTAATCCGTTATGCAACACACGCAGACAGGCCAGCGGGAACAATTACCAAGATCAGGATTTTCATTTATGTAGATTCATGAATACACAGTCAAACCTAAATGTATTCAACATTATCACAGTTTATTCGCTGTAGTTTCGAAAATGGTAATAAAATATGACAACTGGTTTTGGCCATCCTTCTGTTAGACTGTCCAACAAATGAATGAGGTGAAATGGGTGTCCGCTGTTGAAGTGAAGTACACAATTAAATAATACCGCTTCATTTAGTTCAGTCTGTGGTGTTAAAAGGTCACCTAAAAACACTTAAAGGATTAGTTCACTTTCGGTTCACGATCGCTCATTTCAAAAATAAATTAAAAAGTTTAAGTTTTATAAGCTCAAATGGTCGCCTTGCTCTGTTCTGTGTGACTCTCCTGTTTGAACTCATTCATCAAAATGAACGAATCTTTTTTCGAGTCATTCCGAGTCATTGAAGCAAGGCGAGCATTTGTGCTTATAAAACGTACACTTTTTTATTTATTTTTTAAATGAGCGATCGTTTTGCTTGATAAGACCCTCATTCATCGTCTGGAATCGTTTAAAGCCCTTTGAACCGTTTGCAGTTTGCACTGAAACTGTCTTTTGGACCTTGAACCGTTTGGTTCCCATTGAAGTCCATTATATGGAGGACAATCCTGGAATGTTTTCATCAAAAACCTTAATTTCTTTTCGACTGATTAAAGTGAACTACTCCTTTAAGCAAAACATAGTCAGGTCAAAGGGTCTGAATCATTTTTGGTCCTAAATTTCACTGGGATGAAGAATTTTTGGGTGTAATAAAACTGTTTATTTTATTTTGATATCCACACTTACGTAAATAAACTATAGTGTCCTGTACCCACTATTAAAAAAAAAAAACATTAAACTCATTATCTATAACTCATTAGGGCAACTCATCGCACTATTTAAACGCGTGCGTGCTTACAAACAATTTATACATGTCTGACAAAATTGTAAAACTACTACATATCATAAGTTAAATGAGACAGAGCATAACTTACATTTCTATGACAAATTTGTATTGTCGCGCTGCTCCCCTTGTCGCCGTCCGCCATTTTTACGATCAGCGCAATGCATGATGACCATCAACTTTTCAAAATGCATTCTGGGATACATTGAGTGGACTATATAGGGTATAATAATCATCACTATACATTCGGAAAGCACTACAAAATGGCGAGCTCGCTATATAGTCCACTATATAGTGAGTAGTGGGAGATTTCGGACACAGCCTTTGTGACTGTGTATCTTCCTTTATTCAAAAGCTCTGCAGTATGGGTATGAAGGCATAAGTTGAATTGAACCCTTTCCTGCTGTTTGACCTTTCAGGTGGGTGATATTGTCCAGGTGAAGGAGGATGAGACGTTTCCGTGTGACCTCATACTGCTCTCCACCAGTAGAGAAGACGGGACATGTTTCGTCACAACAGCCAGCTTAGATGGAGAGTCCAGCCATAAGGTGATTGGTCATTTTTATCACTGTTATTATTCCTAAATTTAGGAGTTTATGACTAACCACGTGAGAGTTTAACTTGATTTAATTGTTTAAATCTTAAACAATGTCATATTTGCATTCAAAATGTCATTATTGAGCGAAAGACACTTAATGACAGTTGTCATAAACCCTACTTCATATTAAAGTGTCAGTCTTATGCACACCCCTTCAAGTAAAGTGTTACCGATAGTTTCAAAGCAGCTTCTCTGTAATAAACAGGAAAATAATAGAATCAGTGATGCAAACTTCATCAAATTCAAGTTCTGCTGTAAAGAAGCTCTAAAAAAGACAATAGTGTCATTAATTCAGCACAAGTTAGTTCAGTATTGATTGCTGATGTGGCAAAATTCATTAATTATGAAACAAAGTCGCATCAGCTATAAAGCAGGTCTTCCGAGTTTTGTTCTCATACATTGTGACTGAAATGTGTTGGTCGCACTGCCAGTTACCCTCATTTGATAGGAGATTGTAGAAATACGTGTGAGAGTTTTTGACCTTGGAATGTCGACTGGTTTCTCTCGTCCTCTCCTCTCTACACAAAGACCTATTATGCAGTTCAGGACACAAAGGCATTCAACACAGCAGAGGAGGTGGACACACTGCATGCCACGATAGAATGCGAACAACCCCAGCCGGACCTTTACAAGTGAGTAATACGCACAGTATCGGCTGTGAACACATAAACAAACCCTTGCTTTCTCTTGTAAAAACACACAGTATGCATAGGACTACTGTTGATGCATGACACACACTCCAGATACCCCACACAAATATTCTCACATGGTGTCTTAACTACACACACACACAAAGCCCAGGCTAGGCTAGTCATTAATTTCTGTCTTTTCTTCCTCTCCCGCTGTAGATTTGTGGGACGCATCAATATTTATTTGGATCGTGACGAACCTATCGCGAGGTAAATCTATACTCAGGAAATTGACTCTTAATTAAAGGGCCAGTGTGTGAAAGATTGAATTCAGGAGGGACAATTTGTCATTTTCATAGAACAGCTCTCTCGTCCAATTCTGATTCTTACGAAAGAAATGTTCCCATTCAGATTTCCTTGCAGTTAGGGATGGGCAACGATTAATCGCGATCAATCGCATCCAAAATAAAAGTTTGTGTTTACATAATATATGTGTGTGTAGTATGTATAATTCATTTGTATATATAAATACCCACACATGCATGTATATATTTTATATATATTTATTCACAATTAAAATTCTATATAAATATAAATATTTGATATATTAATAACATTTTTCTATATATTTCTGTATATATTTATATTATACACACTACACACACATATATTATGTAAACACAAACTTTTATTTTGGATGCGATTAATCACGATTAATCGTTGCTCATTCCTACTTGCAGTCCATTCTAACTTTTAATAAACAATTTTGTATTTTGGTACAAATAGCCTTAAAAAATTGCTGGGTTGTTTTAACCCGACTTTGGGTCAAATATGGACAAACCCAGCCATTGGGTTAAATTTTTTTAATTACATTTTTAACACAACGTTCGGGTTTGTCCTTATTTGACAACCACAACCCAGCATTTTTAGAGAGTATGGAAGTAAATGTAATGAGATATTATATATTTCATGTATAATGCAAATATTAATATCTTGGTGCAGTTCAACTCTGCAAATATGTTAATAAATATAGTATTTAAAATAAAAAAACAATAATATTTATGATTGTATATTGCATTTTATATACTGCATTATAATTTATTTAGGCATCTTCACGAATATATATTTTCATATATTCATATGAATATATATGTGTGTATATTTCATTGCTTTTACTGGTCACCATTTATTTTAATTTTCCATTTACCATTTAATTCACCTTTACTCAATTGTACTACAGTGTGTTCACTGTCAAAAGATGTGAGCATAATTTGTTCATCTTTGTGATGCTTGTTTGATTATTTTAGACCCCTGGGTTCTGAGAACCTGCTGCTGCGCGGAGCCACACTGAAAAACACTGAATACATACATGGTAATAAAATCCACACTATATATTTACATATCATTTAAAGGAGTAGTTCACTTTTAAAAAACCTTTGCTGATAATTTACTCACCCCCATGTCATCCAAGATGTCCATGTCTTTCTTTCTTCAGTCGAAAAGAAAAGAAGGATTTTCTCCATATAATGGACTTTAATGGGAACCAAACTGTTAAAGGACCAAAATACAATTTCAGTGCTGCTTCAAAGGGCTTTAAACGACACCAGACGATGAATAAGGGTCTTAACTAGTGAAACCATCGGCCATTTCAAAAATAAATAAAAAGTTTAAGTTTTATAAGCACAAATGCTCGCCTTGCTGTGTTCCGTGACGTGCGTTCATGACTCCTGTTCGAACTCTTTCGTCAAAATGAACGAATCTTTTTTCGAGTCATGACTCGAAGAGTCCTAGATAAGACCCTTATTTCGTCGTCTGGTGTCATTTAAAGCCTTTTGAAGCTGCACTGAAACTCTCATTTGGACCTTGAACCGTTTGGTTCCCATTGAAGTCCATTGTAGAGAAAACCCTGGAATGTTTTCATCAAAAACCTTCATTACTTTTCGACTGAAGAAAGAAAGACATGGATATCTTGGATGACATGGGGGTGAGTAAATTATCAGCAAAAGTTTTTTTAAAAAAGTGAACTACTCCTTTAAGTGCATACAGTATATTTATGCATTTGGCAGACACTTTATTGTGAACATCATGCGATGCATTCAAGGTATAAATTAGATGTTAATCTAAACCTACTGATGTCAGTGATGCCAAGATCTATCACTATAACCCGGTACAATGCATGTGTGATCAGTTTTGTAGGCAAAAGGAAGGGCAGGAGGAGAATGAGAGAAGAGTTGCTGGTTGAGTCATTTTGTCACTCTGTTCCCACTGTAATTAAATGAGTCACTGAAGCTTGTGAGATCAGAGAGAAGTTCTTAATTGCTAGAGAGAGAGAGAGAGAGTGAGAGAAAGCGCGAGAGAGGGAGATGAATGTCACATTATACACGTGAGCATTGTAAGTGCAGGGCAAGCTCTAAAAATGTTTAACTTTGTTACAGCCAAGCCATTATGGCTTACCGTACGTACGGGTAAGACAAAAAGAGCTCAGTTATGTAACAACGGGTTTCACATTGTCATAACACCAAAGAGGCTGCATAGAGATGTTCATAAGAGAATTATGTTCTCAAAATGCTTTTCGTCTTCTCTTGTTTCTCTAGCTGTGGCCATCTACACAGGCATGGAAACCAAGATGGCCCTCAACTACCAGTCCAAGTCTCAGAAACGCTCCGCTGTTGAAAAGTAAGACACGATGATAGGCTTTCGATCGGTTTATCTTGCACGCCGTAATGCGTTTAGTGTCCGTTTTGTATTTGTTGTCACGAATTGTATCAAGTTGCGCTCATATGTGTCTCGCTGACAATGCTGTCAGACAGATAAATGCAGCCAGCAAGAAAATACATCAAATCTGTTTATATTGAATAAGCAGGTGTACTTCCAGAGATCTTCTTTCAAAAGTTTGGATATCATTGACTTTTTCAATCAAATCTATGTTGATTTTTTTTTTTTTTACCCTAATTTAATATTATAGATCTCATTCGGACAGGATACGAGACTCTCAGGGAAAGTAATTGACCTATGGCTATACCTAGAATACACTGCTCTTGTTTAAGTTATGCGATTGAGATATGGTTTGGGAAAGGGTAAAAGGGTCGGAGATGCATGTACCCATTAAACTTAAAATGAAAAGAAAAAACGAATGAAAACTGACTAAATGCAATGCATTTCAATGGACGAGAATGTCCGAGTGTATTGGCTCATCGCGTTTGAGGGCGTGGCTTAGACATAGGTCAATTGCGGATGGATTTCATCACCCTGATGTAGTATGATACGTGTCAGTATAATTAGGTCCATAAATGATTATATGGATCTGAGATCATACTGTCTGTTTGTCCTGCAGGTCAATGAATGCGTACCTGATTGTGTACCTCTGCATTCTGATCAGTAAAGCTCTGATCAATACACTCCTCAAGTACGTCTGGCAGGCCGACCCAAACCGAGATGAGCCCTGGTACAACCAGAAAACTGAGACTGAGAGGCAGCGGCATGTAGTACGTGCTATTATATTGTTAGTGCTAGTAGTGCTATTATATGTGCTATATTGTTTTATTTTATATATATATATATATATATAGTGTATGTGTATATGTATGTACTGTGTGTGTATACATATATATATACACTCTATATATATATATACACACACACTGTATGTATATATTGTATGTATGCATACATTTATGTATGTATGTATTAGGGATGCACCGATCCACATTTTTTCACTTCCGATCCGATCCCGATACCTGACTTTGGATATCGGCCGATACCGATACTTTTCCGATACCAGACCTGTGTTTGCTTTAACATTATTTATCATTATTGTTGATTTTATATGATGCTGAAATAAACACCTCTCTACAAGCAAGGATGATACGTACGTATGTAGCCTATGTCATTATATATATTATATATATATATATATATATATATATATATAATAGATATATTAAACAATAGATAGACAATTAAACAAAGATATACGCATTATACAGGCCTACACAGTGCTTTAATTTCAGGAAGGTCTACTAACATTATTCAGGTATATCGTCTAAAAAGAATTATAATAAAGTAATCAAAAGTAAAATAGCACTGCAAAGTTTATCATAGATAGATTTATGCTTATTAAAGCTGAAGTTATTCATTCAAGAGCTGTGAGTTATTTTCTCTTTGCCTTTTGTTGTTTGATTCGCAGTAATGTCGCAATCGTCACATTTATACTGCTGCCCCTTTAAGAACTAGTGCGGATTTCATAGTCTACTGATGCACCATATTTTCTCCCAACTATTTCCATAAACCGTTTATGTCTAAAATGAACGTAGTTAAGTGATAATCTCCAAGCCGGTCGTTTTGACATTTTTGTGCAGGCTACATTTGATCGTTTAGACGCGCATATGAAGCCCAAAGTATAATTTGCTTGTCTGTTTCGGAGCGCGCGCCGCCCTCTTGCGCAACTTTTGTGCTTTTAATAGCTCTTTTTATTATTAAAAGCGTCCCGCAATTTAGCAACAGCAGAGACGGCATTTTACAACAATTACCGATCGTGCTGATTCTGTCTTAAAGTTTGAGTTTTACGGAGAAATG
Organism: Pimephales promelas; assembly: GCF_988280905.1. Lineage (NCBI taxonomy): Eukaryota > Metazoa > Chordata > Actinopteri > Cypriniformes > Leuciscidae > Pimephales > Pimephales promelas. The sequence goes on from NC_142774.1 coordinate 6,943,199, forward strand.
ACGATGGGAAGGAAGTTGGCTACACAGAATGCGGCTATTGTTTAATGTTTTTTTTTTTTTACCTCAATATATTCTTTAATCTTTGGAAATCAGACTAATATCACAGATCTAAAGTGTAACCAGGCTATGTTTTCTCTGTCGTCACTCAAGGGCTGTCGTGTTGTGCGTGCTGTGGCACCGCGTGAGAGATCTCTCTCTTTCTCTTCTGGACTGCGAATTGCAAACATGCATCACAGACAAATAGTTTAATTTATACGGCTTTGCAAACATTGCATTTTGCTGTCTTGCTCTGCTGCGGTGTTTCCAGTGTGAAGTATTTCCACCATAGGATTTCCACACAGCAAACATATTGGTAGCTCAATGCTATCCTGCTAGCTGGCTGCAAACTGCGGAATGGATTTCTTGAGCGGGCGTCTGTGTGTTTCATTGAGCCCTATTTTTTACAGTCTATGATTGAGCTGCACCTCCGTTCAGGATATCCATTCCACAGTTTGCAGCCAGCTAGCAGACTAGCAGCCCCGGGGAATCCCTTTTGGAGTCATTTCAGCAGCCAACGTTAAAGCGCAGACATGGATCATAAATATCGGATTTCTCCGCAGGTTGGATCGGAAAAATCCGATACGTGAATTACGCTGGTATCGGTCCCGATACTGGATCGGATCGGCCCCATCCCTAGTATGTATATATATAGTGTATATATATATATATTTATACCATGGTCTGGGTGAATACTCGATTCTGATTGGCTGCAGGGTGTCCGTTAAAAAGTGATAGAGGACACCTAGTAAAGTAGTTCTGGTGAAACTGCCTGTTTACCATTCGAAATTAATAAATAAATGCGCTGCCTACAACGGCTGTGAGTAACCATAGCAACAGGCAGTCACATGCTCTATCATCTAACGTTAGATATTATAGCCTAATACAACAATGAGCGACTTTGTGCTATTTCTTTTAACATTTATGGAGAATATGGCAACTTTGACGACTGGTATGCTGCTGAAGAAAGAAAAAATGTAAATAAAACGGAGAAAATTACACCGCTGCTGCTCTGCTCCATTGAACGCTATTGGTAACGACGTAACTTTGCGACCATAGTTGGATAACGATGCTTTCGGGAAACGCACCCCTGAATGAGACCCTGCGGGAGTTTTACGCAGCTGTCCAGACAACGTAGGTAGGAGAAGGCTGAACGTTACAGCGTTTCAAGCCTAAGGAGCCTGAGGCAAATGACCCTCTCTTTGATCTGATTAATGTATTGCTCTCTATAACGTTAAGCGCAAATCGCTGGAGCTCAGAGCTAATTGTTTTTTTATTGTTGTTTGATTAATTGTGTTATGTGTAATAAAAAAAAAAACTATGCCTACCTACCTTTGTGTTTCATGAAAAAAAAAATCATTTGTGAACCTGAAGGGATACGAGCTAAGCGGACTATAAATATCTCCGGTTGCTAAATAAACAGTCAGGCAAGGCAAGTTATTATTTGTAAAAACTAGATTTAGCCTAATTAAAATATAAACTAATGTTTTAAAAATGTTTTATTTGGCAAGTGACCATGGTATAAGCGGGTTAATGCCCTCCGAGGTGTCCATTGTCAGGTTTTAATGGACTTCGGAGGAGGCAACCGTCCTCCGCTGCGCGTCGGCCGGTTTACGCCTCGCCGTCGTCCATTAAAACCTGACAATGGACACCTCGTCGGGCATTAACCCTTACATATATATATATATATTCTGTGTGTGTATGTATGTATATATATATATATATATTACTTACTATATTTTATACTTTCAAAGTATAAAACTATTTTATCAAACTATTTTATACTTACACTTAACAAAAAGCAAAACAAATGCTCAAAATGAAACTCAAAACTATTTAAATCCCTTCATTATTTGCCTCCTCAGTTAATCCGGGCATTCACAGATTTCCTGGCCTACATGGTTCTGTTCAACTACATCATTCCCGTGTCCATGTACGTTACCGTGGAGATGCAGAAGTTCTTGGGCTCGTACTTCATCCTGTGGGACGATGACATGTTCGACGAGGAGCTCGGAGAGCGACCGCTCGTCAATACCTCGGATCTTAATGAGGAACTTGGACAGGTGCGAAACCATTTCAGTACATTTCAAAACTGCCCGGGTCAACATGTGTTCACTTTCTCTCTCTTTTATTTCCTTCTCCATTACAGGTGGAATATGTCTTCACAGACAAAACTGGCACTTTGACAGAAAATAACATGGAGTTGAGGGAATGCTGTGTGGATGGGCACGTGTATGTGCCGCACGCCATCTGTAACGGGCAGATCTTACCTGGAGCTGCGGGAATGGACATGATCGACTCCTCTCCGGGCGTAGACGGGAAGGTGAGCTTGGTGTTTGTTTCCATAGCTGCTGTTTAGCATGGACAATGATTTCTGATGGATCATGTGACACTGAAGACTGGAGGAATGACTGAAAATGCAGCTTTACATCACAGGAATAAATTACTTTCTAAAATATATTGAAATAAAAAGGTTCATTTAAATTGAAAGAATATTTCACAGTTTTTACTGTATTTTTGATCAAATAAATGTAGCCTTGGTGAGCAGAAGAGATTTCTTTTTTTTTGTAGTATTACATTTAATACAGTATATGACTGTTTTAAACACTCTTTTTGCTTTAGGAATTGGAAAATCTTTGTAGCAAAGGTTTTGTACACCGTATTTCAGGGGAAACATTTAGGTCTTCTTGAAATTATCAGGGAACCAATTGTCTTTTTAATCTCTCGTTGCGTGGTGTCATTTCTGACTCTTGATATGTGTGTGTGTGCGTCTCATCAGGAGCGAGAGGAGCTGTTTTTCCGTGCATTGTGCCTGTGTCACACAGTCCAGGTGAAGGAAGAGGAGACGGTGGACGGCATTAAGAGAGGAATCCATCAGGGCAAATCCACCTCCTTCTACATCTCCTCCTCTCCAGACGAGGTTGCGCTGGTGGAGGGAATGAAAAGGCAAGACACATGCATACTTAAACTCACACATGGTAACACTTTACAACATACGTTAACTTCATTAGTTAACATGAACTAACAATGAGCAATATATTCTTACAGCATTTATTAAAGGTAGGCAATTTCGGAGAGGTTAGTGATAGCAAGCTAGTATTGAAAGTTTGAGATCCCACCCCCTCGTTTAGAGCGCTCGGCAAAGCCACACCTCCTTCAAAACACATGAATGTGTACAGCAGAGTCTGCAAAGCATCACAAGATGAGAAACAGCATTAAATCACCTCATGTCTCAAACTATAGAACAATAATTACAGAACCCGTTTTATTTTTTCCCGAATTCCGTTTTTTCCGTTTTAATTTTTATGAATTAGGGAGTTTTTGGGAGTTGAAATGAAGGGTTGAGAGGTTTGTGTCGCCCAGATTTGCTTCCCCTGGTCTTTTATTTTTTCCCGAATTCCGTTTTATTTTTTCCTGAATTCCGTTTTATTTTTTCCCAAATTCCTTTTTATTTTTTCCCGTATTCCGTTTTTCTGTTTTATTTTTTGGGAATTAGGGAGTTTTTGGGAGTTGAAATGACGGGTTGAGGGGTTTGTGTCGCCCAGATTTGCTTCCCTTGGTCTTTTATTTTTTCCCGAATTCCGTTTTATTTTTTCCCAAATTCCGTTTTATTTTTTCCCAAATTCCGTTTTTTCCATTTTAATTTTTGGAAATAGGGAGTTTTTGGGAGTTGAAATGACAAGTTGATCGGTTTGTGTCGCCCAGATTTGCTTCCCCTGGTCTTTTATTTTTTCCCGAATTCCGTTTTATTTTTTCCCAAATTCTGTTTTTTTTTTCCCCGAATTCCGTTTTTTTCTGTTTTAATTTTTGGGAATTATGCAGACCAGGGGAAGCAAATCTGGGTGACACAAAACCCTTAACCCATCATTTCAACTCCCAAAAACTCCCTAATTCCCCAAAATTAAAACGGAAAAAAAGGGAATTTGGGAAAAAATAAAACAAACGGGCAGGGTGTCGCGGAGGTGTGGAAATACAGTACATATGTTGACAGGCAGACGAGACATCCTATCAATGCATTTGGACCAAATGCTTTGATCGGACTGACATTTTTTTGGTCCTGAGACATCCACAAAGATGTACATGTTTTAATATTTAGACCGCTTCTATTATTGATTGCTATCAAAAATGCATATCATTGTTTATAAAAAAAATTGCCTACCTTACTTTTAACCTTTGTTAATGTTAATAAAAAACTGTAGTTCAAAAGTGCATTGACTAATGTCAACTGACATAACTTTTGACCTTAAAACATGTTGAGATTAACATTAACTAAGATTAATAAATGCTGTCAAAGTTTTGTTATGTTTGTAGATGTCTTCATTAGATTTTCAAAGTAAAGTTGATTCATTATGGCATGAGCCCTGCATCACAATAAGAAACAAAGCTGACTTTCTCTTTCTCACACCTGCTCAGGTTGGGCTTCACCTATCTCCGTCTGAAGGACAGTCACATGGAGATCCTTAACAGAGAGGATGAAATGGAAAGGTGAGCCATCTGGACAACAGCATGAGCGCAATGACCAAGAGGAAACCGGCGGCATTCTGATGTCTTTTGGACAGTTAGCCCGGTCTGAGTTTTTTTTTAAATAGTTTGTAATAGTGTTATTAAAATAATAGTAAAATGAATACAAGACTATAAAAATTCAATTATTAATAGAAGCATATGTTTAAATATAGATTTGCGTATGATAATTAACATTTTATATTATATAATACTTATAATGACTTATAAATATACTAATGAGTATGCAGACATTAAGCAAATCTATATTCTAAACATATCCCACACTGCATTTATCAAATGTAAATCTATATATTTTTTTAAATAAATATTTGAATATGATAATTAATACTTCTTACTTAAAAACTGTGTATATATATATATATATATATATATATCGTGATTAATCGCATCCAAAATAAAAGTTTGTGTTTACATAATATATGTGGGTGCACTGTGTATAATTATTTTATAGATATAAATATTATATTTATATATAATATAAATGATATATAAATCTATATACAGTATATACATGAAAATATTTCTTAAATATATACAAGCATGTGTGTGTATTTATATATAATATAAATATAATAATATAATATAATATATTTATTATACTCCGCTTCGCGTCGTGCCTAACAACGCCCTTCAGCCGTTACTTATTCACGATACAGCACAGCCTCTCGTACCTTATTGCTTACATATAAAATAATTATACACAGTGCACCCACATAACACAAACTTTTATTTTGGATTTTACTTTTATTTTTTGTGATTAATCGCTTGACAGCCCTAATATATATGTATACACACACACACACACACACACTGTTTATGCACTTTTTTGTGCATTTGAACATTTTTATTTGCATATAATTAAAAAATAAACATTAAGCTTCACACCACTAGCACTAGCAGTGCTGCTAACCCCCCCTGTGGTGCCTGCAGCTTTAATTTTCTTGTCATGCTATGTAATTTTCCCACATGTGGTGTGAGAAAGAGACCTCAGCAAGGGAACAGTTTGATCTATAATCATTTGTGTATTTACTCAGCAGGTTGCCATATTAATATAGTTGTGTGTTTATTAAAATAACACTGTTATACAGTATGTTTCGGCAAGCAGTGAAGTTTCTCTGTTCAGTGTGTGTGTGTGTGTGTGTGAATGCCCTTGAAGGACAAGGATCAGCCATAATTAGTGCAGCTACACACTGTCCTACTGCTGAGAACATGAGGGTCAGCACAGTCACATAAAAACTCATCTGTCTGTGATAAAGATTCATCCCAAAGGATCCAGTCAGCACCTCTGATTTATCTGTACATAGATGTCCTTTTAAATGGAAATACTCCTTACGTTATCTGGTTTTGTTTATGCATTCACAGATTTGAGCTGTTGGAAGTATTGAACTTTGATTCAGTGAGGAGGAGAATGAGTGTAATCGTAAGATCAAGCTCAGGTATGATGAAAACACACGCATGATGATCACATTACACACTTATACTTTATGTACTATTCCTATTTTTATACCAGTTTTTTACACATAAAGATTTAGCTTGCATCAGGGTACAAATTTCCCCCCAAAATTAAGTAGGTACACACAGACACACAAATTTACTAATCTAAATGAGGATGTGTCGTACACTTGTGTTGTTTTTATATAAAGCTAAATATAATTATTATAAATTGTTATAAACTATAGGAAACCTTGATGCCTTTTTCTAATATATAAAAATATAATGTCAGTTTAACATGTTAATGAAAAGTTAATCATGGCTCCTAATGAGTAATTTAATCCTATACTTTTATACAGTTATGTTTAATGAAATACAAATAAAACAAACAATATATTAACAATATATTAATCCTGCCAAAATAATGTAGTGTCTTTGAATTATCTCTAGAAATATTGATATATTGGTTTATATTAGATTAATTTGATATATTGTTTAGGGCTTTGAAACGATTAATCACGATTAAAAAAAAAGTTTGTGTTTACATAATATATGTGTGTGTAGTTTGTATGTATAATTATTTTGTTTTATATAAATACACACACATGCATGTATATCTTTAAGAAAAATGTGTTATGAATATATCAAATATTTATGTATAATATACATTTTGTATAAATATATATAAAGCATACATGCAAATATATATACGTGCATGTGTGTGTATTTATATATCCAAAAATAATTATACACAGACATATATTATGTAAACACAAACTTTTATTTTGGATGCGATTAATCGCGATTAATCGTTTCACCTCCCTAATATTGTTTTGCAAATAATGTAATTAATTTTATTTGAATTTTTAGAGATTGGCAGTCCTAATTATTCACTTAATTTATGAATGATTTTCCCATCTGAGAACATGCGCAAAGGGATTTAGCTAAAGTCTTGGGACTCAAATCATTGCTGAGTAAACACTCACGCACACACACACACACACTGGAACAGCAAGTGACTGTTAAACATTCCAGTGAACGTGTCTGAGTCACCATGTGTGCCCAAATTGAGGAGCCAGTTAATGCAAGTGGGTCAGTGTGCTACTAGCATACAAACGAGAGCTAGATTTAACATCTGTATGACATTCAGTCACATACAATTGACCTGATAACTGCTCTTTTGATTAAAAAACTGAAGATAATCTTGAATATACTGAGAACCTGACAGCATAACTAATATGCTAATTTAAAACAATGAAATGATGCTCGTGACCAATTTTATTTCCATATTGTGATGTATGATAGTTTTTCTGAGAGAAACGGGTTCGTTTTTATTTCATGTTGACTTTTTTTGCTACAATTACGAATTAAAGGGATAGTTCACCCCAAAAATGTGTAATTCTCTTATGTACTTTCCTTCATGCCATCCCCAATTTAAATGACTTTCTTTCTTCAGATTTTTAGGAAAATAATCCATCGCGAGTCCATATAATGCCATTGAATGGGTGGCGTTCATTTGACCCTTGGAAAACCACACAAAGCGTTCATGATGGCAATCTGTACAACCCCAATGGATGAATCAATAGCGGCTTTTACATGGACCTTTATAATCCTATTGTAAGACTACTAGCACATCCATGTCAATTAAATTGGCCAAATCCGATTAAATTTGTAAGACGTGGTTTACACCTTTTCTAATCTGATCGAGAGGACATGTTTACACTGAATCGGATAGAAAAACGAAACTAGAGTTGTGTATGTTCAATGGCGTAGAAATGGTGTTCCTTCACTCATTGTTTGTGAAGTCCTGGTTTTCAGACTCTCATCCACAGACACCTTGTTTCAGGCGCAGTTTTTCCTGCATGATAAATATAAGCAGAACAATTCACGCGCACGTCAACCTGATCACTTTATTTAACGTTCATGTAAACACTTTGTTTGGTTTAATCAATCGGAATGAATGAATTCAGACTGAAATAAAAGGTTTCTATATAAACGTCGCTAATGTCTTCTTCTTAGCAAGAAAAATGCTAAAATACTGCACTCTTTTAACTATAAACTATCACTTCCAGCCAACTGTCCTAGGTGCGTTCACAAGTTTAACTTTAAGTTCACGCGAGGACCACCACTTCTCGCGCTTACCTCTCATGAACGCTCATATGATAGTAAAGCAGTAACTGGGGTGGTATGGATTACCATCACAAGGGTTTTGTGTGGAGAGATGGAAAATTTTCTAAAAAAAAATCTTTGTTTGTGTTTATCTGAAGGAAAGTCATATACATAAGATAGGCATGAGGGTGAGTAAATGATGAGAGAATTTTCAGAACTGTCCATTTAATACCTATTATGAATTTATTGAAAGCATGCAATTCCTGGGGTTATACAGTTTCTTCTAGTTGTATGTGTTCATAATTGTTTGTTTGTTTGTTCTAGGAGAGTACTACTTGTTCTGTAAAGGTGCAGATTCCTCTATTTTCCCACGGGTGGTTTCCGGGAAGGTGGAGCCGGTCAGAGCGCGAGTAGAGCACAACGCTGTGGTGAGCAGAAATCGGAAACAACTTCATCTTCTTTCCTATTTGAGCAGAGCCATTAATAGGCCACAAAAGCACCTTTTTAGATCTTGGTGTAAAAAAAGCTCCTCTTTGTTTGCTTGTGCAGCTTGTTTAGCCTGAGCATCATCTTCAATAGAAAGGCTGAAAGAGAAAAGTACCTACAGTAAAACGAGAAAGAAACCAGAAAGTCTTTATTAGAGCCAGACCGATATATCGGCAGACCGATATTATCGGCCGATATTAGGCATTTTCCAAACTATCGGTATCGGCAGTTATAATGGCCGATAAATGAATATTTCAAAAATAAAATAAAAACAGACGAAACACACTTGAACCATGTCATGAGTGTTGGAGTTGTATAGTTTGTCCACCAGAGGGCACTCTACACCGTTCCTGTTGGCAACACTCGTTGAGTTGGTCACGAGACATACATTGCTTGAATAACAATTAAAAGAACATCCACATCAGTTCTTTTAACTCAAATAAGCATGACAAAATTTGTGACTGTCCAGTTTAAAAAAATAAATAAAATATCGGCCGATATATCGGAATATCGGGTTTTAAAACCCAAAAATATTTGTATCGGTATCGGCCTTCAAAATCCTTTATCGGTCGGGCTCTAGTCTTTATTGCCGTTCTATGCATTTGCATTCTCATTAGCTTTCCTATTACAACTGTTATTAGTTTAATATCTCTATGTACCTATAGCACCAGAAGTCATTTGTACGTTTTGCTGTTTATAATCTAATGAATATAATGATCTGTTTGACCGGAGTTCTCTTTTAAGTCCAGTGTGAAAAGTCCTTTTTTTACATGGAAAATCAAATGTTTTTCAGAATGTTCATGCTGCTCTTTTGCATACAACTAAAGCAAGCCAAGTTAAAAAAAAAAAAAGCAAATAAAAACACATAATTTAAATTTGATTTTGAATATTGCACATAAGCACAATATTTTGGCCCTTTTGGAGCTTGAGTCAACACATGATTGATTCTATGGAAAAGAGCGGCGTGAGCACACTGCAAAATATCATTGTTTCACAACAGAAAAAAGAAAGTAACAAATTTGGAACAATACAAGTGTGAATAAATAATGTCAACATTAAAGCTACACGGTGTAACTCTTAGTTTATTCTTAGCTAAAAACACTTAAATAAATATAGTAGGTGTTTCTCAATGTCAAGGATACTTCCTTGGCAGGACGGGTCCTTCCAAGTCATTTCCTTCAGAGGCTAGGCAAGGGTCCTCTTTAGCGTTCGGAGAACACGTAAATGGAACAGGCTAGCAAGTGCACGTCATTGCGTCATTACATCAGTGAAAGGTCTGCTTCGGCGCTGCAAAAATCATTGTGCTGGTGTACTGCACTGTTTAAATACACTTGACAGTCCTTATTTTGTCTTGTCAGTCCTCATAGAAATAAATAAATAAAGGGATAATGTATAACCAGGCGGTTGTTATAGTGAATACAACCCCGCAAACTCTAAAGCAGAGGGGTCTTGATCAGCCGGTTGTATTCGCTGTAACAACCGCCTCGCTATACATTTTCCCACTTATAACATGGCTACCTACCAAATAAATCAATAATTTGACACAAAATATTGATTTAAAAAGGAGTTTATTCATTCAAAAACGATTATATTACCGGAGTTAACAGAACTAACGTTACGTCCATATTGCAACATGATCTAACGTTAGCTGTTAAAACACATGCAATTGTAAAATATGTGACCAACAAAAAAGGCTATGAAGTAAAAATTAAAAAGTTAATCACCAGTAAAAGGGAACAGCTTTAAATCCCCTCAGCAAATTTGAGCCGATATGTTAAATAGTTTAACAAACATTAAATAAATGGCTAAGCTGAAATTATACTTGCTTACATTTGAAAGCATATTGCCGTTATCACTCCGACTCCGCTAACGGTCGACATTTTTTTATTTTTTGAACAAGATAGCAAAGCTGCGCATAGGATTGTGGGTGATTTAAGAGCGCGAAGGCTACACATATGCATCCTTTCCTGTGTATGGGATATTTTCCGAACGAAGGACTCAGTCCTTGGTTGAAATTCTGAGGATCCTCGACATTGGAACAGTCCTTCGACGGACGTCGATGACGTAGCATCCTCGAAATTCCGGCTTCCGAGGATCCTTCCTTGACATTGAGAAACGCCTAGTATGTGCTCATTAATGTATATTTACTTCGTTCAAGTAATAAAGTATTCTCGTGAGTGTGTAATAGACCACTGAAAATACATACGGGTGAGGGGTTCTAATGTCGGTCGCCATGTTGCCCCTCCATCTTAGTACATTAGCCAAAGAGGGACACACCCGTGCGTTTCGCGTTTACGTTTGAGTTAACGCTCATGGGCGAGATCGAACTGGAAGCCATGTTAATCTTGGACTACATTGGCCACCGTAGGAGTTAAAACGAAATCAATCAAACTAATATTCACTGGATGGTCATATACCTTTTCACCTCTAGATGGGGGTAAAAATCACACAGTGTAGCTTTAAATTTCTCTTCGCATTTGGTATTTTTCTTTCCTTTTATGTTACGTAAACCTATATTTAGTTATATCTAAGATGAATGCTGTTTTGGGACAAGGAATGAATTCTGGTGTTGAATTTTGTCTCTTTTAGCAAATGAATGGACCTGGTAGGCTAAGCTGACAACTTGTTTCAAATCTTTCCCTTGTAGGAGGGTTTACGGACTCTCTGTGTGGCTTATAAGAAGCTGACTCATGAGGAGTATGAGAAAACGTGCCATCTCCTCAACAGCGCTAAACTAGCTCTGCAGGAGCGTGACAAGAAACTGGCTGAAGCTTATGATGTCATCGAAAAGGATTTCATCCTGCTGGGAGCCACGGCGGTGGAAGATAGGTGAATCGCTGCCTCCTAAGTTTGATTGACTTGTTTAAAAATTCTTGTACTGAAGTGAATCAAACCTTCGATTTCAAAGTTCACAAGTTGACTGACTGGCATCCAAAACATTTCATGTTCAGTATTCCCTTGTCGAATCCAGAATGCAAATACAAATAACTCTAAGATACAGTGGGATCCAAATGTCAACCCACCAGTGCAACTGGGTTTATTTTGCATTTTGTAGTTAAATAGAGGGTATTTGCATGACCCTTCGCTAATCCCCACCCTCCCTAGTTACTGTTGCTATGCCTGTCAAGCTTTCGCGGCTGGCACATCTATTCCCAATCAGATAATTAGCCATTTTTGGCGAACATGTGAAATATCTGAGAGACCAAGACAAAAGGGACTGCAGGATTCAATTCGAGGGTTATATCCACGACATAATATGCAACCAATTAGAGAATAATTTCTTAAAAATTGAAGCTAATGCCTATAGTCCCAGCGCAAGCAGGAACGCCTCATATGCTGACCCTTCAAATGGGAAACACACAAATTGAGGAACAGTTCTTGCACAGCAGGGTTTGTGAAATGTGAAAATAATCCTATAAATCAAACAGCTTATCCATAAATCTTGTGGAATAACACTAACATCGGGAGAGCCGCGATCGGATTTGGTTAAAGTTACTTAGGGGTAGTATGCCGTCGATTAACAAAATGCTGAAATATATTTTAAAGTATGTCAGTGAGCCTCCTTCTTGTCTTTAATAGTCTTATTTTAAGTTAAAATTAAAATAATTTTTCAAAAAAAAAAGTTTTTGTTAATCCTGTCGACATTTACTTGTGAATGGGTCTCCCACACTGCTTGACCACGCCCATCATTTCTCCCCGCGGCTTTTAGATTTTCAGGAAGGAAAAAAAATTCACTTCCCCGTCCAAACTTTTAGGATGCCGGGTATCAGATTTGCACAATGATTCGGCATGTTTCCCTCGCTCGAAAGCTTGCCAGACCTCCCGCACCTAGTTACGGTTGCTAAGACACAATGGCTGATGGTGGTTTTCCGGCGTGGCTTAGCGAAGAGTCAATTTTAAAAAATTCTTAGAATTGTTGGCCAACATCATTTGAAAATGTGCTTTTATTAACAAATTATCAAGTGTGCATTGTAATTTGAGGGGGGAAAAACTTCAGTATTGCTCTCCAGCATGATTTGAGAATGATCCAAAGAGAATCTTGTGTTTCAGTGGAAGCAAGAACATGTGACTTCTTAGTTAGTAGCCTAAAATAGCCCAGAATCAAATATTTTCTGTTTGTTTTAAACCCCAGTGTACATTCCCAGAGTCGCTATAGAGAATCAGGGAACTGTTACATTGATCCGGCTTTAAGTCCTTCATCTATGTGCTCTAAATATGCAGATTACTCTGCCATTCCCTCATGCTCCAACCCACTGCACCATCAAAAAATCCATAGTGTCGGGATATATGGAACCATGACGTCTGATGCATTTCTGAGCAAGTCCGATTTGGCTTTCCAGTGTTTATGTTGCCATGTAAAAACATCAGCACGTTAATAATAACCTTGTGTTTTCAATAAAGTGCTAAGTAAACAAGAATCGGCGTACATTTTCCCTGAATGAAATTGATCATATATGTGCATTAGCAGTATTAGATTTTTAACTGGCTGAATGCCAAGGTGCCGATTGGCCCAATAACTGGGTGAGACCGGCGTCCAGTTGAAGCGCACGTGAGCACCCGCTCTCCTGGCAGAACCAGTGTGAGTTAACGTTAATTGCACAGGCAATCAATAGAGTCCATCCATTAGGCTCCAGTGTCCTGATAATGAGCAGCTAACGTAATTAGACCCCCTCTTGAATCAATCGGGGGCCGGCAGACGCGAATCTGATGAACCACTGTTTTGGCTTATGCACTTATGGAGGCCATCCAACCCTACGTTATAAATAAACACATCAATCCATGTCGACCGCCTTAATGAATATGACAGAGCAAACAAATAGTGATTACTGGACGGGAACTTATTTTGTCAGGCTGTGTTAATTAGATGCAATCACTGTCCCGTAGGCACCAGCCTGTTTGTGTCTTCAAGAGGTCACTCAAGATGATGTGTTACAGTCAAAAATTCACCAAGCTAATTTGATAAAGACATCTCTGACTGTTTGAAACAGGATTGAAAACAATATGCAAGAAATATTCTTACGACATGAAACGGCAAATGTAAACATTATGGTGCGTTCTATTATACCCAACGAACCGACTCGGACCTCGGATTTGACGTCACGTCAGAAAAAAATGGACGCCACCCGGAAAAAAAAATGGACGCCACCCGGAAAGCTGTTATAATGGTAGCACTGTCCGAGTAACAGGCACTAACATTAAAATATATATATATATATATGATGACTACACCTTATCAAAACGCAGCCATTTGAACTTGAAAATGTTCACTTTATTTAATGTTTCTCATGTTAGCAACGCTAGCAACGTTAGTAATTGCACTCACAACAACCGATTCCCATAGCTACAGGGGACGCAGTAATACGAGTGATTATAATCGTCATTTAAAATACCAAAGCGGTTCAAAAACAATAAAAACAATTCATTCTTACAAGTCACAGGGCGCAGCCATCTTGAATTCCGAAACTGAATTCTTGCTCGGTGTCCTCACGGTTGTCCGACGTCCGAGAGGAGAAATCCGAGGAAAGGGGGCGTGTTGCTAGGCAACGTCTGTCGTCCGATTGGGATCTCCGAGACGGATGAATAATAGAACGCACCATTAGTGACCACGCCTTTTCCTTTTCCAAATTTCCATGGTTTAGAGATTTGAAGCGCAACTGACACAGAAGTCACTTTCGAACTGAAAGTCGCTTTCTGTCGTTCATTGCAACGGATTCATGTGATCAACTTGAACCCGTCGCAAAATCTGCGCGAAAATTCTCATTTGCGTGGACTTCTATTGAAATGATTGGCTAATTTTGCAGAACATCTGTAAATGTGACCACACCTTATGGAATGTATTTAAGATTGAAACATTTATATATAGAAATCTGCTAGAAATTGCCAGCTCTCCTCCACTGAAATGAATGGGATCATGTCACTGCGTGTCGCTGGTAGTGTGAATGCAGCTTAAAGGGATAGTTCACCCAAAAATGTCAATTCTGTCAGTATTTACTCGCCCTCATGTTGTTCCAACCCCGCAAGACCTTCGTTCATCTTCGGAACACGAATTAAGATATTTTTGATGAAATCTGAGAGCTGGATCACCCCTCCATACTAGTCCATAGGCTTCTTGAGGGATTGAAACTTGCCGGCCTCGAAAAGTTATTAAAGACATCGTTAAAATAGTTAACACTTTTTGTGCGCAAAAACAAACAAAAATAACGACTTTATTTCAACTATTCACTTCCTTCTCAATGAACCTCTAGTCAGTTAACGTAGTGTGTTAACGTAGAGCTACGTCACACGTAGGCTCACAATTGGCCGACGCTGGTCATGCGTGTGACGTACAATAACAGAAGCTTACGCAGTTAAACTAGTAACCTGACTCGAATAGTTGAAATAAAGTAGTTATTTTTGTCGTTTTTTGCGCACAAAAAGTGTTTTCGCCGCTTGATAAAGTTAAGATTGAGCCACTGTAGTCACTTGGACTATTTTAACGATGTCTTTAATAACTTTTCGAGGCCGGCAAGTTTCAATCCCTCAAGAAGCCTATGGACTAGTATTTCATCAAAAATATCTTAACTCGTGTTCCGAAGAGGAACGAAGGTCTTAGGGGGTTGGAATAACATGAGGGTGAGTAAATACTGACAGAATTTACATTTTTGGGTGAACTATCCCTTTAAGGCCATGAATGTGTTTAAGACAAAGTGTAAAAGTTTGCGGTCGTTTTTTTTTTTTTTTTTCTTGGTTCGGTTACTAGTTTAGTTAGGGTGGTGATATCGCAGTGGATAAGACACATGCCTTTGGTGTGAGAGACCCGGGTTCGAATCCACTGTGAGACACCAATGTGTCCCTGAGCAAGACTCTTAACCCCTAGTTGCTCCAGAGGCGTGCGACCTCTGACATATATAGCAATTGTAGGTCGCTTTGGATAAAAGCGTCAGCTAAATGAATAAATGTAAATGTAGTTTGCAAAAATATTTCATTTTCATGTTATGGAGCCAATTAGAATGTTGGGGAAGTAAGAAGGAATGTTATGACTTATTTAGAATGTTGGAATTGGTTTAGCTTCTTCAATAGAATGCTGCTGAGTGAAATGCAATTCACGTTATTAGAACGTTCAATAAGGAGTGTAATAGAATGTCTTCCCGGGAGTCTCTGTGAGAATGTCACTAGTCCCCGCATGGCTGGGCTGTGAGTGAGGCGCAGTCTTAATGATCTGGCAGCAGTGTGGCTCTGTGAATCCTGACTGCTGGGCTGCTTAATTACTGAGTGAAGTGGGCTGAGACATCACACTGCCGTACGAGACCTCCGAGGCCACCGAGCCATGCAGAGCACTGTCCATTAACTTTCACTTCAGCACTGCGCAAAGAATAAAGCACGCAGGATTGCTACGGTACATACTGTGCCGAAACGTAGCTGCTGCTTCTACTGTACAGTTAAAACAGTTGGGCTGTCAAAGCAACAATTGCATAACTGTCACTTGGGATGTTTTACGCAATACTTTGGATACTATTTACGTCAAGGTGACCGGTTCACTGGATTTGTTTTTAAAAGGTGAACTTATTTGACATTGACCCTTTATTAAGCTCCACTCCCAAGCTTTACAGAATATGTCGGGTTTAACTAAAGTGGAGATTTTTTTATGAATATTATTCTCATGTGAGTTTGACGTAATGGTGACATTTTTGGTGTTTTTACAATACAGTTCAAAAGGATCACTACGATTTTTGTAATGTTTCTTATGCTCACCAAGGCTGCATTTACTTGACCTGAAAATAGACCTAAAATAACTGTTTTGTATTTTAAAATGTTAATGTGATAACAAGGTTGAATTCTCAGCATCATTACTCCAGTCTTCAGTGTCACATGATCCTTCAGAAATCATTCTGATATGATGATTTGCTGCTCAAGAAACATTTATTATTATTATCAATGTTGAAAATGGTTGTGATGGTTAATATTTTAGTGGAAATAATGATGGATTCTTTCTAGGATTCTTTGAAGAATAGAATGAACAGCATTCGTTTGAAATACTTTTGTAACCGTTTAAAAGTCTGTACCGTTTTTTTTATCAATTTAATAAATCATTGCTGAATTAAAGAATTAATATTTTAAGAAAAAAAAACCTAAAATCTTAATGCCCCCAAACATTTGAATGGTAGTGTAAATCACACAGGATTAAAAACTGTCGAATTCTGTCTGTAAAATCAGGACATTAGAAAGGAAACACAGTGGATGTCAACAGTTGCGAGGGTCATTAGCGTGTTTAAAGGAGTAGTTCACTTTTAAAAAAACTTTTGCTGATAATTTACTCACCCCCATGTCGTCCGAGATGTCCATGTCTTTCTTTCTTCAGTCGAAAAGAAATTAAGTTTTTTTATGAAAACATTCCAGCATTTTTCTCCATATAATGGACTTCAATGGGAACCAAACGGTTCAAGTTCCAAAAGACAGTTTCAGTGCAAACTGTTCAAAGGGCTTTAAACGACACCAGACGATGAATAAGGGTCTTATCAAGCGAAACTATCGCTCATTTAAAAAAAAACAAAAAAAACAAAGTTTAAGATTTATAAGCACAAATGCTCGCCTTGCTTTGTTCTGTGATGCGCGTTTGTGACTCTCTTTAAAAATGAACAAATCTTTTTTCGTGTCATTTGGTTCATTCAACGAACGGATTGACTCGGAAAAAGACTCAATTCGAACAGGAGAGTTCGAAACAGGAGAATCATAAACGCGCATCACAAAACAGAGCAAGGCGACCATTTGAGCTTATAAAACTTAAACTTTGTTGTTGTTGTTGTTTTTTAAATTACCGATCATTTCGCTTGATAAGACCCTTATTCATCGTCTGGTGTCCTTTTAAGCCCTTTGAACAGTTTGAAAGTGTCTTTTGGACCTTGAACCGTTTGGTTCCCATTGAAGTCCATTATATGGAGAAAAATCCTGGAATGTTTTCATCAAAAACCTTAATTTCTTTTCAACTGAAGAAAGAATGACATGGACATCTTGGATGACATGGGGGTGAGTAAATTATCAGCAAAAGTTTTTTTTAAAAGTGAACTACTCCTTTAAGGCAGAGCTAGCGAAGGTTTGTTTAGGCTAATCATGTACATGAAATGCTTAAAAAAAAAGTTATTATTCCATGTTTCAGGCTGCAGGATAAAGCGGCCGACACCATCGAGTCCCTGCACAAGGCTGGTATGAAGGTTTGGGTTCTCACAGGGGACAAAATGGAGACGGCAGCAGCCACATGCTATGCTAGCAAGTTGTTCCATCGCAATACACAGATCCTGGAACTGACAACCAAGCGGACAGAAGAGCAGAGTCTCCACGACGTCCTGTTCGACCTGAGCAGGACCGTCCTGAGACAGCATGGCAGCATGACCAGGGACACTTTCTCAGGGTGGGTACAGTGGAAATGTGTACATGCCCTCATGTTCCCACACAGACACCTTCACACATAATATTTGTTTCGTCCACACAGGCTCTCGGGTGATTGCCAAGACTATGGTCTGATAATCGATGGGGCAACACTGTCAGCTGTACTGAAGCCAACACAGGAAGGAAACAGCAGCGGAGGGAACTACAAGGAAATATTCCTGGAAATCTGCAGGAACTGCAGTGCTGTTCTCTGCTGCCGCATGGCACCCTTACAGAAAGCACAGGTAATGCGGCACTTCACACACTACTGTTCGAAAGTTCGCCAACTCTCACCAAGGCACCTGCATTTATTTGATCAAACATACAGTAAAAACACTAATATTATAAAATATTATTACAATTTAATGTATTTTAAAATGTAATTTATTCCTGTGATGCAAAGCTGAATTTTCAGTCTTCAGTGTCACATGATCCTTCAGAAATCATTCTAAAATGCCGATTTGCTGCTCAAGAAACATTTCTTATTATAATCGATGTTGAAAACAGTTCAGCATGTATTTGAAATGGAAAACTTTTGCAACAATATAAATGTCTTTACTGTCACTTTTGATCAATTTAATGCGTGCTTGCTGAAAAGTATTAATTTATTTCAAAGAAACCAAAATCTTGCTGACCCTACATGTTTAAATTGTAGTGTATGAGATCATTTTATAACATCATTTCCTGTCACAGTATAATTTAGGTATTGATCACAGGAAACTCTTTGTCATATGTCTCCATTTTGTAGTTTCAAAAATGACTAATATTACTGTAATAAATGTTTTTGTGTCTTTCTATTGTAAGAATAGATTCATGAACAACAGTTCACAATACATATTGGCAGTTACTTTATCTATTTTTGCTTCAGAGATGAAAGCGGGTCCATGCAAAGAATTACGTTTCCAAGCAACAAACAGTAGTGCCGTTCCTTACTGAATCCGTGTTTTTTAATAAATCGGTTTAGCGAATGATTCAGTAGATGGGTTTCCATCCAAACATAAAGCGAATCTTCGAAAGATCTAGGTGTCTTTGTTTCCGCAGTATTTTCAATTTTGATATTTTTAGGTCAAACCGTTCTTGTCTGTCAGTCATATAATGGAGGTCTATGGTCACCACCTCAAAGAGCATGCACAGAGAAGTCCAGATTATACATGATTTAATGACTCGTAAATGTAAGTACACACTGATAGCCTAAGACACAAAACGAGCAGTTTGTGTGAGAAAACGAACAGTATTTAGTTTTTACCTCTTGTTACCAAGGTCACAAGAGGTAAAAACGATATAAATACTGTTCGTTTTCTCACACAAACCGCTCGTTTCGTGTCTTACGCCATCAATGTGTACTTACATTTACGAGTCATTAAATCATGCTTAATTTGAACTTCTCTGTGCATGCTCTTTGAGGTGGTGACCATAGACCTCCATTATATGAACGGTTTGACCTAAAAATATGAAAATTGAAAATACTGCGGAAACAAAGACACCTACATCTTGGATGCCCTTGAGGTAAGCTAAAACATCCCAAAAATGTATTTAAAAGTGAACTATCCCTTTAACTCAGCTGGAAAGTGCACCTCAAGGGCCAGAGTTGAGAACCCCTGACTTATTAAATCCTGAATGAATCACTGTTTTGAACAAATCGATTCAGTGAATAACTCAATGACTCCCTCATAAAGACAGTTTAATTAAAACGTTATTTACTTTGTTTATTAAGCCATTTTCCTTATGGGTTCCAGTGACTATGGGTGATTTTAGGGCTTGGTATCAATTTGGGAACATTTGGTCCCAACAATGAGGATAAATCCTGACCCACACACACTCACACACACATACACAGCCACCTGCCAGAGAAAGGTTGTCCTTGTTCCCTTATTGTAATCTCTGTCTGTGAGTTAGACGATGCAATCAAAAGAGACTGTGGTCTATTTCTCTTTCTAATTTACTGCACGCTAAACCTGTCAGTCACTCTCTGCGACTGGAGACTGTAAAGCCAAGAAGTGAGAGAACTCACAGTATTACAAGGCCATTACTGACCTCAAGCACACAATAAAATCCTGCGTAATCAATGTGTACTAAAAGCCAATCTGATATTGTAGTCGTTTCATATGAGAAAGGGTAGATAGCTGATGATGAGTGGAATATTATCCCGTCTCGTCAGCCAAAAACCCTGATTAATCATTGTATCTCTCAGATTTAACCTGTGGAAATAAACCTGTTCTTTCAGATTGTTAAGATGATTAAAGCGTCGAAAGAACACCCCATTACGCTGGCCATCGGGGACGGAGCCAATGATGTCAGCATGATTCTGGAAGCTCACGTGGGCATAGGTGATTTCACGCTCGCACGCAAAATCAAGTCGTTTAAGGAGTAGTTCACTTTTAAAAAAACTTTTGCTGATAATTTACTCACCCCCATGTCATCTAAGATGTCCATGTCTTTCTTTCTTCAGTCGAAAAGAAATTAAGGTTTTTCGTGAAAACATTCCAGGATTTTTCTCCATATAATGGACTTCAATGGGGTCCAAATGATTCCAGACGATTAATAAGGGTCTTATCGAGTGAAACGATCGCTCATTTAAAAAATAAATAACAAAGTTTAAGTTTTATAAGCACAAATGCTCGTTGACTCCCTTTTTCGAACTCGTTCATCAAAATGAACAAATCTTTTTTCAAGTCAATTCATTCAATTCGTTCATTGAATGAGCCAAATGACTCGAAAAAAGATTCGTTCATTTTGATGAACGAGTTCGAACAGGAGAGTCACACAGAACAGAGCAAAGCGATCATTTGTGCTTATAAAACTTAAACTTTGTTATTTATTTTTTAAATGAGCGATCGTTTCGCTCGATAAGACCCTTATTCATCGTCTGGAATCGTTTAAAGCCCTTTGAACCGTTTGCAGTTTTCACTGAAACTGTCTTTTGGACCTTGAACCGTTTGGTTCCCATTGAAGTCCATTATATGGAGAAAAATCCTGGAATGTTTTCATCAAAAATCTTAATTTCTTTTCGACTGAAGAAAGAAAGACATGGACATCTTGGATGACATGGGGGTGAGTAAATTATCAGCAAAAGTTTTTTTTAAAAGTGAACTACTCCTTTAATACTTCTCCAGTCCTCTGTTCAGCAGTGTGTTACATGCCTATTGACTGGTTATTCTGCCTCTAGGGATCATGGGTAAAGAGGGGCGTCAGGCGGCCCGTAACAGCGACTATGCAATTACTAAGTTCAAACACCTGAAGAAGATGCTCCTGGTTCACGGGCACTACTACTACATCAGAATCGCTGAGCTGGTCCAGTACTTCTTCTACAAGGTGAACCCAAACTAACAAAATGTCTTAATCACAAGATAATCACAAGCAAAAAAGCTGATGATCACTAGCTGACACGACACAAACCACATTGCCCGCGGTTGTAAACACGGAAAAAGTTGCTTAATGTGTGTGGATGCTGCTTTTTTCCCAGGTGTTCTGAATAACCCACTGAACAATCTTGTTGATAATGCTACTCAATGCAGCACTATTTATAGCGAACTGATTTCACACACGCACACAAACCCCCTAAAGGGTTTAGCTCATCAGGTACTGAAGGTCTGTTTTCTCTCCACAGAACGTGTGCTTCATCTTCCCTCAGTTTCTCTATCAGTTCTTCTGTGGCTTCTCTCAGCAGGTAAATGCATACCGCAAAGGTCACTATTATACTACTTTTGAAAAAGAACATTCTGTCTTCATATTTTCTTCAGTTATGCGAACTTCTCGTTCTGTGGTGGGAATGATATTTTAAACATCTTTTGTTTTGCTTAGAGTTATTTCACAGGTAGCATTTCTTCAAATTAAAGGGACTTTGAAATTAATTTTTGGTATGTTTTAGCTTACCTCACAGGCATCCAAGATGTAGGTGTCTTTGTTTCCACGGTAGTTTCAATTTTGATATTTTTAGGTCAAACCGTTCTTGTCTCTCAGTCATATAATGGAGGTCTATGGTCACCACCTCAAAGAGCATGCACAGAGAAGTCCAAATTAAATATGATTTAATGACTCGTAAATGTAAGTACACATTGATGGCCTAAGACACGAAACGAGCAGTTTGTGTGAGAAAACGAACAGTATTTATATCGTTTTTACCTCTTGTAATCTTTACTTTGAAATTATTTTTTTAAGTTTTAGCTTACCTCACAGGCATCCAAGATGTAGGTGTCTTTGTTTCCACAGTAGTTTCAATTTTGATATTTTTAGGTCAAACCGTTCTTGTCTGTCAGTCATATAATGGAGGTCTATGGTCACCACCTCAAAGATCATGCACAGAGAAGTCCAAATTAAACATGATTTAATGACTCGTAAATATAAGTACACATTGATGGCCTAAGACACGAAACGAGCAGTTTGTGTGAGAAAACGGACAGTATTTATATCGTTCACAGCCACGTCAAAGTACTTTAAGAGTGAGGGTGCTTCTGTCTGCGCAAGCGCCGGAAGTGATGCACTTACACTGTTATTATGTTTCCCTCTGCAGCCACTGTACGACACGGCATATCTGACCCTGTACAATATCAGCTTCACCTCGTTACCCATCCTCCTCTACAGTCTGATGGAGCAGCACATCAACATGGACATCCTCAAACGGGACCCCTCTCTGTACAGGTCAGGAATATTCTGGTTGCACCAACAACCCCCATTATTATCACCCACTCCTGTGGTCAGAATGTCAGGCAATAATTATAATGGAGTGGATAAGACACATGCCTTTGGTGTGAGAGACCCTATGTGTCCCTGAACAAGACACTTAACCCTTAGAGTGCAACCTCGGACATATATAGCAATTGTAAGTCGCTTTGGATAAAAGCGTCAGCTAAATTCATAAATGTAAATGTAACGAGGTTTTTTTTAGTGTGATATATGAGACGTAAAGTGATGCATCTCATCGCGTGTACAGGGAGGAATCTTCTATTTCTGGTTCCTTCTCTGAGACCTACTGATAAATCCCTGTCTACATGCAGGCTATTTATATCAACCTTGGCCTCCTTTTTGCACGACTGTTGGCTCATAGCACACATTGTTTCATAGCCTGACATTTGTTGTCACCTTTTTCCCCAGAGATAAACTTGCACTGTTTTTTTGTTATTATTAGTCTTTAGTTGTATTATTATATTATTAATTATATTATTGTTATATGCTTGAAAGTCATTGGTCTAGGACAAGAGTAAAATCATAAAATGAAACATATTCATAGTATACACATTTGAAACATGGGCATGGGACTTTTTTATTATTATTTATATTTATTATTATTATTTTATTATTATTATTATGCTTTTTTGGCTGACCCAGTTGGACCTGTAGTCCAAAATTATTAATTGTATTTAATATTATTTTTTATTTAACATTATTTCATAATATTTTATTATAGAAATATAATTTATATATACATGTATATATATTATCTAGTAGTCCGTGGTAAGATATTTAATCAGGCATAAAAACACATAAAAACAGGCACAGCACTGATCCATTCGGATGGTTTAACTATTAAATATGTTTTCGAAAACTTTTATTTTCCTTGCATCATTTTTGGATCTAATGAACCGCCTGATGAAGCCAAGTCTCGCTCTCTATATTTTCCTCTTCAGTAAAATTTTGAGCCTCCAGGTATTCTCACTTAATCATATGAACACACTGCGACCAAATACAAGTCTGCAATAATTGGACAGTTCAATCAGCTTTTGGAAAACATATTTGTGTGGACGCTTGCACTAAACTCAATTTACACACAGCACTGGGAACCATACTGTAAGAACCACTTTACATTTTATCAACAAATGTCCTGACACTGCAATTTTCTTCCTCTTATTCCTCTGCATTGCTTATTCAGTATATACAGCACATTATACACAGTGTTTGCTACTAGCACTTATCGCCATCAAGGCCATTTTCATTAGAAAAAGCTGATCTAAAAGTCATTTTTCTGTATATGTACAGTAGGTAGTATGTTAAGTATGGTTGGAGATTAAACTGATATTTCATTGAGTGCTCACAAATAACCATACGATCTTGCAATGAAATGTTAGATTGCTCAATTGCTTACTTATAATGCTTACACTTATTTTTATGTGCATTTTGGGATATCGCATTAAAGGAGTAGTTCACTTTTGAAAAAAACTTTTGCTGATAATTTACTCACCCCCATGTCATCCAAGATGTCCATGTCTTTCTTTCTTCAGTCGAAAAGAAATTAAGGTTTTTGATGAAAACATTCCAGGATTTTCTCCATATAATGGACTTCAATGGGGTCCAAACGGTTCAAGGTCCAAAAGACAGTTTCAGTGCAAACTGCAAACGGTTCAAAGGGCTTTAAACGATTCCAGACGATGAATAAGGGTCTTATCAAGTGAAAAAAAAACGAATCTTTTTCCGGGTCATTTGGTTGATTCAACGAATGAAACGAACGAATTGACTCGGAAAAAGATTTGTTCATTTTGATGAACGAGTTCGAACAGGAGAGTCACAGAGAACAGAGCAAGGCGAGCATTTGAGCTTATAAAACTTAAACTTTGTTATTTTTTTAATGAGTGATCATTTCGCTAGATAAGACCCTTATTCATCGTCTGGAATCGTTTAAAGCCCTTTGAACAGTTTGCACTGAAACTGTCTTTTGGACGTTGAACCGTTTGGTCCCCATTGAAGTCCATTATATGGAGAAAAATCCTGGAATGTTTTCATCAAAAACCTTCATTTCTTCAACCTTCAAGACGTAGACATCTTGGATGACATGGGGGTGAGTAAATTATCAGCAAAAGTTTTTTGAAAAGTGAACTACTCCTTTAAAAGCCTGGATGGAAATGCTAAGATACATAAATTCTAAAAATGCGCATAAAACTACATTTTTATCCGAACTATGAATTTTTATCCCAGTTTGTCTGTGATAATATCAATGTTTGTTCTAGATTTAACAGACACAGGAGAATTGGTGTCATCCAGGAATGGGATCATCTTTTAATGAATATATATATATATATTTTGTACGTATTTCTTTTCACAGAGATATTGCCAAGAACTCCCTCCTGAGATGGTCCACCTTCATCTACTGGACATTTCTGGGGGTTTTTGATGCCATGGTCTTCTTCTTTGGTGCTTTCTTCCTTTTCGACAACACAACCTTCACCAGCAACGGACAGGTAACACGGTCACCGCCTGAACCATGATTCCGATGTTTTTCTGTGCGTGTGTTTTGTTTAATCGACTTGACCTGCTGTTTTTTTTTTTTTTCCTTTAGTTCGTTTTTTTTTTTTCTCAGTCAAATTAAAGTCGCAAACAGATTGAATGGGTGGCCGATGCTTGTCGAGCGAGTTAAAGTGGACTTGTAAAGTACACATTTGTGGTTTAACTGATGTCTTGATCCAGCTCGCAGACTTTTGTCTGTCCTCCTCTGCGTATGTTTGAAGTCATTACAGGTGCTTCTCCATTCATTTATGCGACACAAAGCATGCTGGGTAATCAGTCAGATCAGACATCTTTCTCTGTGCCATTAAGTTAAATCATAGTAACCTTTTTGGATTGCTTTTTTTACCTGTTTGATTTACTTTAAGTTATAACATCCTAATTTTTGCTTTACTTTCTTGCTCCCTGTCCTCTCCCTCTCCTTCTTTTCTTTCGTTTTCTTCTTTATCTCTCTTTCTATATCTCTCCCCTCTCTCTTTCCTCCTTTGACCTACCCCCTTTTTGCCTTTCTTTTCTTTTCTGCTTCTCTTCCTTTCCTCAGCTAATGGCCACCAACACACAGATGGTAAGCCTGTCCCTATCTGTTTCTCATCCTATTTTTAGTTTTAGTTTACTGTTTCCCTCCTCAGCCCCCTCCCCTCATCCTAAAGCCACCCCCACTCACATAGTGTCTACTAACACCAACCGTTCACGTCCATCGTAGCTTTCAAACAGTACCGTACGACACCCCTGAGCCGAGGACCAGCCACCGTAGGTATAGAGTAGCGAGCCCCCCTCCTTTCCATCTCCCTCTGTCTATCATCATGTGATGGAGTAGGAGTTTGTGTCCGCCCCGTGTGTCACGTCGCGACTGTGTGTGTGTGTTGGTTTTTTTTTGGCAAACACCCGGGTCGGAGGGGTGTTGTCATACTCGTCCTCATCGGCCCGTAGGATACATGTCCATCCTCTCATGCCTCACTGCAAGGGCAAATGAATGAACGAGAGGAAATGTGGATTAAGCATTTCGCTTCATTTGGCACATGTTGAATGGAAGAGAAGCTATTCGGACGCTTTTAATTAGAAGGTTTTTCCACAAATAGGGTGTCTCGTGAGCTTTTCTCAAATCTTTAAATCCATCGGAGGTTCAGATATCTTTTCGATTTAAAGCATTGTCCAATTGTTAACATTAGATAACTATATTACTGAACAAACTAATGATTATCTTAGTATGTTCATTTCGAAATTTACTTATACATTTTTTAAATTCAAAGTTGTATCTGTTCATTTTATTTAATTGACCTGAGCTAACTTAAAGGGATAGTTCACTTTGAAATTAATGTTTGGTATGTTTTAGCTTACCTCGTGGGCATCCAAGTTGTAGGTGTCTTTGTTTCCGCAGTAGTTTCAATTTTGATATTTTTAGGTCAAACCGTTTGTCTATCAGTCATATAATGGAGGTCTATGGTCACCACCTCAAAGAGCATGCACAGAGAAGTCCAAATTAAACATGATTTAATGACTCCTAAATGTAAGTACACATTGATGGCCTAAGACACGAAACGAGTGGTTTGTGTGAGAAAACAAACAGTATTTATATCGTTTGTACCTCTTGTAACCACAGTCACGTCCAAGTGATCTGAGGGCGCGGGCGCTTTGTGGCTGTGGTTTTCTCACGTCGTTTTCTCACACAAACCGCTCGTTTCGTTTACGAGTCATTAAATCATGTTTAATTTGGACTTCTCTGTGCATGCTCTTTGAGGTGGTGACCATAGACCTCCATTATATGACTGACAGACACCTACTGTACATCTTGGATGCCCTTGAGGTAAGCTAAAACATACCAAAAATTAGTTTCAAAATGAACTATCCCTTTAACATACACTGAAGTTAACAGCAATTAATAAATATTGTGATGTATATAGCTCATTGTTTGTTAATACTAGTCAAATATCTATGTTTGATAGAAAATGTGCAAAATTGCACCAAACATGGTTTCAAAGGTCACTTAATTACAATCTGGTAAAAAAAAATTGGTTTCGGGGTTGTAAAAATTGCAAACTTCAACTTCGTTTCACTGACCAACTGTTGAAAGAAATAAAAACCCTATTTTTTACCCTATTCGTGGAGAGTGGCAGATACTCCAACATGATTACATTTAATTATTAACGGATTAAATAACAAATTCATCCTTTTGAAAAACCTCACAACATCCTTAAACATCATTTGCCCTTGACAAGTGTTTTTTTTACACTACTTTTAATTTTGAGTGCTCTTCAAGGTAAGTTAATACATTTTCTTCAAACTTGTTGACATCTATTGTGTGTCCTTGTACTTGATTTTTGCATTAACTGGTTACTCATCAACATTGTATTGTTCACTAAAACCATTTGGTGCCGTACAGTCGTGTTTTGCTATGGCTTGTTGATTTCCATTGTGATTCGTTTTTCTTTGTAAAGGTTAACAGCGAGTGATTTTATACAGAGCTTTCATTATAGTGTCGATGTTTTGCATAGTGTCATCAACGGCGCGGCCGGTCGGCAGACAGGGGAAGCTTCTAGAAGAGATATCCATTGTGTCGACTCGAAATTCAACCATTTGCCAACACTGTAAACAATGAGGGAACAAATCCTCCCAAAAAGAGAAAAACAATCACACAGAAACGGCTTACCGCATCCGAGCAGATGTTTATTGAGCCTAAGTGCCAATGCTGAATCCATTATAACATTTTAAGGGACTATCTAAGCTCACTATTTATTTATGAAGCTTTTATAGATCAAATATAAAACTCAATTGAGTTCAGAGAGTTCCAGACATCACATATAGGGTCACACCGAAATGCTTTCAATTTACAGTGCCATTAAAATATAATGATATAATAATACTATTTCTTGCAAATCTTTCACGAGAGATTTTTTAAAAGAAACATTTTATGAGTGTCTTGTGTATACTGTGCAGACGTTTTCATCATATTATTCATCAAATTAAAGGCAGATACTAAAAACTATATTTATAAATATATTTATAAGTTTACCCAATATATACTTCTAATATATTGTGTATATATAGGGCTGTGAAATGATAAATCGCGATTTATCACATCCAAAATAAAAGTTTGTGTTTACATAATATATGTGTGTGTGGTGAGTATAATTATTTTGTATATAAATAAACAGACATGCATGTATATATTTAAGAAAAACGTTTTATTAATATATCAAATATTTATATTTATGTATAATATTAATTTTGTATAAATATATATATGAAGTATATATATATATATACATGCATGTGTGTGTATTTATATATACAAAATAATTATACACACTACACACACATATATTATGTAAACACAAACTTTTATTTTTGGATGCGATTATTCGCGATTAATCATTTCACAGCCCTAATATATATATAATATTTATAAATGTGGATTTGTACTACTAATATTTTCTACTTCTAATACATATTGTATATATACACATAATAATATACATTCCTACATAAAAGAATTAAACCAGGTGGTAATTAAAAACATTTATTTATTTTTCTACATCTTTGTATACATGATTCAGGCAAACGCCTCTTCGTTATGTTGCATCTTTCATTTTATTTTTATTTTTTGAAGTATCTTGTGCCATTTTAAAACATAATTAAAATCTCTATAAAATATTTATGGTAAATGCCCTATTGTAAATGTAAATATTTATATATATATTTACCCAAAATATCCTTATGAAGAAGCTGAAGAAATATTTTTTAATTATTAATATATATATATATATATATATATATATGCTGGATAATTCAAACAAGTCTTTTTCTACCTAGTGCTAAATTGTCCATGCGTAACTGCAGCGTATGGCGTGTTTGTTTGTATGTCGATGAGAGGGTGAGCTGCTGTATTTCCACCCTGTTTCTACATCTCTTTTTGCCTCTTTCAATATTTCTCTGTTCTAGATGTTTGGAAACTGGACCTTTGGGACACTTGTATTCACTATCCTCGTGTTCACGGTCACGCTAAAGGTAATACACCCGACTCACGTGTTACGATCTTAGCTGTTGCCGATCGGCGTCTACTTAACCATCTCTATCTTTAGCTTGCCCTGGACACACATTACTGGACGTGGATCAACCACTTTGTCATATGGGGGTCACTGCTTTTCTATGTCATCTTCTCCCTCCTGTGGGGAGGCATCATTTGGTACGGCCTGCCTAATATTCTGTACACTTACGATCACAAAGTCAAATATGTTGTGATTCGTCATATCTGACGTGATTCATCTGCTGTTTTTCTAGGCCTTTCCTGAACTATCAGAGGATGTACTATGTGTTCATGCAGATGTTGTCCAGCGGTCCTGCGTGGCTCAGTATAATTCTGCTGATTATAGTCAGTTTGCTGCCTGATGTGGTGAAGAAAGTGCTGTGTAGAGCTCTATGGCCCACCACCACTGAGAGAATACAGGTACGACACCAGTATCTACATGTGTGTAGAGATGCAAGGATAACGCTAGTTTGCATGTCAATGCCATGTTTCATTACAGTGATAGACAGCTGTTTAAATATATATATTATATACCATGATTATTAGTTTGGGTAGATGCCATTTAATTGAATGCAAATGAAAACAAAGTTGTAAGGGATGGAAATACATTTTTATTATTATTATTATTGTTTAAAGCCCCAAGTCCTGTAATTTCCACAAACTTGGTTTGTCAAATCAAGTCATTTTTATGTATATAGCGCTTATAAAGCAACTTTACAGTGATAACAGGAAAACTATGCAATGATGCAAAAAGTTTACAGCAGCTCTAAACAAAAATAGTTGAAGTCTCTGATTCAGTTCCATTGTAAAGAAATTATACAGCTTTTTAAGAAAAATATTTGCTATATTCAACCAAATGATTGTTGATCTGAACCAGCTCAATAGTGCTATAGTTTGTGATAATGGCTACTAACTGGTCTTCAGATTTACACTTGCATCGGACTGCTTCCCAGTGTGCTTGATGTAAGTGAATTCTGGATGCGGTTCACGATTCTCTTCTTTACGTTGGATGACTCTTTAAGCCATTCAATGCTGTTATTGGGTCTATCTGTGTATTTTACTCACACACATACATAGTATGTCAGCATACTATGTTGAGAAATTTCAGAAGGAAATTGAATGTGTGTGTGACGTGTGTTTGATCAACTGCCTTACCACTGGTTTAACCCATGTGATGTTTTTCCTCTTGCTCACCTTCCCTATGAAACTCTGAATTTCCCAGTGTGCTAATGTTACTGCCACATTAACGTCAACATGAAACGTCCATAATTCTGGCACATTTCTAAGTTCAACAGGATAATAAACAATAAAATAACACATTATGATCAGGAGAGGTAGGTGCTACAAACCAAACCACTGGAGAGAATGTGTATTAAGAAAGTAAATAGGGTCTGTTCTGATTTCATGTTGACATTAGGATCGAACTGTAGATTATGACACTTCAGGAACACTTTACATAAGGTTCAAATTGTTTACATTAGTTTGAGGTGTAATGTACTCATCCTCAATTGGTTCTAAACCCGTACGAGTTTCTTTCTGCTGTTGAACACAAAAGAAGATATTTAGAAAAATGTCAGTAATCAGATAGTTGATTACTTCCATAGTATGAGTAAAAAAAAACTATGAGTGATCTCTTTTAATGCCTTAGGTGTCATGGACTAACAATAAACACATAAATCTCAGTTAATGTAAATCTATTTTTCTATTGTTGTAATTATATTCTTTTAAATTTGATAAATGTTTCAATGAAAATCAATGTATTATGAAGGAACATGAATAAATAATACATTTTAAAAAAATCTGTAATGATCAAAAATAAATAAATAAAAACTATTACAGTAATTTTTTTCACAGTATTACAGTAATGAGAATTGTAATGGTAAAAACAAATTGAAAAATTGAAAATCAAAAGTGAGCTGTTATGATGCATTACGGTAATTAATACTTACAGTAATGATGCATTACGGTAATGAATAATTGCGGTAATGATGAATCAGTGTAATTGACAGTGTTATTTTAGTATTATTTAGATATTATAAGAATATTTATTCCTATGTTGAATACATTTTTTTTTTAGTTTGTTTGGTAGTTTAGGTTTGCCTTTTTTTTTTTTTTGAGTGTTAGTAAATTCAGTACTTAAACTTACATTTATTTTATTTCAGTTATTCAGTTTCCAAGGCAATTTTTCTTCTAATATTTCTTCATTTCAAATAAAAAATATATATTTTGAATAGTTTTAGTTTACACTACCATAAGTTGAACCTTATTGTAAAGTTTTACTAATAATTCTGCAAGAAAACTGCACTTTTTGCTGAAGTTCCTTTATCAATCTCTGAGGATTGTTAACCTCTCTAAACCCTTTCTGTTTTTACTCCTCTTCCGTCTCTCTTTTTCTCTCTGATGCTTGACCTTCCCCCTCCCCTGTGTGTTTAACCCTTGGCCTGTGACCCGTGGTAACGGCAGACAAAGCGTCAGTGTCTCACTGCTGAGCAGTCCACCATCTTTATGCTCTCCCAGACCTCCAGCAGTGTCAGTTTCTGAACTGAGGCGGAGGTGAACCTACACACCGTCTCTGCATGTGCGTGTGTGTATCAGTGAGTGAAGACCTCCTGAACATTACCGCTACCCAACATGCCTAAAGCATCCGTTTATGCTCCGAGCCTTATATTCCGTCACTCTACGTGTTTGCATGCATGAAACGTGCATGTTTATGTTTGCGAATGTGCATTTTACGTTGCAGATCTGAAGTTGTTAAATGGAAATGCATTTTCTGCTGCTGTACTTTCAGTTCCAGCAAGATACTTCAGTGTCGAAACAAATATTCTGCACATGGGTCTGTTATGCCACATTTTGAGTCTGTTTGTGTGTGTGATGTTTCACAGAGAATGAGGGCTGACAGGATCTTTGAAAGGGTTGAGACAAACATTCATGATTCACTGCTAGATGGGGTTCAGAACACCACTGAGGCCTAGCAACTCTATGGT
This sequence comes from Pimephales promelas, assembly GCF_988280905.1. Taxonomy (NCBI): domain Eukaryota; kingdom Metazoa; phylum Chordata; class Actinopteri; order Cypriniformes; family Leuciscidae; genus Pimephales; species Pimephales promelas. Next base: position 6,975,407 of record NC_142774.1, read on the forward strand.
AAAGAGAATGTGAAGTTGAAGACTAAAGCCAGAAAGAACTAATCCACACTCGACTCAAGTGGAGCTCTAGAGTTCTCAGATGAAGTGTGCGGTTCTAGAATCGTTCTGAGAATTCTAGAATCCTCCAGTGAAAGCACTCGGGGGGGTTAAAAAGCCTTTTCTACACCTGTGTGGGTCTGTTGTTTGGTGTGAAACCTACAGACTGGTTTGCTTTGGTTTGAAAGTATTGGGTTGTGGTTTGGGGTGTGCGGTACTGTATATGGACATGGGGACTACGGGCTCTGACACGTACACAAATACACACAGCAGACTTGACATACAGTTTAACATCTAACACTCTGGCCTGCATGTGTATTTTTACTTGTCTATTAAAAATATTATTTGCATATATTTCTAAATGCCCATTCCTAGAACATGCTTATGATCATTTCTGCTACTGAGCGAATCTCACTCTCATTTTTTATTATTATTATTATTTTTTTTTGTAGAACCACAAACTCAAAACTAAGAAACAAGAAATTATAATTTGCTTAAAGAACATAAAGCCTGTTTTGGGGCCGTTGAGGTTTTTTGCAGTCTGTGAAAAAAAATAAATCTGTAATGATCAAAAATAAATAAATAAACTATTAGTCATTTTTTCAGTCATTTTTTCACAATATTACAGTAATGAGAATTGTAATGGTAAAAACAAATTGAAAAAAAAAATCAAAAGTGAAATTTTATGATGCATTACGGTAATTAATACTTACAGTAATGATGCATTAAGATAATTAATAATTACGGTAATGATGCATTATGATAATGAATAATTACGGTAATGATGCGTTACGATAATTAATTATTACTGTAATGAATAATTAAGGTAAATGATGCATTACGATAATGAATAATTACACGGAAATGATGCATTATGATAATGAATAATTACAGTAATGATGCATTATGATAGTGAATAATTACAGTAATGATGCATTATGATAATGAATAATTACAGTAATGATGCATTACGATAATGAATAATTACGGTAATGATGCATTACGATAATAAATAATTACGGAAATGATGCATTATGATAATTATTAATTACGGTAATGATGCGTTACGATAATTAATAATTACAATAATGATGCATTACGGTTATGATGAATGACGATAATGAATAATTACGGTAATGGTGCATTACGATAATGAATAATTATGGTAATGATGCATGACGATAATGAATAATTACGGTAACGATGCATTACTGTAATATTATTACTGTTTTTAGAGTATTTTTGATCAAATAACTGTCTTGGTGAGCAAAAGAGACTTCTTTCAAAACAATATACCGACCCCAAACTTTTTAACATTACTATAAATTTATTTCATTTTAAAACAAAACTTATTTTTCTTTCGATTTTGGGATGAATTGTAACATTTCACCCTCCTTTTAAGAAAAAACAACAAAAAAACATCCTCTCAATCGATCAGTTTTGCATCTTCTAGGACTGGGCTTGTGCATGTGGTAAACATCCGATGTGTGATCTTGTGAAGTAATATATTTTATTATTTTTTTGCACCGCTTCTTGCTGGGGCTTTGGATATGGGTTGATGTGACCAATACCAGCATTTACATGCATGTATATGATGCAATCTGCTAATTCATTCTCTTTCTCTCCGTTACCTCCTTCTTTTCTCCAGGATGCTGATAAGTTGTATAAAGGCCACCTGTCCGAGTTCACCCCCCTGTCCTCCCTCCATGCTCCACCTGCGCGAAAACATGACAGACGGGGCAACGAAAGCCAGAACCACACACACCGCAGGTCTGACTCCTCCCGTCCCAAAAAACTCATGTGTACCTACTGGGGTGGCAGGCCCGACTACTGCACCTTCAGCTCCTTTCTCCGAATAGGAGAGAACCCAAGATTCTCTGGGGCAGCTTACGCCTACAGCACGCCAGGTCCAGAGACGTCCGTATGATAGTCTCTCTAAAACAAACAGTCCGGTTATCTAATCCAATTCGGCCTCGCTTATCAAAGGGTCAAGATTGGGACGCTATTGGGAGACCAATCTTGACTCGTCACCCTTTATCTGAAGCAAAAGCACTGAAATTGGCTCTTGTGGCGAACGCTAATGGGCGGTAGTGATGCTGTGTGTTCGTTTTGGAGCTGGAGGAAGGCCAAACAGAATTGGCCGCACCATCTACTGTGCTAAGTGGCCTTGGGACCTATTTACCTTGATTTGTGTGTGTGTGTACGTGAGAGCGTGTTTCCTTTACACCGTGGGTTTACGTGTTCGCTCACCTACCCTTGTAATCCTTCATGTGAAAAATTACTTGAAAACAACACTGGGCAGTAGTAGCACAAATCTCTCCATCTCAAACGCAACCTCTACCACTGAATATGATTGTGGATGACAGTTAAAATGGCCTCGGATGCTCTGAAAACTGACTTTTCTTTGTTCTCTCTCGTCTCCCCTTCCCTTTTTTTATCCCGTGCTCCTTCTCTTTTCTTGTCCTACTTTTTTATAGAACAAACTGGTGTTGCTTTTGCGCAAACCTGTTATGGAGGAACACTCCATAGGCTGCGATTGTCTTTGTCCGATTGCATTGTAAGTGGCTAAATTTGGCCATTTCTGCTGCTGCACTGTACTAGAGTGAACTAGGTGTGTGTGTGTGTGTGTGTAGGCCTTTGTTAGAACAACTATAAAAAGACATATTGTAACTGGACTGTCATTATGTTTCACCCTTTACCTTTCAAAAAGGTGGAAATCCACTCATTCTACTCTTCCAAAGTTTTTAAAACCATCATGACAACCAGTTACTCTGTCCGAGCTGCTTGACGATTTGCTTTAAAATTCTCTAGTTCCCTATAATCAGTCCTTTAGTTTTTGTTTCGTTTTTTAGAGTAGAACCGGATATACAACTCTAAAGGCTACGCTAGCCATCTTAGCTTAACTGTTCTGCCTTAATGTTAATGTTTCCCATCTTTTACACCACAGTTTGGAACCAAAGGTTGTGAAATACGGAGTATATAAATGTGTGTTAGTTGCCTTATGCTTAAAGAGAAGAGGAGGGAAGGTTTTTTGATGGCATTCCCAAGAATCCCACCACACTGCCTTAAGTTAACATTGCACCAGCTGAGGATGTAGAGCGATAAATGTAGTATTCGACATCTTCCAGTGCCGCCAACACACAGCCCAGGGCTCCTGAGGAACAAAAAAAACAATGAAATGTAACATTTCTGTTGGCGTAGACGTCTTTGAGCGTTCACAAAAAGTACAAAAGACCTTTTTTTTGTCTGTATTTTTATGATTGTAACATCCATGACTGTTCCCTAAGCCTTTGATGGACCTGCTGGAGCCCTGTGCTGGGTTGCTATCATGTTTTTTGTTGCACATTACTGATTTATGATTCTGATATAAATAAGTCAGATGTAATTAGCATGTGGTCCTGTTCACAAGCAACTCAAGCAAGGTCAGCATGACAGATGGCCTATCTTGGGCACTATGTTCAGAGAAATGGCTCCTTTCTAGTGGAAATGTGCCTCACACCTGACATTCTCATCTTGTGAAGTGCGTTCGGTTCCATCTCCGTCGAGTCGAGTCGCGGAATTTTGATTCGCATTGATTTAAGTTTAATTTGAATGCAGTTCGGATTAAATTCCCAACATGGCGTCATGACTTTTGCGTAAACATACACGCCACTTTCAAGTCAAGTGGCGTGTTATTTATACACGCGTGCATGTCTACGCCGTTAAGTGTCCGAGTGATTCTGCGTGTATGTACACGCCGTTAAATGTCTGAGCGAAACGAAGCAAAATGTAGATCTACATCTGGGGAGCGATATTTTTTTTTCCTAGGATGGTAGGGGAAGACTCATAAATGGTATTAACCCCAGTGACGGGTAGGTTTAGGGACGGGGTTGGGGTAGCTCATATATTTATATACAGTAATGTAACGTTAAAGGAGTAGTTCACTTTTCAAAAAACGTTTGCCGATAATTTACTCACCCCCATGTCATCCAAGATGTCGACGTCTTTCTTTCTTCAGTCGAAAAGAAATTAAGGTTTTTGATGAAAACATTCCAGGATTTTTCTCCATCAATGGGAACCAAACGGTTCAAGGTCCAAAAGAACGAATCTTTTTAATTTTTTTGAACGAGTCATTTGCTTCATTCAACGAACGAATTGACTCGGAAAAAGATTCGTTCATTTTGATAAACGAGTTCGAACAGGTGAGTCACACAGAACAGAGCAAGGCGAATATTTGAGCTTCTAAAACTTAAATTTTTTTTTTTTCGATCGTTTCGCTTGATAAGACCCTTATTCATCGTCTGGAATCATTTAAAGCCCTTTGAACAGTTTGAAACTGTATTTTGCACCTTGAACCGTTTGGTTCCCATTGAAGTCCATTATATGGAGAAAAATCCTGGAATGTTTTCATCAAAAACCTTCATTTCTTTTCGCCTGAAGAAAGAAAGACGTGGACATCTTGGATGACATGGGGGTGAGTAAATTATCAGCAACGTTTTTTGAAAAGTGAACTGCTCCTTTAAGTCAACGGCGTTCATAAACACGCTGAAACGCGATTATGCGTCTTGATAGCACGCCAAAAATGGAAATACGAATTGGCGTGTCATACATACACCATTTCATGAGATCAATCTGAAATTCCACTGTAACACAGATGAGATGGATATGGAACTGAACCGAACTAAAAAAAGTCCCTCCTTCCCTGCTGTCCTTCACATTCCATGCTTGTTTTTCTCGTTTTGTTTTTGCTTCCGTCGATTCTTGAATGTAGTTTTGCTTTCCTGGAGCATCATCTCCTCATCTCGACTTCTTTCCTGGCCCGGGTTTCCTTCTCTCACCCTGTCATTCTGTTCTCATGATGAGGCCAGTCGCCCATTTCACCATTTTAACCATCATCCATTAAAGAGAGACAAAGTAGGTGATGTCAAAGACCATCAAGGTCACTGTTTTGATGGTTACTCTATAGGTGCCTTCTGGTGCTTTTTAACCTCAATGTTCATGCGTTGCACATACGTGTGTTTTAACTGCCCATCAGTTGGCCTGCAACAGAGAATGTCAGATTAAGGAATTGCATTATGGGTATAGCTAGCTAATATTTTTGAACAAAATCTTTTGGTCAATGTTAAAGAAAAGTCACAGAATAGTAATAGAATGTCCTTTTTTCATGCACACATTATATCTACAGTATATTGATGTCGAGGTTTACAAAGGCTGAGTGGATGGATGAGTGCATAACAAAATGAACGCATTAACTTTGTTTCTGATTTCATTTGTGTGAATGTATAATCTGCCTGAAATCTGTCAAACACTGTCTATTTTATTGATTATCCAAGTCTGAACTTTGCATGCCGAAGTGATGGACCAATCACTGAGCTTTATCAAGCGATTATGAGTCATATTCTTATTTATATAAACCACTTTTATTTTTTAATAACTTGTGTTCAAACTTCCAGTCCAGTCCAAGTGATGCTAATCAATGCTGGCGAATCTGAAACAAAACAAGAATGTGCTATGATTTGAAGTAGCCAAGACTAATATAATAGGGGTAAATTAATGCATTCATGTTTTTTTAACTGTATTTTTTATTTTGAATTTCACTGTATTTCCTAGTATTTTGTTCACTATTACACTATCTCTGGCTTCCTGAATGTAACAAAAAAAGAAATTGTGCACTACAGCGTTAATTGGATTGCTGCGAATGACGACTACAAGCCACCACAGCTGGTTCCAGAACAAATGTCCCTTCACAAATGTGTTTTCTTGTTTCTGACATACTGTTGTTTTGAATCAGAACGATTTCTTGTAATATAAGAATAATTTGATCACTGAACGCTGTCTGCCTCAGGGGTGCGTTCAGGCACTGGCGAACACTATTCTGTCCGTCTAAAAAAGGCTATATGAAGTAGGTATTTTGTATATCGTGGAGAGAAAAAAAAAGAGAGTCTTTTGCTACTTTTGTATCTGGATGAAGAGAACTTCTCGGAATGTTCTAAGAGTTCGAATGTTACTGTTCCGTTTAAATGAAAACAAACACCAAATGTAAGGTCATGGGAGAAATCAACTTCAGTAAAGATGAAAGTTTGACAAATATAGCTTTAACAGTTTGTCGTTGTTTTTTTTTATTTTATTTTTTTTTATAGATGATTTTAAATATGTTTGAGGTAGTTTTTAAGATTATGTGCATGGTCATTGCTCACTCTGACTATAGGAAGATGAAATACACTTACTGTTTTTAAAGCAGGTGTGACCAAATATTTGATTAGATGTCTACTGCTATAACTGTAGTGGGGCTTCATCTGTGCCAGCCTGTTCGGATTAACGAAATATCTATTGCTTTTTGTTTTATCTGCACAAAGCGTGATGTTGCTCATAAATTTATTATATATATATATATGTATACTACTGTACACTTTACAGCATATACAGTATGTAGTAATATTCATGTACAGTTTGGGCGCATTTTGTATAAAGTTTTTAAAAGATTGATATCTGTAGATATGTGGATTTTTGCCGGTTTTAGCTATTAACAGCAAGAACATGTACATTTGCTTGTAATAAAGAAAGAGATTTAAATGTTTGTAAGTCTTGTGCCTTTTATCTTTCTGTAAGACAGGAGAGATTGTTGGCTAATAAAATATCACCAAAACTAGTTTTTGTACCTAGGAGGGGGGAAACAAGTTGGAAAGTTGTAGAAAAAGATAAATAATTCACTAACAATAATTATCAAGTAGTGATTTTGTTAATCATTTGCAATCATTTGAAGACGCTTTTATCCAAAAACGACTTACAAATGAGGAGAGCAATAGAAGCTATCAAACCAAAAATGATCATACTAAATATTACATCATTTACAAGTTATAAGATCATTATAATTCAATTATTATAATGAAATCAACAATTATTAATAAAAATGTGTGTTGTTTCAATACAATAGCCATCATTTTATAATATTTTTTTAAATAATAAAACAAAAACAAAGAACAATTATTTATAATATATCAAAATTATTAACCTACATTTTTGTTATTATGAATCAATACAAATATGTTTTTTATTTAAATAAATGACATGAGTAAATTATTGTGAGTTATTTATTTATTTATTTTTATTTTTGTGTCTGTTTTTATTTTATTTTATCATTATGTTATATTTATTCTTCATAAATGTAATAAGGATGATAATAACAAATAATATTAAATCATTCATAATTATTAGTGCTGTCAAATAGATTAATTTTGATTAATCAAATGGTCTGACATAAACATTTCTGTGTGTGCACGCGCATACGTGTGTATATTAATCGAATCCATATATATATGAAGAGTTCAGATGCAAAAGTCTCTATAAGTGCCATTTGAAATTTTCTTCTAAAATGATCATTTTTATCAAACTTGTATATTTAAGTTCAGTAATTTCACTTAAATGGCAATGAAGATTACCTATTAACTGCCATTTAAGTGAAATTACTGAACTTAAATATACAAGCTTGATAAAAAATTATCAATTTAGAAGAAAATTTCAAATGGCATTTAGAGGCTTTTGCATCTGAACTCTTCATATATCTATATAGATATATGAAGTAGCCAAGACTAATATAATAGGGGTAAATTAATGCATTAATATATATATATATATGAGTAATAAAGTATATATATATATATATATATATATATATATATATATATAAGTATATACAAATATAAGTATATATATATAAATATGTGTATATATATATATATATATATATATTTATATATAAGTATATACATGTACATATATATATATATATATATGTAATATATATATGTTAGATACGATTAATCGCGATATTAATTATTCATATAATTTATGTGCGAGTGCAGAGTTTTGTACTCAGAGTTACTTTTTAAGGTTTATAGTCCTGCGCACCATTCATACACTTATTACCCCATTTCAGTGTTTAGTAAAAGACAACATAATAATAATAATAATTTCCAAATGACTTAATTACATTTTGCGTTTTACGGAACGTTTGTAGAGAGGAACGCTTTCCAAAGTCTCACTTTACAGCCGGATGTTTTTCCGTTGCGCACCGTTGCCGTGTTTTCCGTTTAGTGTCCGATGTGGGCGCTTTTCGGCGGGTTCCGTTAAAATGGCGCTGTTGTTGCTTTCAGCTGAAACCCACCGTATTAAAAGCGACAGCGGTTAAAAGCACGCCGCGGACCGCTTCTGCTCGTACGGGAGGGGATATATAATTGCACAATGGCGACTCTTGATCAGAAATCACCCAACGTGCTTCTGCAGAGTCTGTGCTGTAAGATCACGGGCAAGAGTGAAGGTAAAGAAACAGCTATCAACCGCTTACATCACTGTCACACAGCTGCTTAGTAACATGATCAGTAACGTTATGTGTAGCGATTAGTAAATGGGGGGTTTCGTTGAAAACAGATTATTTGATGGAGGGTCTCCTCCATCGATGGGATGCTGTAAGCGAACAGGTTGGCAAAACATTAGGGAGATGCTGGTTAATACAGGGCCCCTGTTTCAAATGGCCCTTTAGATCAATAAAGACCCTGAAGATTCAAACCTGTTCACAACCAACGCCATTATTTATTAACTATGTTATCAGCTCACTGATGCTGTCATATTTCGCAGTAGGATGTGTGAATCTGCAAGAACACATCATGAGCAGCTCATCAGTGGATCTAGCAGAAGTAGACACACAGCAGACCTACAGGAATATGATCCCTGCTGTCAGCTAATGACTTTATGTAGAACCAGACACCATTTCATGTGGTAGATTTTGAATTGGGTCCTCATTTAGATCCTGTTATCCTGTTATGAAAGGTGTCTTGTGAATATTTATGAAAATGCTTTTGTATGTAATTTTAAGTTATGAATGCTGTTGTTTGTGTATCTTCTCAGCTGACGTAGCTCATCAGTTCCAGTATGCAGTGCGGGTCATCGGAAGTAATTATGCACCCACAATTGAACGGGATGAGTTTCTGGTGTCTGAGAAAATTAAAAAAGAACGTGAGTAATCTAAAACCCTGTTCTTACCTTATTCACGAGCTATTATCATTTCTGGTGGCGCTCATGGATCATTCTGTGCAGGGCTTAACAATAAAGATAATCTGTTTGATTGATCCGGGTAGTTGGACCAATATATACTTGCACTGAGAATACAAATATTTTTGACAACAACAACATATATTTATGTCAGCAAGAAATGTTTATCATTAAACATTGTCTCTGTACAAAAATGAACAGCTATACATTCATAAGCACTTTTTGATGGGTATATGGTGATTTGTTTATAATTTTCAACCCATTCGTGGTTCCAAAACAATCAATTCTTTAAATGTATAAATAAATAATTTTCAGTACATTTATAGAAAGCAAGAAGTTTGCATGGCATGTAGGCCTAATCATCATTAAGCAAAAAACATGTTTAGTGCTGTCAGCAGTTATTTCATAATCTAGACTGATAAAAACATGAATAATTATGATAACTAACATACCATTTAAAATGAACTCTAATGTAATTACAGTTTTAAGTTTGTTACTTTCCACTGTAAAAGTAGTTGTCTTTACCCCTTGGCCATTCATTTTAAGCTGTAGTTTATACCAATGATTATAATTATTTATCCAAAGATGAGACACTCCTTTGTCCATTTAATTTATTATGGTATTTAATATATTGTGCTTTTTTGTTGTTGTTGTTGTTATTTGAAGATGAAATAATCTGAATCAGGTCTTTCAACAGGTCTTAAAGGGATAGTTCACTTTGAAATAAATTTTTGGTGTGTTTTAGCTTACCTCAAGTGCATCCAAGATGTAGGTGTCTTTGTTTCCGCAGTAGTTTCAATTTTGATATTTCTAGGTCAAACTGTCTTGTCTGTCAGTCATATAATGGGGGTCTATGGTCACCACCTCAACGAACAGTATTTATGTCATTTTTAGCTCTTGTAACCACAGCCACGTCCAAGTGATCTGAGGGCGTGGGCGCTTCGGTCTGCGCAAGCACCTTACGCCACTCAAGTGAATTAATTTCAAATTAAAAAATTAATTTCAAAGTGAACTATCCATTTAAACTCATCAGGCAATTCTTTAATATTTCAGCCTTGTGTGATTCAAATGCAAAATAACTAACTTTTTTATTTTTGGCTTCTTTATTAGTGTTGAAACAAAGACGGGAAGCAGATGCTGCCCTGTTCTCTGAGTTGCACAGAAAGCTTCAGACCCAGGTCAGTCTCCACAATGTGTTGAGTTTATATTAATATTTCCATAGATATTCAAGGACTGCGTATTGTTTTATGCACATGTTGATTTTGTTGTCTGGTGAACAGGGCATATTGAAACATAGATGGTCCATCTTATACCTCCTACTCAGCCTCTGTGAAGACCCAAGGAAGCCGTCCAACCGGGTTCCTGTATGAAATATTTCTCCAGTCATTCACTGCACAATAACATAATGAAAATCATTTGATCTTTATGTATGAGGGCAGAGGTAATGTTCTTTCCTGTCCACAGGTGTGTAGTTATGGACCTCTGCTTGCCCAGGCTTTGCCTCGGGATGTCCACTCCACCCCGTTCTACTACGCCCGTCCCCAGAGCCTCCCGCTCAGCTACCCAGAGCGCTCTGCCACTGCCCATAACTCCAGCATGGCCACCAGTGGCATCAGCAGTATGGGAGTGTTCTCCATCAACGGGCCTGGACCGACCCCTCCGTCTCTGCTTACTGGGTGAGTGGCAGTGATGGACTTGCAATTTAAGAGTTAAAGGAGCTGTATGTAAGATTGTGGCCAAAACTGGTACTGCAGTCACTTTCAAATTACTGTAGAGCGGTGTATCCCCTCCCCACTGACTCGAGGTTGCCAGATATACTGCAGGATCCAACTTTTTTTTTTATCCGACACGTTTGAGGTAACTAGAACAGAGCTGGCAACCCGGATTCTGCATCGGAGGAGGGTGGAGCATCAGGCCAAAACACAACATCAACATCAGTTGAGGGCTGCAACTTCACTTTTTAAATGACAATATCCTGGCTGGACTACTGTTGTCAGTGATATAAGTATTTGAAATGTCTAGTGACATATCAGGGCCATTTTATGATTATTTGAAATAAATTCTTACATACAGCTCCTATAAATGCAGAAATACAGTGACCATGAGCCGTCAAGCTCCAAAAATGACTAAAATCAGCATATAATTTGCTTATGCCACATGTTGCATCTGCTTTGAAGCCAGTAATTCCAAATGGGAAATGACCATATTTATGCAGAATGGCTTCAACACCCATTGTGAATCAAATACTACCGTTTCATCTCAGCAGAATCGACAAGTATAAAGTATTATTACAATTTAAAATTAAAACTTTCAATTTGAATGTATTTTAAAAGGCTTCTGTTATGTTTTTTAAACTTATTTTCAACTTTCTTTGGTATGTAATGTTGCAGTTTGAGCATAAAAAAGTTCTGCTAAGTTACAAAGTCATATTTCAAAGTTATTCTCTATACAAGTAAATACCATTTCTGAATCCCTCAAAATCCTTGATTTGTGGTCTTGATTTCTCTTTCTGCAACATATACCTAGGACTGCAACTAACGATTATTTTGATAAATCGATTAATCGGACGAATACTTGGTTTTTCCCTTCGATTAATCGGATCAAATAAATTCAATCCGATTTTTGTTTTGTTTATTATAACTAAATAAAACCCTAAATCAAGGTATTTATGTGTAAAAGTGTACTTTAAAAAGTGCAAAAGCCACACATTGAGTTTTACCAAAATCAATATTTGCATTGTTTTTGCATTGTTTTTAATGATAATTGCGGCTGGCAAGTTGACAACCATGATTAATGTAAAAAAAAAAACACAGACATGTTGTTCAGATGTGAAGATATTACATTTACATTTAGTCATTTAGTAGACGCTTTTATGCAAAGCGACTTGCATCTGAGGACTAAATCAAACAAGTCATTGTGAAGAGGCAATAACAACAAAAGAAGTGCTCAAAATATAAAGTTCAAACATTGCTCAGAGTAGTAGAGCAATGAGTTTTTGTAATATGGTCTGAACCAGTTTTGATTTCATGGTGACTTTAAAGAAACCGAAAGTAAAGCAGAGTATTCAGGCAGAGGATGAAAATGGGTGCTGCAAAAATGGAAATTATAATAAAAATGTTTTATTTATTCAACATTCAATTATGTAAATGTGTTCTATTAGACCCCATTAAAAAATGCTGAACCTGTAAATGAGCTAATAGGACCCATTTAAAATCTTTGTTTCTGGTTTGTTTCAACTAGAGCCAGACCGATATATCGGCAGACCGATATTATCGGCCGATATTAGGCATTTTCCAAACTATCGGTATCGGCAGTTATAATGGCCGATAAATGAATATTTCAAAAATAAAATAAAAACAGACGAAACACGCTTGAACCATGTCATGAGTGTTAGAGTTGTATAGTTTGTCCACCAGAGGGCACTCTACACTGTTCCTATTGGCAACACTCGTTGAGTTGGTCACGATACATACATTGCTTGAATAACAATTAAAAGAACATCCCCGTCAGTTCTCTTAACTCAAATAAGCTTGACAAAATTTGTGACTGTCCAGTTTAAATAAATAAATAAATAAAATATCGGCCGATATATCGGATTTTAAAATCCAAAAATATTTGTATCGTATCGGCCTTCAAAATCCTTTATCGGTCGGGCTCTAGTTTCAACACTCATATTTATTATTTTTTTCATTGTTTTTGTCTACAGGGGAAATAAACACGCTCATGTAAAGTGTTTCATACTATACATTTGCAAAAAAAAGTCTGTTTCTAAGTAAAGACCGAGCAAAATTTGTTTGCAGGGCCTACTTATATTTTGTATAAGCTCAGTGTCTGTCTACACACTAGCCATGAGCAACTAATATTGCTCCCATTAGATTCACTAAAACTATTTATTTACATTAAGTGGCTGTCGTGTCACGTATCAATGGACCTTCGGTTGATGCATGCGGTTTCATAAAATTGAATTTGAAGTGCTTTATTTTGCTTCATGTTGTCCTTTACCCAGTATCAGTCAAATGGGTTTTTCTTTCTCTGGTTTTAATAGTTTTTTTTTCTTCAATAAAACAGCTATTGTAATTGTAGCATGTTTAATTGAATTTAATTGCCACACGCTCATCTATTATTAACACAGCTGTCTAGCGCCTGCAGCACTTAAGATATTTTTAAATATGACCATGTACTCCAAGCCCTGAATTAATTGATTTCTGGATCCATTTGACGGTAAATCTGTCCAACCCACGGCATCATTAAAGTGTCTGTACTTCAGTGTCATTATTTGTTAAAGCTCACCGTTACGAGGTAATTAGTGAATTCCCACAGATATCGCTAATGGAGTGCAAGGATGTGTCTCAAGACAAAAGGCACAAAAAAATACTGACCACTTTCCTTGAGTTTGACCTTCTGTTGAGTTTAGCTGTTAAATGAAGTGCAGAGGTTTTCAGATAAACTTGAGTGTATTTATATAGGAAACTTTTTCCACGCTTGTCATTTTCTGCTTGTTTTTCAGACCTGGACCTCAGCCCGTCAGTGAGTCTATGAGAGGGTCTCGTCTAGCCTGGACTCTCCCAGTGTCCAGTTCGCCCTCTGGGTCAGGTGCTGCCCCTCGTCCCACCAGCGGACCCTCTTCCAGTCCGGCACCCAGACCCCCACAAAGACCGAGACGGGATGGAGATGGCAGTGGTGAGTGTTTGCAGCAACAATCACTGTTTTGTTAAAGGAAAAGAACAGGAAACAATTGGGTGACTGATACTATATACTAAAATGAATAAGGTATTTAGTATTAATGATAGTATTTTAAACTCAAGATGAAACTGATATTCCTTTGTGTCGTAAAACTGCTTCTCGAACAAGAAAAAATGTAATATAATAGTATACAATAGTATAGTTGATTTTAATGTTGAGACTTTAATTCGTATTAAAAGTAACAAAGCACAAAGCTTTTTTGCGATTATCGGGTGGTAGGCGCTACAAATAATGTTTAATGAGGTTTTCACGCATCAACAGAAAACAACACGGATTTAAAAAAACGTATCATTATTGATTAAAAACAAGAAATGAATATTGTAAATCCAGAGCTAGTGTCCACAATGCTGTCAAAACGTGCCATCGGAGAAGCGCTAATTAAGCGTTTGTTTCGGTCACTGATTTTGAACCGAAACCGAAAATATCTGTTTTGTCAGTAGCCAACATTTTAGTGCCTCCCTAATTACATAAAAAAAAAAAAAAAAAACATTTAGAATCATCCAGTTTGATTTTATGGTGACTTAGAAATAGAATAATTAAGAAAACAAGTGTTTGTTTAAAAATGTGGTAAACACCAGTGATGGGAGTGACCGTCTGGGAGTTTTTGCAATAGATGGCATAAATCTTGGTGGACAAGCCCTCGTTTTCAAGTAGTTTTAGAATACTTAAAGGGATAGTTCACTTTGAAATTCATTTTTGGTATGTTTTAGCTTACCTCAAGGGCAGTAGTTTGTTTTGTTTCTGCAGTAGTTTCAATTTTGATATTTTTAGGTCAAACCGTTCGTGTACATCAGTCATATAATGGAGGTCTATGGTCACCACCTCAAAGAGCATGCACAGAGAAGTCCAAATTAAACATGCTTTAATGACTCATAAATGTAAGTACAGGCCATCAATGTGTACTTACATTTACGAGTCATTAAAGCATGTTTAATTTGGACTTCTCTGTGCATGCTCTTTGAGGTGGTGACCATAGACCTCCATTATATGACTGACAAGAACGGTTTGACCTAAAAATATCGAAATTGAAAATTCTGCGGAAACAAAGACACCTACATCTTGGATGCCCTTAAGATAAGCTAAAACATACCAAAAATTAATTTCAGTGTGAACTATCCCTTTAAGATTAGTTAGAATAGATAAGTGCCTTTTGTATTAGATTTTTCTCCGTTCTTGTAGAGAGAGAAAAAAATGTCTCCACTATTTCAGAGGTGTTTAAGATGCAGTCGGCCACATAGCACCACATTCTCTGTGACAGATTTATGAGCATGGCCTTAACAGTTTTTTAATTGAAATTCTCTTTTTTTTCCCGCCACAATTCTTTCTTTCTCTTCTTCTGACCCAGCTGAGATCGGGGAGGCTGCTCTCGTCCGAGACATTCTTTATGTCTTCCAGGGAATAGACGGAAAGTTCATCAAGATGTGCAGCCCAGAAAACTGCTACAAAATCGACTCAAAGGTGATGCTTTATTAGCTAGCTGGATCTTTCTTTTATTACGGTTCTGTCTTTATTTTTCTTTCTCTTTTTGATTTTTGTTGCTCTTTCGCCCACATGCAAGACAGTTGCGTTGCTTAGCAACCTTAAACAATGAAAGGAAAATTTGGGAGCGGTACTTGGCACATTGAGATCAACTGGCAAATTTACAGCTTCAAGTCGCGTTGCATCCAGTTTAAATGAATACTTTACATCGCAAAATATTTCTATTACAAATACATTTTGTTCTTTTAAACTTTCTTTTCATCAAAGAATCCTGAAAAATAATTTATTAGTGGTTTTCACAAAAAATATTTGAACAGCAAATCAGCATGTGACACTGAAGACTGGAGTAATAATGTAGAAAATTCAGCTTTACATCACAGGAATAAATTTATTATAAACTGCAATAATACAAATATTACTGTTTTTATGGTATTTTTTTTGTCATATAAATGCAGCCTTGATGAAAAATCTTACCGATCCCGAAATGTGGAATGGTAGCATATATTAGCATAAAATGATATAGAGAAAAACTGTAGCAAGGTCATTGTCACTGTAAAATTATGAATGGAGTATGTGCCATTTTATGAGAACATTTTCATAATGTTTGCTTATTGTGTTCTTATAAAGCAATTGTTTAATTACAACACATTTAAATGCCACCACAAATAAAAAGTTTTATTTAATCATAATAAACAGCACATCAAATCACTCAGTCATTCATAATGACTGTAATAACAAAGCAAGTGTTAGTTTAAGTGAGTTCTTATTAAACAAACTTAAGTAGGGTCACCTGTTTTGTAAGTGCATAATGGGAAATGTAGAAGCATTGATCTCATCATCTGTCTGGCTGTAACTAACGTTGGCCCATCCATTTGTGCCAAGAGGCTCCCCAGGTTTATTTTTTTCACATTCCTGGCAGACGTTGACCAGGAATCATCGATCAGGTGTCCTTTTTAAGTGACACTTTTAAAATGGAGCATCCATTTGTTTGGAAAAGAACAATGTGCTTTTTATGTCCAGTGAGGTATGCCAGATAAATAAGCACTCTGATGGGCCAGACCTGTTTGGTTTTGTTTTGGACGTGACATGCCCTTAGAACCTCAGATGGAGATAAATGCCTTCATTTCATAAAAACCTAAAAGTCAAACTCCATGTCAGTGTATTTGTATGTATTACATGCTGTCACCCCCCTTTTTTTAATAGACATGAAAATGCACATTTCGAACTTAAATGGTTGTAATTCAAGAATGTTTTGGAATATAGACATAAGATTGGTGTTATTTTAAAGAAGACATTTGGCAGATTTTTGTAGAAGTGAAATGAATTAAGTAGGTGAAACAGAAAAAAAAGTTATAGAAGTTTGAGTTTATGGAAATGTTAAAAAGTAATTATACAATGTTATTCATATGTTATTCACAAAAAGTAATTATTCATATTTTATATAAAATATATATTTTCAAAACCTGGGCTACTCTAAAACTGCAGAAAAATCTGTCAAATTGTAGGTTGATATTTCAAAAAATGAGCTTTCAGTAAAATTTTGTTTGGGCGCAGTACCAAACGCTTCCACTGGGTCACTACCAGTCTCCATTTCCATGTGTTTTGAGTGATTTGAAAAATTATTTCCACAATTTTTATACAATTTATGAAGTAAATATCCTTTTCATAGGTAGTATGGGAAGTTTGGCAGATTTTGATATGAATTCAACCTCTAATAAACACATACAAAGAACATGCATGTGCGTCATAGCTCACTGCCACATCACAAATTGTGAATTTATAATTTTTTTCTTTATTTCAAACTTTTCAGACCTTTTTTCTAAAATAATTAAATGGGTGCTATCTTTTGATCTTTTCATCACTATTTCAAAATAAAGGTCTGAACACTTATGAGTATGAAAATATTCTTGTTGCATATTTATAAATTATGGCTCCTCTGTAATTTATTTTTAAAATCAGTCACCAAATATGGAAACTAGAGATTGTAAGCTTTCAATTGATATAGTTTGTCAATATTACTTAAGGTTTTTACTGTTTTAAAAATATAATGGCAAACGTCCCGCCTGTGGGACGTGACAGTTAATGAAGTATAGATGTATATAATCTTAATATGAGGACATGTGTTGACATTTACCCAGATAGCATGAGTTAAACTAATCTTTGGATCAGGGCTGCACCATATAAAAATAAACTCATATTGCAACATTTAGTTTTTTCTGCGATCTGTGTTGTGATGTAAAAACAGTGTCACCAAATGACTTTGAAAGCTCTATTTTTAAAGAATTAATGTGATAATCTAGAATGATTGAGGTGATTATGTAGGGGAGTGAAGCTGCGTAGATAATAACATAGAAATTACAAGAATAAGATAAATACAATATAAAAACAAAGATACAAATTAAATAAACAGCGCTTTATATTTTTAAGGTAAGTCTAACAGTAACAAACACTTGTAAATAACACTGCGTAGTCTTCACTGTATAAATTTAAATATAATTCATCTTTGTTTAATTGAAACTGCAAAAGTGGTTCTCTTTGTAATTCGTTGTTTGATTAACATCAATGACTGGGGTATATTAGGCTGCTGTCACTTTAAGAACTAATGCACTGATCCTATAATGATACACATCCATTTTCTTTCGTTCACTCAAGCCATATTTGACAGTATTTGCGAGGATACTCGCCGAGATGGGTATTTTAAAATTATTTTGCATGTGTGTTTGCATATTACTCAACTATTTAACTTACAAATACAATCAGTTGTTTTTCTTATAGTCCATTAGTATGTAATCATTAATCATAAACATGTTGTTGACTGTATTTTTTGCTTTGTAGGTGCCGCTGTGTAAGTCTCTGAGAGACACTAGCAGCAGGCTAGCAGAGCTCGGCTGGCTCCACAATAAAATTAGAAAATACACAGATTCCCACAGCTTGGATCGAGCCTTTGGCCTAGTCGGACAGGTAGGAAATGTGACATGGCTGACAGTGAACACATCATATACAACCTTAACTGCTACACAGATCTTTTTGATGCTGGATCTACTCTTTATTTGACAAAAGGTAATACTTTTGTTTAGCAGACTATCACGTTTCTCACCCTTGTTCTCAGAGTTTTTGTGCTGCGTTGCATCAAGAGCTGAAGGAGTACTACAGATTGCTGTCTGTACTTCATGCACAGGTGAGTCCGAGGAGAATGTGTGTGTTTGACCATGAAACATTTATTTGATTTAGCCCCTTTTCTGCTGCTGCTTCTTTGCTGGAGGAATCTGCAGGATAACATAGTCAGAAGTTGCGATAGTCTTTTTAAAAGTATTAAAAGCAGCTTAATAAGTATGAGAACCAGTGCCATTTCTGTGAAAAAGTGGTAATGGTATTGTCTGTGTGTGTTTAGCTCCAGGTGGAAGATGATCAGGGTGTAAACGTGAGCGTGGACAGCAGTCTGACTTTAAGGAGACTGCTGGTGTGGACCTACGACCCCAAGGTTCGGCTGAAAACACTGGCCGCCCTGGTGGATTACTGCCAAGGTTAGTGATGAAACGGCTCATTTAAAAGATACAGGATTAACATCATGTTTCATTGTAATAGGAGCATTTAGCACAAAGACATCAGCCTCAGTTTGGTTTCTCTCACAGGGCGTAAAGGAGGAGAGCTGGCCTCAGCTGTACATGCGTATGGGAAGACAGGTGACCCCCACATGAGAGCATTGATCCAGCACATCCTTGGTCTGGTGTCCCACCCTATTCTCAACTTCCTGTATCGCTGGATCTATGACGGGGAGCTGGAGGATACGTACCATGAGGTCAGGACATGAACACGCACTGCTTTTCTTTGCAGAGTCATCCTTGCTAGAACTTTCTGTATTAAATACGTATAGTTACTTCGACACTGCAATGATTTTCGCTATGATTTTGCTGGCAGAATAGAATTAAGTGATGCATTGGTTTTAATTCACTTTTAATTTAGTCATTGTCTCTTTAATTTAGTCGTAATCCGTTTAAACAGATTACGTCATTAGCAATAGAGCCAGACCGATATATCGGCCGACCGATATTAGACATTTTCCAAACGGTATCGGCATTTATAATGGCCGATAAATGAATATTTCAAAAATAAAATAAAAGTGGTCGAAACACGCTTTAAAGGTGCCATCTGTAAAAATTGAGGTTAAAATATCCCAAAAATGAGCAACACGCATCAAAAGATTGAGAAGAAATAAGGTTGATGATGTCATTAAAAAACTGACAAGTAATAGTGCTGCCGAGATATTAACCTGAATTAGCATGCTAAATTACTAGCCCCGGCCCGGCAGGTGTCGTAATACCAGTTTCGACCATGGGAGGCGGTATGCGGGCGGGCAACGTTACCACCAGCCAAACTGCAGTACACGAGTAAGTCGCGCTCGCGCCAGCTTGTGTGTACTTGAACCTGACGTCAGTCGTGTGGAAAATACAGCCCACTACTACATTTCAGTTCAGGGAAGAGTTAAAAAAAAATGATTGGTCGATATTATGCATGAGGAATACATTTTGGTAAGTTGTAGCATACTGTATCTTTCAACAGTGTTCGTGTTCTTTTACCATTACCTAGTAGAGATGATCGGTTCACGTGTGCTAGGGATCTGTCGTGTAAAGCGCCAATACTGTATTTATTGTTTGAATTGCATAATAAAATGAACAGAATCTGAGAGCTGACATCGGTCTCCGTGTCCTTTTCTGTGCATGACAAAACTGATGTGTGGCGTGAGAGTGTGTGAAAAGTGTTGTGAGAGTTGGCAGCTCTGAAAGACACTAGCTTGGTCCACATCAGGGAATTGCTGTCTGTCAAATTAATTCAAACTATGTAATGATAAAAATGTAATATGAACAAAACGAATATCATAAAACTAGAAATAATAGCCTGGGCTTTAATTTTCCCATATCGTCGAAATGCACCGACTTGTCTATGAGACGGCCCTTATAATTTAGTATTGAGATGTTGTTCAAATGCTCCACGTGAAACTGCGGTCTTCCAACCTTTTACTATCGCGTCAATTGATTTGATTAATATGCACGAGGGAGACAGAGCAACACAGCACTCGCCCATATTGTTTGAAGACATGAGAGAGCGCGTGGCCGTGGAGGTATTTCTGGAGGTATACTGCCCCCATCTGGTATGGAACATGTTGTATGATTTGATTTTAAATCCCATTTGGCACCTTTAATCATCTCTCCTTGGCCTGTTAAATTGAAAATGTATGTTTTACAATTTGCAGTATGACGTTATTGCTAAATTATGGCTCAAGTTAGACTAGCTAACTTGACATTGTAATTATAAGGTTGCTTATAAGGCAATGTAGGGACTAATTATTGTTTTATTTATCAGAACTTTAATATATATTGATGCTCCTCTGTTCTGTTGTGACAATAAAAGAAACAAGTTTCTTTTTAAAATGCTTTATCATATTATTTCAGTTAAAACTCATAAATAACTACAAATAACTATGTTAGGGAAATATGTTAATGTTTTGTTGCGCGTTTCTGAAAAAAAAAAAAATATATATATATATATACATCGGATTTTAAAACCAAAAAATATTTGTATCGGTATCGGCCTTCAAAATCCTTAATCGGTCGGGCTCTAATTAGCAATGTACAGTACGAGTTTTTCAGCTTTATTTCAATTACTAAAATACAGACGGTCCGAATTAACGAGTTTATTTAGACTGGTTGAACGATTTTTTGCTGTAAAATATAGGGATGCACGATACCGATATCGGCCGATAAATTGTCTTTTTTTGATGTTATCAATCCGATAAGAAAATTGGGCTGATATATATCAAAGCCGATAGATAATAAGTAGATAATACGTTAAGTAACAGAGAGCAATAGCCTTAATTGTTAGTATGTGTGTTCGTGTTAGTTCACAGTGCGTTGACTAATGTTAGATACAACTTTCTTAAAAATGTCTTATAAAATTGTCTTATAAAAACCTTATTATAAAGTGTTACCATTTTTTTTAATAAAGAAAGTTGTCCAGGGTAAAATAAATTTTAAAAGTTAAGGAATCTTACACTGGTTCAAACTAGGTTATTTTAAAAGTGTTTGAGACAAGGCTTTTAATTGTAAGACTTTTGTTTATGTAAACAGGCTATCAAAGTATATAAAAAATTTAATTTCGATTTATCGGCCAATATATCGGTTATCGGCTTTCAAATGTAAAGAATTATCGGGTATCGGCCAAAATGTTCATATCCCTAGTAAAATATTTATAGAATTCTCTTTATGGCATTTATTTAGGCAAATTGCATTTTTATATGCATAAATGTATTGTTATTTGAGTTCATTTAGCGAAGAACTTTGTAGAAAACATGCCTTAATTATTTTCGTGATTCTCGATAGTTGTGTCTACTTGGCGGGGGTGTAAGAAATACCACTTAATTGATACGAAGTTAATAATTAAATACAGTTTTCCACCACATAATGGAAGCTGATCTCAGGCCTGTGTCCTCAAATTGACTCGTGCACTGTGTGTCTGAGTGTGATTTAAGTTTTGCAGACACAGTGAACCACAGTCTCCTACACCCAGACACCCAGATGAGGACAGATGGGGCTGCGCTAATGGGCCCTTCTCCTTCCACTTCCTCTCTGGCCTTCTGTCTCTCTCTCTCCACCACTATCACTCTCACATCTACTTCGCCTTGTCCTCTGCCATTACCAAGTAGTGTCGATTAATCTTTCTTTACTTAGCCTATGCCCACTTGACTAAGTCTGAAGTGGCCAGGCGTAAAAGAGTTATCGGCCAATCAACTCCAGGCTTCCACTTGGCATGGGCACCAATCAGACGCTCTCGCCTGTAATCACAGGATTTAATCTCGCCCTCGCTGAAGTGTAACAGGCTTTTTCACAGGGTTATACCACTAATGTACCCATCGAAAACACTCCCTTCCTGCTCCAAGGGTTTACGAGCTCCGTAGTTTACGAGCTCGGCCGTAGTCGTTTTAATAGTTGCCGTGTTGAAAGCACTGATGTACTCTTCCACTTTCATTTCCTTCGTCTGTGTAATTACCACAGAAAGGTCATTGCATTACCGCGACCAGTCGATGGAGGGAATTTATTTGTCTTAGAGCTGATGTTTCATCAGTGTAAACATTATGAGAAAAATAACTTTCATAAATCAAACAATATAAAAGTTAAGACATCCTTCTGACCATCAAAATGTGTGTTCAGTTCTTTGTAGCCTCTGACCCGACAGTGAAGACGGACAGACTGTGGCATGACAAGTACTCTCTGAGGAAGAGTATGATCCCGTCCTTCATCACAATGGACCAAGCCAGGAAGGTACAGCACTTATATCATGTACTTTACTATCATGTATCAAAAATATTTATATTAAAAAAATTACAAATTGACAATATTACTACAAATAATACACTTGACTTGTAAATAGTATTATGTATAATATTTAGTATTTTAGTTATATAAAATATGCTTGTATGAATATATTTATAATATATATAAATGTTATCACTCACCAGGTGAAGATTGTATGTTTGATTTCTTAAAGTATATTATAACACACACCTTTCCTCATGTTTCACCTAACCTATATCAACCACACTCACGTTTTCTTCATTAAAGGAATAGTTCACGTTTAAAAAAACTTTTGCTGATAATTTACTCACCCCAATGTCATCCAAGATATCTATTTCATTCTTTCTTCAGTGGAAAAGAAATTAAGGTTTTTGATGAAAACATTCCAGGATTTTTCTCCATATAATGGACTTCAATGGGGTCCAAAAGACAGTTTCAGTGCAAACTGTTCAAAGGGCTTTAAACAATTCCAGACGATGAATAAAGGTCTTATCGAGCAAAACGATCGCTCATTTAAAAATAAATAACAAAGTTTAAGTTTTATAAGCTCAAATGCCCATCTTGCTCTGTTCTGTGATGCGCGTTCATTCATCAAAATGAACAAATCTTTTTTCAAGTCATGACTCGAAGGGTCTTTAAAGACCCTTATTCATCGTCTGGTATCGTTTAAAGCCATTTGAACAGTTTGTAGTTTGCACTGAAACTCTCATTTGGACCTTGAACCGTTTGGTTCCCATTGAAGTCCATTATATGGAGAAAAATCCTGGACTGTTCATCAAAAACCTTAATTTCTTTTCGACTGAAGAAAGAAAGACGTGGACATCTTGGATGACATGGGGGTGAGTAAATTATCAGCAAGTTTTTTTGAAAGTGAACTACTTCCTTTAACAGCAAAAACCCAGTTTGATTGTTTAATGCAAGACATTACCTAACAGTGATTCAGCAGTGATGTGTTTTCTTCCTTTCTGCCCTTCTTCAGGTGCTACTCATTGGCAAATCCATCAACTTCCTGCATCAGGTTTGCCACGACAGGACGCCGCCGGGAAAGATCATGCCCGCCTCCAAATCCACCGACTCTCCCAAAGATGGTGAGCTAGCGCTAATGTAGTTGCTTAAAATAGCTCCATTTATGCTTGCTAATGCGATTATTTGTGGCCATAATGGCAGCTAATAGTTAAATAACCTTCTGAAAGTGAGGGATGGAGAGAGAGAAGGATTGATTTGTTGTGGAGGAAAGTGCAGTTTTTGACCGGCTGTCTGTGGTGTATTTGTTTATATCGACGCTGGCTGTATTTAACATCTTTGCTAGCATGGCTAATCAATGCTCTTAGCCTCCAACGTACATCTCTGTCCTTCAGTGTGATTCCAGAAGGTTCTTTGTTTTCTGGTGTCCTGTCCTGAACCTTTCTTACTTCGCATTGACTTTGTCTGGGTTATTTTTTTCTTTCGTCTCTTTACATGTATAACCTTGCAAGAGTTATTTTTTCAATTATTTATTGGCACAAATCTGGCAAACAATACAGTCACGTCGTTCACCATAATTTTGTAAACCTTTAATAAACAGTTAGTCACAACCAAGGTTATCATAGTTTCTATTTTCCAGGTATAAAACCCTTTTTATTTTCTATTTTGTATATATAAATACACACATGCATGTATATTTAAGAAAAAAATTAGGGCTGTCCAAAATAAAAGTCTGTGTTTACATAATATATTTGTGTGTGCTGTATATAATTATTTTGTATATATAAATACCTATGCATGGCATGCATGTATATATTTAAGAATTATTTGCACTTAAATTCTGTGTATATATAAAAATACATAATCTATATTATATAAATATAAATATTTTATATATGAATAACACATTTTCTTAAATATATACATCCATGTGTGTGTATTTATATATACAAAATAATTATATACAGCACACACAAATATATTATGTAAACACAGACTTTTATTTTGGATGCGATTCATTTTTGCACAGCCCTAAAAAAATATTATTTACATATAAAATATTTATATATAATATAAATTATATATAAATCTATATACATGAAAATACTTCTTAAATATATACAAGCATGTGTGTGTGTTTTATATATATAAAATAATTATACACAGTGCACCCACATATATTATGTAAACACAAACTTTTATTTTGGATGCGATTCATCGTTTGACAGCCCTAAAAAAAGTGTATATTATTAAACACGTATATGTTTTTCCCTGTGGTATCAAATATCGATATTTTTCGAGGTATCGAAATTCCAGTATCGTGACAACAACTGAGTTTCGTCTTTTTTCTACATTTTATTTATATGGGAAATATAAGCTTGTAATAAATATGTTTGCGGCAACGATTTGCCAGAAAAAAAGGGTCTTTCTTTCTTTCTTGCTCTGTCTCATTCCTCTTCTTCTTTTTTCTCCCATGCTCTTGCTTTTGATTTAACACCCTGTGTATGTTTCTCAGCGACAGAATTGTTCACTGATCTGGAAGGGGCCTTTCAGAGTAAGATTGATGCTGCATATTTTGAGACCAGTAAGTATCTGTTGGATGTGTTGAATAAGAACTACCAACTGCTGGAACATCTTCAGGCCATGAGGAGATACCTTCTGCTGGGCCAGGGAGACTTCATCCGACACCTCATGGACCTTCTCAAGTAAGTTTGTTTGTGTAGCTTGACATGAATGTGCTTGATTTCATCGTTGATTTATAACCGATGATTCTCCTCTTGTAAGGACGTTTATTCTCTGAGTCATCCATCTCTCGCTTTCTCTCAGGCCAGAGTTGGTGAGAGCTGCCACCACTCTTTACCAACACAATCTAACCGGTATCTTGGAGACTGCTGTCAGGGCAACCAATGCCCAGTTTGACAGTCCTGAGATACTAAAGAGGCTTGATGTCCGGCTACTGGAGGTACTGGGAAGAAAATAAAGAAATATCTGATGGCAAAAATGATTGTGTATTACTGAATGTGGGTGTGATGTCCTGTTTTGTCTAGGTTTCTCCTGGGGACACTGGTTGGGACGTCTTCAGTTTGGATTATCATGTAGAGGGGCCCATTGCCACGGTAAATGTGTGGCTTAATTTACATCATCAACACCGTATGAACCCAGCAAGATTGTTTTAGCCCATTTAGATGCATTTTGTCATAATCTACTGCTCACATAATGTAACACTAATATTTTAATTACTGTTAACCAGTGTTAAGTTACTCTGAAAAAGTAATTAATTACTAGTTACTAATTACCTCTTGAACAGTGTAATTAGATTACTGTACTAATTACTCTCTCTAAAAAGTATTTCATTACTTTTAATTAGTAATTACTTTCAATACAAGGATAGACATGAATCTGTTTTAATTCTTTCAAATAAATACTATAAAATTGCATGAATTATCCTTAAACAGACCAAGGTGGAGAAGGTTATATTATAAAAACATACTTTTAAACATCAGACGATACATTTTGATGGTAAACCCACTATTGTTTTATGTCTGATCTCATGACATTTCACACTTTTTTCATACTTATTTTACAATAATTCATACGAATTTGTACGAGTGCGGTCGTACAATTTAGACAGCGAGATCGGATTGATCTATACACAGTATTTACCTCAATTACATCAGAAGTAACTGTAATTAAATTATAGATAAATGAAGAGTAATCCCTTACTTTACATTTTCAAGGGAAAAGTAATTAAATTACTGTAACTAATTACTTAGTAATTAGGTACACCCAACACTGCTGTTCGGGTAACTAGTTCGGGTCCTTTTTGGTCTGGAAGAGATATTTAATAGTTTTTAAGCCGAGGTGTCGTCATGACTCATGACCCTGACCAAGAATCGGGCAATAGATTTCAGTGAACCAAGGTGATACATTTATTGCAGCATTGATTTATAAGATTCAGCATCCATTAAGTTAGGGAAAATCCAGGACTAGCTGTGCATTAAACTATTTTAATTTACGGTGTGGAGGCAAAGAACCGCTGGTGCGCAGCAGTTTAATTATTAATCGTGGATTATCCTGCTTATACCATGGTCATTTGTCAAATGGGTTAAATTAACGTTTATCTGAGAGATTTCTGTGTCCTTTGAAAGTGTATTCACCCGAAATGCTCTAAAGCTTTCATAAAGAGATCGTAAAATAAATCCATAGTGGTTTGCGTGGTTTAATCAAAGTCTTCTGAAGAGACACAATCCACTTTATATGATGAGCAGATTTAATAGGCTTTTATTCAAATATAAACATTGATCAGCAAACTACTATTGAGCACTCAAATATGGTAAACGAAAGCTTGACTGTTTATACTTTAACAAGCCTCATTGGTTCTTGCAGAAGCTCAAACGCGCTGGTGTGACACAAGAATGGATTTCAGTGGTTCTTGCGGGTCAAGTAAATGTGCTTGAGCTTCTGATTACCATATTTGAGTGCTCCATGTGTGCTGATCAATATTTATATGTGAATAAAAGCCTAAATTAAAATCGGTTGTATTACGTGAAATCTAGATTTAATCGCTCTATTTATATGGATTTATTTTGCAATGTCTTAATGAACATTTTGAAGCATCAGAATTTCAATGGAGGAACAGAAATCTGATGTTTCATTAAAATGATCTTCATTTGTGTTCCAAGTCTTATGAGTTTGGAATGACATGAGGGCTATGTTCATTTTTGGGTGAACTAACCCTTTAATTGTAAACTATACATTTCTCGTTATCTTTTGATGCCTAAATTCACTTGTAGCATTTAAAATGATTGATTTTAAAGCTGCAATCCGTAACTTTTTTTGGGTTAAAATTATCCAAAATAAATTTTTTGAGCCTATACATAACCATCCAGTGTTCAAAACTATCTGTTTGCCGTAGATCGAGATTTCCGCGGTAATCTGACAGCCTCACAGTCTCCTCAAAACATTGGATTCATCCGCACTGTCCCGTGCCGAGGCACAACCCACGTAAAGTTGATAATTCCGCGAATAACTGCAATTGCAGATTTCTAACAGAGATGGCGACAAAGAGGAAAAACTACAGACTGCACCTTTAATTTTGTATTTTAATTAAGAATTTTAATATCAGACTTAGTTTAATTGGTTCTATCATTATGGGCACGATTTGTTCACAACAGTGCATCCTTAACCACAATGTGTGTCATACCTGGGTCAGGTGTTCACCCGTGAGTGTATGAGCCACTACCTGCGTGTGTTCAACTTCCTGTGGAGGGCTAAAAGAATGGAGTATATCCTCACCGACATCTGGAAGGGTCAAATGTGTAACGCCAAACTGCTGAAGAGCATGCCGGGTGAGTGCAGTTTCTGAACCAACGTACATAATTTTGTGAGATCTACCTTTCTCAGCAGAAAGTTGAGATGTGTGTTGTGTGTTTGCGCAGAGCTCTCTGGCGTACTGCACCAATGTCACGTTCTCGCTTCCGAGATGGTTCACTTCATCCATCAGATGCAGTATTATATCACATTTGAGGTACGTTCCTGTGGATATTTGTCTTTTTCAAACAGTCGAGCTGTATATATAATTGTATTGTGCATGGCTCACTGTAGGTATTGGAATGCTCCTGGGATGAGTTGTGGAATAAGGTCCAGCAGGCTCAGGATCTGGATCACATTATAGCAGCTCATGATGTTTTTCTGGACACCATCATTTCTCGCTGCCTGCTGGATGTGAACAACAGGGTACGATGCACTTACACAGGGTGATTGTGTACCAGTGATGATCCCTCGTACATGTCCTCATTTCCTTAACTCTGTTGTCCTTTGTGCGTATGTGTGTGCGCAGTCTCTGTTGAATCAGTTGCGCGCAGTGTTTGATCAGATCATTGAGTTCCAGAACGCTCAGGACACGCTGTACCGCTCCGCTCTAGAAGAGCTGCAGCTACGCGTCCAATTCGAGGACAAGAAGAGACAGAGAGTAGAGATGGTATGTACAGAGAGAAACTAAATGCAAGTTAAAGTTAATTAAATGCAAGTTAAAAAGCTTTTCGCTGTGTGCAGAATTCAAAATTCATTTTGACACTTTCTGTCAGGTGAAATGAGTACATTATCAGCTGTAAATATTTCTTACTAGCCATTAAAACTGGCCTTACCACATGATCTATTATCATTATCTATGAAAGAACTAAACGAACTTTACATTACTATTTTTAATCCTTTAGAAGGGCTTGCACCAAAGATTTCTATTGTAAGTGCAAGACTGTAAACCAATACACACTGTATAGAGAATTATACAAAAAAAAAAAATTGCAGACATTTTTTTTTTTTAATTTGTGCTTTTAAGAAACAAGGGCACATTAAAGGGATAGTTCACTTTGAAATGAATTTTTGTTATGTTTTAGCTTACCTCAAGGGCATCCAAGATGGAGGTGTCTTTGTTTCCACAGTAGTTTCAATTTTTATATTTTTAGGTCAAACTGTTCTTGTCTGTCAGTCATATAATGGAGGTCTATGGTCACCACCTCAAAGAGCATGCACAGAGAAGTCCAAATTAAACATGATTTAATGACTCGTAAATGTAAGTACACATTGATGGCCTAAGACACGAAACGAGCGGTTTGTGTGAGAAAACGAACAGTTTTTATATCGTTTTTACCTCTTGTAACCACAGCCACGTCCAAGTGATCTGAGGGTGCGGGCGCTTTGTGGCTGTAGAAACAAGAGGTAAAAACGATATGAATCTGTTTGTTTTCTCACACAAACCGCTCGTTTCTTGTCTTAGGCCATCAATGTGTACTTACATTTCCGAGTCATTAAATCATGTTTAATTTGGACTTCTCTGTGCATGCTCTTTGAGGTGGTGACCATAGACCTCCATTATATGACTGATAGACAAACAGTTTGACCTAAAAATATCAAAATTGAAAATTCTGCAGAAACAAAGACACCTACATCTTGGATGCCCTTGAGGTAAGCTAAAACATACCAACAAATTAATTTCAAAGTGAACTATCCCCTTAAATTGATGATAAATACTTTTCTTTTGAGCTTTCTATTAATCAAAGAATCTTGAATAAATGTATCGGTTTCCACAAAAACAAAAAAAAATGTTTTCAACATTTATAATAATAAATGTTTCTTGAGCAGCAAATCATCATATTAGAATGATTTCTGAAGGATCATGTGACACTGAAGACTGGAGTAATGATGCTGAAAATTCAGTTTTGCATCACAATAGAAATCAGTTATTTTTAGATCTAATAAAATTGTCTCGAAATTACTTATTTTTGGTCAAATAAATTGTTAAACATTTTTACAGATCCCAAATGCTCAAAAACAAAGGTGACCATTGCTATAACTATATATTGTAAAAAAGCAAGGCTTCTTATAGGCCAGAGCATTCCTAATGGTCTCATGTTCAGAGTGTCCAGCACTGAAAACAAGAATTATAATCCACTCTTTTCATTGACTCATTTAATGGAAAGTGGCCATTAGCAAATGTGTTGGTGGATGCTCCTTTTACAGGGACGCTGTTTATTTTCTATTGCCATTGATTATTTTATTCTTTCTCTTCTGATGTCAGCTAAATTACTATGAAAGTAAACAAAATTGAAAAGAGTGCCAGAGTGTTTGTTTCCAGCTCTGTTTCTGTGTATTTCAGGGCGAGTGGGGTGTAACGGCAGAGCAGGAAGCAGAGGAGAACAGACGTGTGCAGGAGTTTAAAGACACCATACCAAAAATGTGCTCTCAGCTCAGATTACTCACACACTTCTATCAGGTAATCCACACAGCCTTTCATACACTTTAATGCGCTCGCCCAATAAACCCATATCATTTCATGCATGCGTGGAAAAAGTGCTGAACCAGCAGGTGTGAGCGAGCGAGAATCTGCTTAATGGTGTTTAGTAGAGCATTTTATGCTGATCCACACTACATATGCAATGCTCAAACACTAAATGGACACATTTTATGCTGTGGACATTGATCATTTTAATATGAACATGATTCTCTGATTGAAGTCCATATTCTGTTTGACTCTTTATTCTCGGAAATATATTTGCTTTAGAGCTATTGAAATATTTTTGTAATATAAATAATGTTTTCATTGTAATCTTGTGGAAATACTAGACATATGAAATTCAATTAAATTAATTTAAATTATTTATTCGTTCAAGGATAATTCACATATATATATATATGCTGTAACATTATTAGCTTAGTTACATTTCATTCGTTGTCCTTAGTTCACTTTTTTTTTAAACTTTTGCGGATAATTTACTCACCCCCATGTCATCCAAGATATCCATGTCATTCTTAAGTCGGAAAGAAATTAAGGTTTTTGATAAACATTCCAGCATTTTTCTCCATGTAATGGACTTCAATGGGAACCAAACGGTGCAAGGTCCAAAAGACAGTTTCAGTGCAAACTGTTCAAAGGGCTTTGAATGATTCCAGACGATGAATAAGGGTTTTATCAAGCGAAACGATCGCTCATTTAAAAAAAAAAAAAAAAAAACGGAAGTTTAAGTTTTATAAGCTCAAATGCTCGCCTCGCTCTCTGTGTGACCCCTGTTCGAACTCGTTTATCAAAATGAACGAATCTTTTTTCTTGTCAATTGGTTCATTCAACGAATGAAATGAACGAGTTGACTCGGGAAAAGATTTGTTCATTTTGATGAACGAGTTTGAATAGGAGAGTCACAAACGCGCATCACACAGAGCAAGGCGAGCATTTGTGCTTATAAAACTTGACCTTTTTTTTTATGATCGACCGTTTCGCTTGATAAGACCCTTATTCATCGTCTGGAATCGTTTAAAGCTCTTTGAACAGTTTGCAGTTTGCACTGAAACTGTCTTTTGGACCTTGAACCGTTTGGTTCCCATTGAAGTCCATTGTATGGAGAAAAATCCTGGAATGTTTTCATCAAAAACCTTAATTTCTTTTCGACTGAAGAAAGAAAGACGTGGACATCTTGGATGACATGGGGGTGAGTAAATTATCAGCAAAAGTTGAACTACTCCTTTTAGAGGCTGGTACGATACCAAGAGATAGAAATGATCACTATCACGTCACATGACATTTGATTTAAATACAAATAAAGTGTCTGAAGCTCCAGCCGTGGATATAACAGATCCTTTCTTTCTGTTGTCCTTCAGGGCATCGTGCAGGAGTTTCTGCGGCTGCTAATGACCTGCTCTGATGAGAGTCTTCAGTTCCTCAGTTTCCGTCTGGACTTCAACGAACATTATAAGGCCCGTGACCCACGCCTGAGGCCTTCGCTTGGGGCCACAAGAGGGAGACGAAGCTCCAACATCTGACCTTGCAGACTTTGGGAAACGTTTGTGTTATTTGGTTGCTGTCTCAAGAGACGGTTTATTAATAGGGCTACTCAGAACTCTTCTGGCGCTCTGTAAGAAACTCATTTAACAGGGAAATTGTTTATAGAATAACCTATTTCAGTGTCATGGCCAAATGATTTCAGTCACACACAATCGACTGTCTAGTGGTTTTACAGTCTGTCAGTAGCACAAGGTCGCAGGTCTGTCAGTTAATGTGTGAATACTAGTATTTTGTTTTGTTTTTGTAAAGATTTGTTCATGTTTTGCTAATATTTAAGTCCATTGAGATATTTTTTGTCTTGGTTTTCTTATAGTACCCTTTCTTTTTCACTTCAAAGTCTCCAGAAGTCAAGAAAATAGACACACCTGGTCCATTTTCATTATTATATATATTTTTGTTGTTAAGTTTGTAATTATGCAGGCTGTGACCTTTGTACTGGGTGTAAAAAAACAAAAAAATATAGCAACCTTAAATGTCAACCAGTTCTTTAATTTATGAATGGACCTGTTAAATTACATGCACTTACCTCTATAAGATCCTCGCCTCATTTCAGACATGTAAAATCAATTACCCACAATGCTGTGTGATCTTAAGCCTCAGGTTGATACTGTGAGGACAAAGTTACTATTCTGAAGTTTCGGATCAGTATGGGCAAGATAATAGATTACTGTTGTAGTGTTTTTCCTTGTCTCTCCCATGTTCATGAAATGTATTGATGGAAGTGGCTTGGTAACGTTGGGGAAAATCGCTCTCGCCCTCCCTCCCCCGTAGTGCGCTCTTACACGGTGAAGATGAAAATGGACTGACGAATTAATTTCGTCTGTGCATTCAGTGGAAAAGATGCTGAGGTGTCACTGGAACTGTTTTTATCTGCATTTTAATGCGTCACTGGGAATCGAGGGTGAAGGTGAGTCAAATGATTGTCCATTAAAGGGTTTCAAACTCTTTCTGCACTGTATAGTACGTGTGTACTAAGCAGAACTCAAAATGAACAAACATCCTGTCATTCTTTTCTTGAACTAATAAACCTTTTTTATATTAAAAAATGTTGCTTTCCAGTGCCAAAAGAGTTGGTTCATTATGAAAACATGTAAGCAAGATATTTTTTGACTTTAATCATTTATTAAGACTTGAAAGTAATATTGAAGATATTTAACTATACCCTAAAACACTTATTATGTCTTTGTGACAACATTTGCAAAGTTCAAAGCAATGGGTGATATTTTCTTTTACATAATTTGCTTTTTAAGGACTACAACATTGGGACTACAATAAGCTTCATGGGTTAGAGACATCACTAACCCAAAATTTACATTAACCCCGCCCCTGGAATGCGATGACAGAATATGCTGATCAATGACTAGAACACCTACATACAATTTTCAACTAACCATCTGAAAATTTCTGAGGTGGCGAACAGTGCTAATTTGCATATTTCGCCATTTTAGTGTATGGGCTCTATGCACGGCGGTATTTCCGGTGAAGCAATAGGGATGCTCGATAACTTCCGCCGATCATAGAGTCCAATGCAATACCGAGAATTTATATTGAATTTTATACTCCATAGTTATAATAAAGAAACGTTAGTCACAAAAACAGATAAAACAGACACCCCTCGTTGTGTTTATGCTTCTTTTTAAAATTATATTAAATAAATATAACTATATATAAAATTACATCTAAACGTGTGTACGTTTCGTTTCAAAGACGGGAGGACAGTAAATTTTGAAGACTCTGCCATAATCCCGTTTTCCTCGGTTCTCCTCCGCTTAAATCTACACAACCGGAAATGGACGAGCATCCTTACGTCAAATGCGGAACTTATGCGTGCATATAGCCCATTATGCCGCGTTCCAGGCAACGGCAGTAACGTGACTTCCCACCCGTGAACTCGTACTAGACCGATGTACTCCCAGTTACGAGTTCTGACGTCACATAGCCAAAACTACAATGACAGCCGCTACGGATGCAGTGTTTCTGCGGGCGTTACTCGGTGAGAATACACTTTAGGGCAATATAACGTTAACTAGTTTTCAGTCCATTGAGTGCAAGGATAAATTAATACCAAATACATTTCCAAATATACAAATAAAGTAAAATAAAAGGTATAACAGCTTATCTTGCCCCATGCGCTATCTTTCCTCCTCAGTTTCCCACAAATAAACAAGGAGTTAAGCACCTTTGGCGTTAGAAATTATTACAAATGTTACAGGCCTATTTTTCTTAACTTAGCGTAAGACTAATCTACAAGTATAAGTAAGATTAAACGTTTTCCATAAGCGGCGAATCTATCATAGTTAGTTTGACCATCTCCACGGAAACGCCAACGTCATGCATCTTGTAATTCTGCTTCTCGAGCACAAGATGGCGATGTCGCCATGTTCCAAAACTACAGATAATATCTGGGCTCTATCGAGGTAGACCTCCGATGTGATACTGTAATGCAGCAGCACTAAACTCATCCATGGCTCTTTGTGCTACATTTGTGCAGGTATTTACTTTAAACACTAGGAAAGAATGTGTTTAATTTAATATTCATGAAAATATGCTCACAACATACCAGAATCAAAAATAACTGAATTAACCCAGAATAGACCCAAATGTCCTTTCATGACCTTAATGATGATTTATAAAGCACTTCCCTCAGGTGTCTGCAGTCCTATCAGATGTGATGTGTTATTTCAGACTCTGTTCTAGCTGTTAGAAAGGATAAGAAATGAATATGACATATCACACACACAGTTATGCATAATTTTTTATGAGCACATGCATGTTCACAGTCTAAGCATGCATTGCTGCCACCATAGAATCATGTAGTGACCTTAAAATCACCTATGTTCGCTTACCTGTGTGTGTGTGTGTGTGTGTTTTGACTCTCCATAGCTGATGCAGAGCGTGAGTGTATCTATGTGTGTCAGTGTGTTGCTGTCTCATCCTTGCCACTTTGCTGAGGCACCTCTCTCTCTCTCTCTCTCTCTCTCTCTCTCTCTCTCTCATCTCTTGCAGCAGGGCTGGTTTAAGCAGCGAGACGGCTTCCTCTCTGCCCTTTTCAGTATCCTTCTTCCTGAGCAGCAGTGCTGCGTGCCTCCGCTGCTCCTGATTCTCTGTGTCCTGCTCATTATGATCCTATGGGTGAATATGGGAAAGGACTTTCTGGAGGAACTCATCAGACGACTCACTGTTATCATACAGAAAATCGGTAGGAGGAGCTCTCTCTGTGTGTGTGTCTGTGTGAATCAGTGGTATTGGGAGAAAGATGGGAACTGTAGCTCAAGGTTGTTTGCAGCTTCTGTTTGTCTTTGCTTCACTCTCAGAAAAAAAGGTACAAAAGCTGTCACTGGGGCGGTACATTTTCAAATGGTACACTTTTGTACCTAAAGGGTGCATATTGGTACCTTAATGGTATATTTTAGGTGCTAATTTGTACCATTAAGGTACCAAAAAAATGCACCCTTTAGGTACAAAAGTGTACCATTTGAAAAGGTACTGCCCCAGTGACAGCTTTTGTACCTAAATATTTGCTGATTTACTTCTGAATAAATGAATCCTTCCAACCATGTGAAACCAGAACAGCTGTAATGTTTAGACCTTTATTATGTTTCGGTGCTCAAAATTGTTGCTATTGATTGGCATCACTTATGCCTTTTTGATTTTGAGTTTTGAAGTCTGAATGAACTTTTTAACATTTCTAATTAGATTTTTGAGATCTGAACTTCAATTAGAATGTGAAATTGGTATTTGGAATTGTTTTAAAATTATTAATAAATTCTGAATGACATATTTTGACATTTGAACTAGTCATTTTGTATGTTGCATTCATTTATATATATATATATATATATATATATATATATATATATATATATATATATATATATATACATATATGTGTATATATACAGTGTTTCCTCTAGGATTTTTCCAAGCTGTGGGGGCAGGCCCATTTCCCCAGGCCCATTTGATATTTTCACTTAGGCCACGCCCCCTTGTCTCCCCAAAGTATTATAATCGATCATGCGCATCCCGTGTGCAGAATGATGCACTTGAAGCAACACCAAGTCACAGCACGCAACGCTTCACATTGAAAAGAACATAGCGAAGGGATTAGATCTATAATATGCTTAGTAGGGCTGGACGATTTGGGGAAAATGTCATATTGCCATTACTGAGGTCAATATTGCAATTGTGATATGCGATTCCGATATAATAAAATGCTTTCATGAGTCCAACCTGCTTGGTTCTAAAGTAAAATGCAACTTATTTACTTAACAATTTATTTCTCAACTCAAACTAAAAACAACAACTAAATGATTGATAACACCTATAATGATCAATAAACCAACCAAACCATCATTACAGTGAAAGCTATCAACTTTTAAAAAAAAAAATTATTAGGCTAAAAATTTTTTTTAACAACTTTTAAATTAAGTGAACTTCAAACAATCCCCACATAAACCCATAATAAAAACCATATTTACCTGTGCCCTTCCTGTCTTAACAGGTAGGATACAGAAATTGAATAAAGTTATCAAAC
Source organism: Pimephales promelas (assembly GCF_988280905.1). Taxonomy (NCBI): domain Eukaryota; kingdom Metazoa; phylum Chordata; class Actinopteri; order Cypriniformes; family Leuciscidae; genus Pimephales; species Pimephales promelas. Next base: position 7,011,873 of record NC_142774.1, read on the forward strand.
AGTCTGCGCTGCATGAATTATAAATTATATATATAATAATCCTTATTAAAGCTACAAAAGTTCTTTACTCAAGATCAGTGAGTAATTTTCTAATTTCCCTTTGTTCTTTTAACTTTACTGACAGAACGCTTTATTCGCTGCTGGCGCTTTAAGAGCACCCGTTGCCGAGACGCGGATCTCACATGCGCCTCATAGCACAACTCTTTTCGTCCATAAGACTTTTCTTACGTTATGAAGATACTCGACAAAACGACATTTTGGCATAATTGTGTGTGCTATTGTTCGTTCAAGCTCGAAAGAGAACTGTATTCTGGCACGCGTCAGTGCATGCGCATTATGGCGCGCGTCTTTCTGCGAGTCTCATTTAGGGCATTCACAGGCAGCTTTTCACTTCTTGTCGTGCAAAATGCGAAAAGGCATTTGCACGAATAAGAGCGGGATTGTGTAACACTAGTCAAAGAATGACAAAAATGAAGAGATGCTGCGTTAATAGCCCTAATTTGTTTATTTCATATAAAATCGCGGCATTTTGCGTTATATAATTGCATAGGTTTGAGATCGCTATTACGATTGCGATTTGATTAATCGTGCAGCACTAATGCTTAGTGTATTCTATATGCAACAGTTTTTGAGCCTTTTCTTTTAACAGTTTTAAATTTCAGTGCGCATGAAGAACAATAGCACTCTCTCGACTCTATGCTGTAATCTCACATACACCCGGGAGAAGGGAATGTGAAAGGGCAATAAACTCCACTCCAGCAAGATAAAGTCATTTTATGAAAATCATCTACTTTATGCTTTATCTACAAATAAAGTATAATAATGGGAATATTGACCTTGAAGAGAGTGTCGTCGTGTCGCAAACGAACGCGACGCGCTGTGTGAATTCTGAATGAAGAATGACTGAGGCGAGATGACTTTCCGTTAACTTTAACTTAGCGACTAAAATTACACATTATACAATGACTTTAGAAGTCTTGGAATATAGGGTGAAAACTTGATTGTGCTTTACAAAGTTTTTTATGCCTTTAGTGGGGCTTAACAAAATAACATAATACTATGCAGAATATCGGACGTCACTGAGAAGCTGCAACCGTGGCGGGAGGATTTTAAGTGTGGCGGCCCGCCACGGGAGAATGAATGTAGAGGAAACACTGTATATATATATATGTATATATATATACTGTATATACACTCACTTAAAGGATTATTAGGAACACCATACCCCTCTGCATTTATTCTACGTGGCATTGATTCAACAAGGTGCTGAAAGCATTCTTTAGAAATGTTGGCTCATATTGATCGGATCGCATCTTGCAGTTGATGGAGATTTGTGGGATGCACATCCAGGGCACGAAGCTCCCGTTCCAACACATCCAAAAGATGCTCTATTGGGTTGAGATCTGGTGACTGTGGGGCCATTTTAGTGCAGTGAACTCATTGAAATGATTTGAGCTTTGTGACATGGTGCATTATCCTGCTGGAAGTAGCCATCAGAGGATGGGGACATGGTGGCCATAAAGGGATGGACATGGTCAGAAACAATGCTCAGGTAGGCTGTGGCATTTAAACGATCCTCAATTGGCACTAAGGGGCCTAAAGTGTGCCAAGAAAACATCCATTACACCATTACACCACCACCACCAGCCTGCACAGTGGTAACAAGGCATGATGGATCCATGTTCAAATTCTGACTCTACCATCTGAATGTCTCAACAGAAATCGAGACTCATCAGACCAGGCGACATTTTTCCAGTCTTCAACTGTCCAATTTTGGTGAGCTCTTGCAAATTGTAGCCTCTTTTTCCTATTTTTAAAGTGGTACCCGGTGGGGTCTTCTGCTGTTGTAGCCCATCCCGTTGCTATAGTTGCACGGATATTTAAAGCATAAAAACAAAACATTCTTGTTTTTGAAAAAGGCATGGTATTCTCATATTTCTCCTTTCAGTATTAAATAACAAACTGATGAATGCAACATACACGGACTGACCCGGAGTGATGCGCAAATTTGAAATTTGAAATATTCAATTTGAAAACTGAATTCTGCAGTTGTTTTTTGAATTACAAATTGGAATTGTAGATTCTCTTTTGCTCTTTCTCATTCATGTCTGTGATGAGTAACCCTATCAGTGTTTTTATGATGTCTTCTTCCTCTCATTCTCTGAGGAATTCAGTTTGTCCTATTTCCCTACATCAGAGTCTGCCACTGCAGTGAGCTGAAAACACACACAGTAACACCTAATGGTCTTTCAAAAATATTATATGTCTATAATTAGGCCATCCTTTAGTCAAGAGGTTTTGGCCTTTAGTGTTCTGGTGTGGCTATAAAGATACATGTTACTGTTTACACTGTGGTGAACTCACACTCAACCTGTGCATGTTCCCACAGTCACTTATTTGCTGAAGCTCTACAAAATGAGTTGTCATTTGTTAAGTTTCTTCCAAGTTATAATATAACCAGCAGAGGTAGCATTAATTTATTAGACTTTTATTTTGTTTTGAGTGAGTATAAGATTCCAGTTGTGGTCATCAAAACAAATGATTCCAACTATTGTGCAGACCAAACAGCTGTAAAACGTTTTTCTACAAAAATTGTAGAGGAAATCTTAGAGGAAATCTAAAAATGCAGAAAGATTATTGTGTAGTTATTGGATGGAAAGCCCCCACCAACCCAATGCTGCGATACATCAACCATTGATTCAATTTGCAAAGCCCATTTGATTCACCCATGAACAGATGTTGAAATGCCGACTTGGATGCTTGTGTTTGTGTGTGACCACACTGGCAGTTTTGTCCACTATGTTGACCTATATTTCTCAGCTGCACCATTTTGTGCCTTAAAAAAACTTCAAGAGGAACTGGCTAGTGTTTATTAGGTGTTTAGCTAATGCTGGCCCACAGCTGTCTGCTCATATTCACAATTTCTCTGTCACACACTCACACTGACATAACATCTGCACTATAAATGTCACCCATTGTGCAAATCTAGCTTATCACGTCTCCCCGCACAGTGCATGACAGTTAGATTAGGAGGTGATCACAGATCTAAATTGTAATTTTTGTCTGAAGCAAATGTATCTTTATTTATAGAAAGCAACATATATATTGCGAATAATTATGTTGGCTTAACGAAGCTTAGCATATCTATTCAGCCGTATTAAATTTCAAACAGTATTTCGTCCTAGAGCTCATCCAAACTCGGCACTGACCTATGATCTGACTCGGTATGCTATACACATGCAAAAATACGTTAGAAACATGCTAGCAACGTCTAAGCAATGTGCTAAATTATGCTAGCAACACACTAGCAATATGCTAGCAATAGCTCGGTCTCATTTTGAAAGCTGTGTCCTGAGCTTGCATTTGTCAGCGACATACATCACTGAGGATGTCTCTTTTCAGAAAAGTAACCATTATAAATTCATTGTTATTTTCTGAGGTATAAAATACTGTAATTTTTGTCCTACTGTGGAATGCTAGCAACATGCTAGCTGTGTGTAAACATGCTAGCATTGTACTAGGGATGAGAAAAAAATGATAAAGAAAATGATAAAGAATGCTAGAAACAGGTGAACAACAATAAAACATGTTAGCTACATCTGGCAATGCCTAGATACATGTAATTTAACCACAGGTTTACTACAAATAAAATAAAATAAAAACATGGTTAATATAGTTAAACCATGGTAAATTAACCATGGTATTAGAAAAACTGTGGTTACGGTATGCAAATTATATTCAATCCGCCAAAAAACATGCTTACTTCACTTTTACCATAATAAAACCATGGTTAATTTTCATAATGGGTGGTCTGATTTGGTTTCTTAGTGATCTTATGAGGTCTAATTGGGTCTCAAAGGGATTTTAGAGACAGAACTGGTTTTTATATGGTTTCTTGGAAGTCTAATGGTTCGTTTGAGATTTAATTTTGTTTTCCTTAATTCATCTCACTTACTTTCTGTCTATCTGACAGTACAAGCTTCAAATATCAAGCTTTTAAAACGATTCTTTCAGACCATGCTTTGTGAAGCCAACATCAAATCATCTCACTAGTGTTTGTTTAATAGTAGGCTACAGTAGATGTTTTACCAGTGACATTATTTTTGATTGGCTCTAAAAAGCGTTGATGTTCCAGCTCAGGTTAGCCACAAGTGGACAGCCTTTAATCTCTGTAATGTGTTTATGATATATTACATCATCATTTATACACTTTTACCTCTATTCTCTCTGTATTGATTGGCTGTAAATACTGTAGAGTGCCTGTTGGTTGCTGTGGTAACGGGTTCTGTTGTCTTTCAAGAGGAGGCTGTTTTCTTCTGTAGGGTTACTTCCACCGTGGTAATAGGATGAAAACTAGAAGCCTAAATTACATGCTGTGGAGGCCTTTGCCCAAACCTTGGCAGGCGGGCTCTCCCTCTCTCCTCTTTTCTCTGTGTTCTCTGAAGAAAGTGACATGGGTGAAAGAGGGAGAGAATCAGAGCAAAGAGAGAAACACATATATATATATATATATATATATATATATATATATATATATATATATAAATACACTCACCATCTAAAGGATTCTTAGGAACACCATACTAATACTGTGTTTGACCCCCTTTCGCATTTATTCTACGTGTCATTGATTTAACAAGGTGCTGAAAGCATTCTTTTGAAATGTTGGCTCATATTGAAAGGATCGCATCTTGCAGTTGATGGAGATTTGTGGGATGCACATCCAGGGCACGAAGCTCCCGTTCCCCCACATCCCAAAGATGCTCTATTGGGTTGAGATCTGGTGACTGTGGGGGCCATTTTAGTTCAGTGAACTCATTGAAATGATTTGAGCTTTGTGACATGGTGCATTATCCTGCTGGAAGTAGCCATCAGAGGATGGGGACATGGTGGGCATAAAGGGATGGACATGGTCAGAAACAATGCTCAGGTAGGCTGTGGCTTTTAGACGATGCTCAATTGGCACTAAGGGGCCTAAAGTGTGCCAAGAAAACATCCTCGACACCATTAAACCACCACCACCAGCCTGCACAGTGGTAACAAGGCATGATGGATCCATGTTCTCATTCTGTTTCTGTCCAGTTTTGGTAAGTTCTTACAAATTGTAGCCTCTTTTTCCTACTTTTTGAGTGGTACCCAGTTGGGTCTTCTGCTGTTGTAGCCCATCCACCTCAAGGTTGTGTGTGTTGTGGCTTCACAAATGCTTTGCTGGATACCTCGGTTGTAACGAGTGGTTATTTCAGTCAAAGTTGCTCTTCTATCAGATTGAATCAGTCGGCCCATTCTCCTCTGACCTCTAGCATCAACTTTTCCCTTTTCACACCATTCTTTGTAAACCCTAGAAATGGTTGTGCGTGAAAATCCCAGTAACTGAGCAGACTGCGAAATACTCAGACCGGCCCGTCTGACACCAATAACCATGCCACGCTCAAAATTGCTTAAATCACCTTTCTTTCCCATTCTGACATTCAGTTTGGAGTTCAGCAGATTGTCTTGACCAGGACCACACCCCTAAATGCATTGAAGCAACTGCTATGTGATTGGTTGATTAGATAATTGCATTAATGAGAAAGTGAACAGGTGTTCCTAATAATCCTTTAGGTGAGTGTATATATCTATCTTTTGTCTGGTTTAGCTTACTTCTGGTCAGATTTTTCCCCAAAGTAAACTCACACTCACCTATACATCTTACTATATCGAAAGCTCATAAATCAACTACTCTCTCGTTCCTAGTACCATTTGTTGGTATTTAAGGATGATTTGCTTGTTTGTTTGTAGAGCATAGGTTTTAAAAAGGTTCAAATTAATTTAGAGATTTTGTTTCTGTTTAGAAAACATTAGTCAGTTTGTCCCCTAAGTGGCGCACAAGAATGCTGGAGATTAGTATGTATGATTGTGTGTGTGTGGTGTGTGTGTGTCCATGTGTAATTAGCAGAGCAGAAGGGGATTTGTGCTAAAACTCTCCCTCCCCTCTCTTGCACTCTTCTTCTCTCCTCTGCAAGTATACGTGTGTTTATTGCGACAGCCTGCATGAATGCCGGGGTTGTTTCCTTACAAACAGGAGGTCCGAAATGCGTCTCTCTGCGGGTCCCATCTGACAGAGGAAGCCCTCTGAGACCAGGACTGCTGTAGTCTTCCCGGCATTCTCTCGGATCAGATCGTCCTGGCTTGGGATTTTATTGGTCTTGCTTTACTTCAGATTGCAGGACTGTTTTAGCATTGGACCGAATGTGGATCAATCTGAATTGGTTTTGGGCTGGTTCAGGCCGAGCCGAGACCTGTTGAGACTGGTTTAGGGACCAGTTTAGATGTCTCTGAACGAGTTTCTTCAGGAGGGCCAGGACGCCCCACAGCGGATCCTGTCCCGACTGACCCAGCTCCTCTACAACCTATCGGCTACAGTCTTACAGGGCGTCCCCTTCTCTCCTTTCACAACCTTCAGCCGCAAGAGCTCCTGGAGGGACTGGAACGGTGAGAGAACTGAATATCAGTGTGTGCATGTGTGGTGTAGCTGCTTTCAGATGGTTTTGCTGAGGAAACAGGATGGAAATTGCTGACTGAGTCTGGACACTTTTAGGACACTTCTTTGTTACAGTAATAGGAATAGTTCATACTTCTGCCATCATTCCCTCACCCTCATTTCATTCCCTCATATGACTTTTTGAAGAATATACCAGTTTAACTTTTTCATGCAGTTTCAATGAATGAGAACAGAAGCTTTCAGACTTAAATTTAAGGTATTGAAGCCTGAAAGCTCCAGTTCTGATTGATTATAATTGCATGAAAATGGTCGACTTGCACATTCTTTTCAATATCTCCTTTTAAAAAGAAAGCCACACAAGTATGGATTGGCGTGAGGTTGAGAATGATGAACAGAATGGATTAAAGGCAGTTTGTTTCTAAAACACTTTTCCCAAATTTGTTTAAACTGTCTTTATATACCAATACATATCTAAAATGTAAGTACCCTGAAAAGGAGAGTATAAGAATCGAGTGTCTGTAGTCCTCTCAGGGCTGCAATAAACACAGCTACTCTTTCCATTCGGAGTGAATGCAATGATTGGCTGGGCGATTGTGCTAAAGTGTGCCAAGAAAACATCCCCCACACCATTACACCACCACCACCAGCCTGCACAGTGGTAACAAGCAATGATGGATCCATGTTCTCATTCTGGTTATGCCAAATTCTGACACTTGGCCCTCGCTACCACGGCTACCACCCCTGCTGCTACAGGTGCCGCCCACATGCACGCACCCGGTTGACTCGCTCATTTCGAAAGAGATTTCGAAGATTACGGCACGTACCGGCCTTAATCTAGGAAGTCTCACAATTATGGCAGAGAAAAAGCAGTCAAAATTCCCAGTACCAACTGTACCTGCATATACAGTCAGCGCAGGCAAACAAGGCAAAAAAGGTAACGTCACTCCGGGTAAACGCTGGTAAACACGTCCTCTAACGGAGCGGTCGGCATCACGGGTTCATGTGTTTTGGGGGCGTGGCTTTGGAAGGAGCCCTGAAGGGAGGGGGTGGGAGTTTCTCTGTTGAATATTTTCAAAATCCAGCAGTTTTCTAGCCTGGTTAAAACCAGACCATTCTCAGTTGTAACTTTCCAGAGGGGTGTCGCCAACGGACATCGCGGATAGACCTAAAACCACATATACACTTGACCTCACGTTGGCTACGGCAGTTCATTGGAACGAATGCGTCAATAGAGCCGCCATCTTGAAACAGGGGAGCCCCTCCACTTTAATGCATCAGCGTCAATGTAGTAGACACAGGTCTAACCATAAATCATCATGAATGCGATTTTTCTTGTTTTTTTGGTTTGTTCCAACGGTCAGACATGTATTTATCATTGATTCCAGAAAGAAATTTTTTTTTTCTTAAAAAAACATTCTTCCTAGTTCAGATTTCATCCGTGAACATCATACGCTGCACAAAAGTCCGCCACCATCAATGAATTCGAAGTAAAGGCAGAGATAGCAGAGTTACCTAGCTACTTCCTATGACAAGACCCCTGTTCCAAGATGGCGGCGGTTTTGACGCATGCTTAGAACCCCAAGGTGAGGTCTAGTGTATATGTCTATGCCTAAAACCAATGAGAGCGATGAAGGAGATGACGTATGCAGAGCGTTGTGATCCTAGTGTTGTTCTTTGCTCGGTTCTTAACTAGAAACGTTCAAATCGCTTAAAACAGATGCGATAGCTGATTCAAGCGAGTGATGTTCGACAGCTACAAAATCTGCTTCAAAATCCCAGCGCTGTCGTCATCGTGTAAAGCCCGCCCCAACATTTCTGATTGGTGCCTCGACTTCGACGGATTGGAAATGGGCTTGAATGAGCTCTTTGCCAGACTAACTTTCAGAGCAAATCTAAATTTGCCGGAAGTTGTCTGGGTTTTCCTAGGTTAGCAGTTTTCTGCAACTTACCTACCCTGCCTTTAACTTTATTAGTTAAGTTAACTTTATTAACTTTATTTCTTGAACATACTGTGAGTCTGATGAAAGGAAATGTATACATTTGAATTTTTAGGGCCAATTTAAATGAATATTTGTCCATTTATTTGTGTGTGTGTGAAGTTGAAAGGTGGTTTCCTTGTGGGATTTCTCTCTCATCATTGAGATGCATGTGGATGGCCCATTGCCCAGATCACATTGACACACATCCTCTCTCTCTCTCTCTCTCTTGCTCAGACACTTTGTGCTAAAAGTTTTGTTTTCTCAGTAAACCAATGCGTCTCAGCGCAGAGCTGAACTGGCATATTTAGGGAACACGCACGGCACAATAGACGTATAAATATTGCCAAATAGCCTATCATCTCAACTTCCCAAAAAAATAATCACACTCATACCAACTTGTAAAACAAACCGGAGAAGTGCATTGCTTTGCATACAGAATAGAGTGGACTAGGGAATACACACTCAAAACAAGGCATTGACAAGGACAGTTTATCTGTACTGGGGAACAGATGTCTGACATCCTGAAATGTGAGTAAATCTGATCTTAAGCTTCTGTCTGTTTCTTGCTCTTAATAGGATGCCGCTTAAGTCTCAGTGTGTCTGTGTGTGTATTTGCTCTTTGATGTTTGACTTTCTGTGTGTTTAATATGAAACGACTCCTAGCATCATCCTTGTGATGTTGTCACAATCTTCTGTTCCGTATCAGCACTATGCAGATGAGTTTATTTTGAACTTCGTTATTTGTCATATTCACATCTCAGACCAGCTTTAGCAGTCTTCAAAGTCTTTTATTATTAGAATATGAAGTTTATACACCCCATCTAGCACCAGTTGTCTAATTTCCCAGTGGTTTACTGTGCGTATTGTTCTTTTAAGGCAAGCGTCACTATAACAATTGCTTATCCGTGTTATTTTAGTACCATTTTTGAGACACTGTTAACATTTTTATTAATATTTTGAATGATGAGTTTTTATATTTATTATATTTTAATTTTAGCAATTTTGTTGTGTTTTTGTTGGTTTATGTCTATTGTTTCTATAGTTACATTTTTATTTCAGTTTAAGTTAAACTAAATGAAATGAGAAATGCTCCCCTGGCAACTAGCTAAAATAAAATAATCCTAAGATTTTATATTTTATTTTATTATTCGGTTAACATTTATTTTCTATTTGTAAAAAAAAAAATATGGTTTTGGTTTCTGTTAACTATATAACCCTGTTGCTCACACTTACAGTTTGAGATATATTTGATGATTGGACATATTTTGCTCTACTTTTCTTTGATATATAAATCATCCGTATAAATCATAGCCACGTGGAGTCCTCCAACCTGCTGTATGTGGTAATGGTGTCTGCTAATGGTTAACTTTAGCGGTTTACGTGAGGTCAAAGTATAATGGACAGCGGTGCTGGGTCCATTCACGCGTGTGTTTGTGTTCGCTGTGAGTGAGAAGTAAATCCTGATAGTCAGACATGGAAACGGTGTGCTGTTTCCTTCACACACCTGGGAGGACACAAACCAGGTACACGCAGAGCCCACGATCAGGTAAATGAGTTTGGTTCACCTCTGAGACCTTGAAATTACCTTGAAATTAACATGCTAACATTTTTTATGTATCTAAAATTGTAGCAGTGGTAGCAAGAAAAATATGGTAACGTTAGCGACATTTCTGGATTTAAAGGAGCGCATGCAAGAAATTTATTTCAATTAATCAAACATTTTCCCTGATATGTCACTAGACATTAAGAAATCATGTTCATTTCAAAAACTTATATCACTGACAACAGTAGTCCGGCCAGGATGTTGTTATTTAAAAAGTGAAGACGCAGCCCTCAACTGATGTTGTTGTTGATGTTGTCAAGTTGTGTTTTGTTCTGATGCGTCACCCTCCACCGATCCACCAATAGTGTTGCGGCATTTGGGTTGCCAGCTCTTCTCTAGTTACCACAGCTGCAGATACATATCGGAATCGCATAACAAAATGACTAATGTTGTGAAGCCAAAAAAACTCGATATGAATCCGAAATACTTTGTGACGAAGTCCGAAATAAATAATTAACAGAAAAAAACTCACTGTGTAGGACTCGTCACTTGCCATTGGAAGCTGCTGGATCATATCTGGCAACCTCGAGTCAAGGGGGAAGGGGCTGGGAAGAGGGCATACACCCTAATTTGAAAGTTATTGCAGTACCAGTTTTGGCCACAATCTTGAATTATTTGAAAATGATAAAAAAAAAAAAAAAATTGGAAATTTTTAACAGTATTTGACAGTAAAATTATTTGATCTGATATAGTTTCTCACCTTATAGATTAAGGGAACTTAACCAATTTTACTGTTGATGATTTTTTTAAACAGATTTTTACTGTATGATTTTTAGAGGAAAAAAAGTGACACTATTTCAAATTAGAAAATGCAGTAATCTCAAGTATCTCATTTAGATTTTTATCTCAAGCGATCATCACATCTATTCACATATTAATTTGATGATTTTTAGATATTTGTTGACAGTTCTTAATTTGTCCATTTAAACACTTCTCGCCTAAAGACTGAACGCGTAATACCCATGCGCATGACGTCACTGTTTTCACAAATTCCTGTTTTTGTAGTTTAAATGGAGACGATAACGGTATTGTTTTCAAAAGCTTGCACTTTGAATCCCGTTTTCAAAAGTTTTAGTTGAAAACAGTGTAGTTTTATTGTAAGTCTGATGATAATGCAAATGGATATGACATTGCCAAGAGACAGATGTGTAGTGTGTTTGTGATAAAGTGAGTAACTGTGTGTGTGTGTGTGTGTGAGGAATGGCTTTGTTGTGGGGCGTTACCTGTGTTTTACATGGGCGTGATTATAAAACAATGTCACGTTCCTGACTGCAGCACTCACACCTGAGCGTGTCAGAGAGGGAGAGACAGATCGAGATATTTTAGGGAGGGAATATTTGCGTGTGTGTGAAGACAGACAGGATGTGACAGTAAAATAGAATGACTGAGGTAAGGTAAGAAGAGCAGGGCAGACTGAGACTAAAAGTGAAGGAAGAGAAATGATACTGATGGAGGAGACTGGGACGCAGCTCCGGCCCCCGGAGAACTGCAGGAGCTTGGTGAAGATCTCTTTAGAGGAAATGGAAAGTTTCTACAGGTTCATTGTTTCCTGCGATGAGCTGATCTGTAAGTTCCTCTTATGTCATGCGCTGAGAATATGAGAAGTGTTTGTGTGGCACTTTGTTGTTTTTCCCAGCACTTGTATTATGATGCATGATGTTCTTGGTAGTGATGTATCATGGGATGCTTTTAGTGTGATAATGCATCTGTCATATTGTTAATACGTGCTAGTATCCGCATGGTTGTGCGATGATGTGCTGCAGGGTTTAACAAGCTGAATGCATTTCACCATTTCACCTACAGGAATAGTTACCTAAAAATAAAAATGAATTATTTACTAAACCTCATGTTGTTCCAATCCAGTATGCTGATATGCTAAACGTTTAAATCATTATTTTATAACTTTTACCACAATGCTCAATATTGAGGCTATGTTTACACGGAAACGATTCTGAAGAGAAAACGCAAAAGTGGCGTTTTTATTCTGCGTTTAGACGAGCGTTTTGGGTGGGAAATCTGCGTGCATATGGTGACACAAAACAAAAGTGTGCGAAATTTGATGTAGTGTGCACTCCAGGCAGCTAGGTGGCGATGTGAAGCACTGCCACACAACAACACCAAGTCTGCGCGCCTGCGTACAACCTTCACTGTCAAGCAGACTTTTGTGTTTTTACCCTTTACACGGGAACGCGGCGGTGGAGCGTTTTTAAGATTTCGACTCTTGAGGGTGGTTTCACTTTTTTGCGTTTTTAAGCCCCAAAAACGGCGTCACCATGTAAACGAAAGGCACATCAGTTACGTTTTTTCACCCGCGAGCGTTCTCGTGTAAACAGGGCCTGGGTAACAGCATTATTTTTATTTTATTTTATTACTAATTTGAATTAGCTTTTATTTTTATATTTAACTTTTATTTTATTTTTTATAATTTTTTTGTAATTTTAATTCTATATATATATATATATATTTAAATGTATTTTATTTTAGTCATTTTAAAAAAGTCATTAGTCAATTTGAAAAAAAAGTTTTTAGTATTAAGTTTTTCCATCTAATGTTTATATTTAATTTTATTGCAGCTTTTCAATTGAGAAGAAATTAAGAGTTTTAGATTTAGTGTTAGTATTTTAGTAAACAATAACATGGTAACCTTGGTCCGTCAGCTCAAATAAAGGACAAAAACTAAAATTTGCAAGTCCTCTGATATTCACTGCCCCCATTTGACCCTCATTTGTTTCCAGAATTTTAAAAACGAAACGTCACATGGTTACCACACGTGACAACCAATGTATTTTTGATGGCAATAATGTTAGCCCCCCATTTTAAGTTTTTAATAGTCGATTTATGACCTTCTTTGGAGCTTGACGTCCCCTGGTGACTCTGTTAAGGAAATTCTTCCAGTGTCCAAAATGTTTTCAGTGTTCCAACAGCATATGGAACAACATGTAGCCTAAATGACCCAAATTTTGGGTCAACTGTTCCTTTAAAACTTACTAGGTCAACCAGAATTTATAAGAAAAGCTAGCTAAGTTGTCTTTATCCATTGAAACATCTGACATTCCACTTGTCATCCGATTCCAAACATTTGTAGACAGGATATTGTGATTAGATGCACCTGCTGGCATGTTCCTCTGTGGGTGTGGTTCCTCCAGCATGGGCTTCTCTCCGACTGTCTGTCTCTTTGCATAACCTTTTCTTTGGGATAACACCACTAACATCAAACAAGGAAAGACTGAGCTGTCCTCTAACACACCTGATCCACTGAAGCGGTAAGAGCATACACGTGAAGAGCATGTCTTTATTTGCCTATGGGGTTGGTGAGGTTTGCTTATAGTGTTATAAGGACACAATTAAGAAGGGAGGGTTGATCTTAAAGTACTCTAGGTTTGGTCTACACTGTTTATTTTGGATCAGATCAGCTGGTTTATGAAGCCAGGAGTCGGCCATTTTGGCTCTGAGCATCCAGCATGTGGCTGAAGGTTTCTGCTGGTTAAGCCATTCAGGTTTGGGTGAGCTGTGTGCAAGTGCATTCATTTGTACTGCTGATCACCAGAGACTGAAGCTATGGAGTCATCTCTCATGGGAGCACAGTGACAAACTGCCAATAAACACACTTTGTAGAGAGCTGCAGCTATGCTTACAGAAGAAGACCATAAATGCCTGAGTGAATTGTGTTCGCGCCATTTTTAGACATGGATCTGTGATACAGATCAGGACTAATCCACTATACATTATAGTCAATTATATAATCTATGCATTGTAGCCTCCTTGTGACCTTCTGTATTTGATTTAGCTGTCAGTGCTCGCCGAGTTCATATATACTCAGCAATGCTTGTTTTATCGAAAAGGCCAATGTTGTAGTGTATACTCAAGCAAATCTCTTATTGCGTGGGCTTTACTGTGTTCAGACACCAGCACTGGGATCGAAAGCTTACTCAAATATGGGCATTGAAGCTAATTCTGCAGAAATCTACCGACCACTGCCCCCATTATCTCCTCTCGTCATAATTTTTCATTGACTTTATGACCATCTCCCCCTTTGGCTTTACTGTCAGTATGTATTAGAGCCACTGGCCTCCGTTTCCTCCGTATGGTTGTTATTCCTGCAGAATTCATACGTGTGTGTGTGCGCACGCTTAGGCTTTTATGATTTTCAGAGACAGAAATTCACTGTTTGCATGAATGTGATTTGAGGCATGAATGTTATTCAGTCATTTCAGAGGAAATTATTAAAGATTTTTCCTCTTGTTATTGTTTTGTTGCATTATGTGTGTCACGCAGAGTTGCTTGTGGTTGATGAACCAACATTTTGCAACGATCAGCTGGTAATTATTTCTGCATTTGCGCTGGGGTTTTCCTCAATATCATCCTCTTATTTGTATACTTATTATCAGTTTGATTTGGAACAAGAAGTTGGTCTTAATAACCATTACAACTGAATGGGATTAAGTTTAAAAAATAAATAAATAACTTGCTTTTATTGTAATGCTGATATATAAATATAGTAGGGCTGGGCAAAAAAAAATAAAATAAAAAATAAAATCGAAAATAAAAATTCATCCAAAATAAAAGTTTGTGTTTACATAATGTATTTGTGTGTACTGTGTGTAATTATTTTATATGTATAAATACACACACATTCATGTTTATATATAAGAAATATTTGAATGTATATACTGTGTATGAATGTATGTGTATATATATAAAATTTATATATATATATATAAAATTTATATTAAACAGAAATATTAATATTTTATACGTTAACATTTTTCTTAAAAATATAATTGCACATGTGTGATTTATATATATATATATATATATATATATATATATATATACAAAATAATTACACACAGTACACACATATATTATGTAAACAACGATTAATCGTTGCCCAGCCCTAATAGCTATATATATATGTGTGTGTGTGTGTGTGTGTGTGTGTATTTCCTTTTTCTGTTTATCAACCCAGTCTTTTAACATACCTAAACATCCTATAAAAATTATTAATTGTAGGGAAATTTTTACCCATTTCTTTTCCATCTTTTATGTTGAGATCTCTATGTGTGGACTTCTGTATTGTTATTCTTAAATTAACTTAATTATGCACATTGTTACATGCGAAATAACATATTTATTATTAAAAGGGATTGCTCATCCAAACAAATTGTCATCATTTACTGACTTCATTCTGCAAAAGAAGATATTTTGGACCCCATTGACTTTCCTTAGAGACTAAACACTGGGATTCTCCTCATAATATTCTCTTTTCTGTTCCGCAGAAGAAAGCAAGTCAAAAAGGTTTAGAATGACATGAGAGTAAGTAAATGATGACAATTAAAATGAAAGTTTTCCAGGTTTAGAAAAATCAGACATATAAACACACGCAGTGTTTACTAAAGTCTTCCTGTTTGGTAAAACTGTAAATTTAAACAGCCAACAGTAAGCATGGATAATTCAGACAGGGAAAGGGGGATGAAGCAGAGGCCTGAACAGACTGTGATCCGGTTACTGATTAAATCTGGACGATAAGGGGGTGTGGTGGCATGAATGTCCCCCGAGCATAGCTAACCGCTAATGCTAACGGTCGCGCAGCCTTCCACAGGCCAGAGAACGTGACCACCATCGACACTGATGTGGGTTAATGATGGGAGACTGTCCCACTGGCATGACCGAATGTCTGGAGATAGAAAGAATCAAGGAAAACAAGTGAAAATTTTATAGACGAAACCATAATATCTTTGGTAAACTACTTAGTATGTTATTTAAAGGAAATGCCTGATCTTATGACAGAGCATTTCATTGCTTTTCTCTTCATCTTTGGGGTTTTACTTTAATTATAAAAAGGAAATTCCACCCTCACCTTGTAGCTTCAGAGCCTGCAGAGGAAGTTCTTGTATCCTTATTGTTGTTGTTTGTTGTTTTGTCATAAACCAGACATGTTGTCATAGTAATATCCTGTGGAGCCGTGGACGGTGTGTATTCATGTCTCTGTGTGTTCCTGGGACTTACAACATGGTTGTTTTCTTTGCAGGTGCTTGACAGAAAACTACCTTTTGTTTTTCGGGTTTATTTAAGCTTGTTTCCTGTTTCAGTATAAGGCTTGGTGATCAAAAGAGCGAGCACAAAATAAAACTGGTTTGTCAGGGTTCTTCAGACAATTTTGGCAATAAAAAGTATGGTAACACTTTACAGTAAGGCACTTGCATAATTCACCTATTATGCCCCCTTTCAAAGTCTTGATTTAGTTTTTGGGGTGTACTAGAATAGTTTGAAGCGTTCTGGAAGCAACTGGCGCTTCTTAAGCTTAAGTTTTTGCATTAAAGGCACAATATATGCGATTTTGTTCGTCACTAGAGGGCGCAGTTTCCAACAATATAACAAAGGCGTAGGTTGATGACGCAGTGATGAGCTGAATGATGGGACTAATAATGTTTACGGATGGGTGCAAACATTCATGTGGTATGAAGCAGTTCGCAGTTCGCAACACACATTTAAATGTGTGTTGAAAGTTATAATGTTAGACTACGTGTTCGTTCGTTTGCTAAACGAAAGTAGCAGTAAGCTAGATCAACATTAGAATAACATACTGACCGTATTCTAACATTTCATTATGTTGAGCTAACGTTATATAACATTGATTTGTTTTATGAACATTCGTGCTCTGTCGAGTCCAAGTTAGTCACGGACGCTAGCTCTCGGCATCCCAAAAACGTCACACTGATATTGATCCTCATTTTCGTTCTACTTTTTTGTCCCAAAAGTCTGCTTGTCATGGTCTATGTTTGAAAGAAACAAGAACTGCGCACCGCTAAACGTTACGCAATACGCAGTTGTCCACGTCTGTCGCCATGGTTACGTCATGCTATGGCAGTATGAACGGAAACCGAGGGTAGCGCGGATATTGCGTGATTGACAGGCGACATTTTTTTCCCGGGACGGCCACTTATATTCCACTTAAGTGGAATTTCTCTGAAATAAATAAATCTTTGGAGACTTTTGGGATATTTTAAGTACACTGCAGGAATATATCACACTGTTCAAGTGATTTGTTGTACCTGTGTTAACAAATGGGATCTTATTGTAAAGTGTTACCCACTATAGTTTGTTGTAATGAAAGATGTGTAAGAGTCCCCAAACTAACAACTACTGTATGTGTGTCAACAGGCTCGTGGTTCCAGGAGTTGTTTGGGATTTGAAACTTGTTTGTCTCATGAATCTGATCTTTGTTGTATTTGATTGGTTGCCGTTTGATCTTTAGATACTGCTGTGACCAAACCCATGCAAATAGCCACCACAGACTGCGTGAGACTGATCAGATGACCAGCCGTCTGTGTGTGTGTGTGTATGACATTTGCCAGCGACATCATCTGATAGGAAGTTTTGATGTGTCGGATGATCATTGTGTTGAGCTGACATGCACCCTTATTCTCAAGTGATTTGAAAATTCCCGCTTTCTGGTAAATTTGCAGTCATATGTTCACAGCAGCATTTGGTTTCCTCAAGTCTGCTGATTTGCTGTAATCAAGTATTGTTCCCTTAAGCCGTTAATGGATTTTTTTTTAAAGCCTTCTGCCTTGAACTGCTTTAGATTCAGGTCGAGTTTAGAAATCTGGCTGTGGATCAGTCAGGGCAGGGGGATATATATTTCTACAGCAATACAAGAATTACAGGAAAACATCCATTATGAAAGACGATTTCCCCCTAAGATACGAAGAATCATGTGCTTTCCTAAAAGTATCTCTCAGTAAAAATTGCATCCCTGCCTTGTGACTCAAATGAACACAAGAGTTTGTTTAAAAGAAGTTCTTGAACATGCACCTGAAATGCCACAATAAAGACTAATAAACTACAAGTCAGGAATCAGGTTACGTGTAGAAAATGTAGCAATAATAATATATTAATTATAAACGATAATACCAATAGCAATAATAAATAACAATAAAGATAAATAGTAAGGTTAAAACTACTGTAATCAAATGTGTTTTGCTTTCATTGATTTAATGTTTTTCAGTTGGTTTGAACTATTTACAGCCAATTCACTGAATAAAATGTTGTTGTTTTTTGTTCTTTTTTTAATTAATTATACAAAAATTATTGTCATGAATGATGCAGTATAGTATTTTATTTTTATATAGATACTAAGGCTTTCAAACGATTAATCGCGATTATTCTCATCCAAAATAAAAGTTTGTGTTTACATAATATATGTGGGTGCACTGTGTATAATTATTTTGTATATATAAATACACACACATGCTTGTATATATTTAAGAAAAAAATATTGTTTATGTATAAAATATTTATATTTATATATAATATAAATTATAAATAAATCTATATAGAGTATATACGTCATGAAAATATTGTGTGTGTATTTATATATATAAAATAATCATACACAGTGCACCCACATATATTATGTAAACACAAACTTTTATTTTGGATGCGATTAATCGTTTGACAGCCCTAATAGATGCTAAAATATGTTTCTTTTTTACAGTTTTACTGTTAAATAAAATCACTGTATTGTGTGCTTAATGATATTATATATATATATATATATATATATATATATGATTACATCACATGAAATGCTGTGATCAGGCGCTGGTGTTCTCATCGCTGTCCGTCAAAATAAAAGTCCCGCTTCCAAGACTTCGGCCAATAAGAAAAACTGATCGGCCGGTATTTAAAAAATGTTTAAAAAATGTACCGATGTGTCAGCCTCGGCGATAAATATTGTTCGACCACTTAAAGATTGAGCAGTTTTTTTATTTAACATGCTGTATTCATTTATAATGCCTTTCAAGTGAATTTGCCACTTGACAATCCCTTTCACGTTCGCCATCAAGGATTCTCCTGTAGGATTAATGTTTATTAAAGGGGCTGGTCATCTTCACAAGGGCAAATATAATATGTCAGTTAATCCATCATCAGATGCTTCCCTCCCTGTTCTGATCAGTGATCACATGATTTGTTGTATACAGTGTTACATAATTTACACACTATCTGTCTAATCTTAGCAATAGCATATATGAAGTATCGGTTTAATTTTCTGCTGAATGGCTCAGGGAAACCAGTTTGCCAGAAACAGGATGTCTGACCAAAGTTGCAGAAACAGACTTGTGTTTTTCTAATTATAACCGCTGTAGAATTATGAAGGATGGCCACATGTATCCTGTCCTGCTAGACTATACATTTATCTGACTCAATAGCCCTTGAGTCTATTTTTACTGCCATCCCTCTGTATGTTTAGCAGACTGTTACTGTAAATATGAGATCAGACTCTTCAGGTCGATTTCAACTGGTTGCAGATTATTTCTCACTAAGAATAAGTGCTGCCACTAATGAGGTAAGCAGAGTTTGACTTTAGAAATTGCAGGAATTGATGTAGTAGTAATATCCAACCAGAAAAAGGCTTTGTGGAAACACTGATCGTAACTTAAGGATAGTTCATTATCTGTTTCTAAACAATGTGTTTAGGCACTTATTTGTATCGCTCTAACATTAATTTAAGGTGCAGAACTTTATTGAGTCATGAACAATTCAGTTATGAATTAGTGGGACACATGATCAAACAGATCCAAACTCGTGCCATTTACTGTTTTAATAATGTTTTCTACTGTGGCAGAAGAAAAAGTGATGGGTGTGTGAAGAGCAGTAAAAAAAAATTCCTCATAAGGACTCATTTCTCTTTTCTGTTATTTATACCCTCACTTCCACATAAAACATGGAAATCCCTGTGCTTATCAACTAAATGTCTATACTGAAGTGTGCTCTTTTTTTAGCTTTTAGCTAAGTTAGCTTATATTTTTTATGATCCATTTTTCTTATAATTTTTTAAATAAAAAAATAGTAATACGCTTTTCATATGCAGTATATACATGTGGGTGCACTGTATAATTATATATATATATATATATATATATATATATACAAATACACACATGCTTGTATATATTTAAGAAATATTTTCATGTATATACTGTATATAGATTTATTTTTTTAAATATTTTTTCTTAAATATACATACATGTGTGTATATATATATATATATATAGGGCTGTGCAAAAGTTAATTGCGATAAATCGCATCCAAAATAAAAGTCTGTGTTTACATAATATATTTGTGTGTGCTGTATATAATTATTTTGTATATATAAATACACACACATGCATGTATATATTTAAGAATTATTTGCGCTTAAATTCTGTATATATTTATAAATACATAATCTATATTATATAAATATAAATATTTTATATATTAATAACACATTTTCTTAAATATATACATGCATGTGATTAAGTGATTCAACATTTCAACTTTTTTCAGTTATTTGCCAAGGCCAATCTAATTTCCTGATCTTTGTTTAATTTAGTTTTGTTTATATCAGCCTAATTTCAACGAACAAAAAAGTTTTTAAAAGTATGTTTTAGTTAAGTATGTTTATCAGACCCTCATTTTAAAAAAAGTTTCAGTCTTTAGTTTAGTTTTTGCACGTTTGCAGATAATTTAAGAACTATTTATTTATTTGGAAATTTACAAAAATAAGGTTATAATATATAGTTTATTAATAATAATATTTTTTTTTATTATTCTACTACAGTAAAATATAGACTAAATTGGGCTATACGATGAAAACCAATGCCCCTTTTTCACTTCCAGTTCCCTCTACAAATATTTTCTACTCCATTATTTAACATGGCTGTTTATATAAATTAGATGTACTGTTATGTACACTGAGGCTCACTGGCATAGTGTGACTGATAAGGCACAGAAAGGGACATTGTGTCTGTCTTTCTAAAAGTGAAAGCCAGCCTCTCTTAAATAATCTGTAGTGTGTGAGTGTCTCAGACGAGTGTGTGTGTGTGTGTGTGTGCATATATATATAGACGGACACAAGATCTAAGAGGAGAGAGCCAGGGGATTTCCAGCGAGACTGCCTGAACTTGACCTGCAATTTGAAGGTCCTCCTGTTGTATGTGCCCTATGACCTTCAGGCAATGAGAGAGCCTTAGGGTGAAGATTGCATATCACAAAAGTTACAGTGAAAGTATATACCTTTCCCAGACGGCGCTGACCCAGATACACCTTTCTGTAAACTTATCTGTGATATTGTCTGAAAATAGCATGTAGCGCATTAAAATGCATGACATGGTGTCGTTGTTTAAGAAATCACAATGCTCTAAGAATAGAGTACTCACAGAAAACTCACACTGGAGAATATATTTAGTGAAGCTTTACTTTTCTAACATTGGCAGTCTTTGCTGTTGTTCTGCTAATTTATAAGCATAAAAAGCTTGTTTTGATCTCTCTCTCTCTCTCTCTCTCTCTCTCTCTCTCTCTCTCTCTCTCTCTCTCTCTCTCTCTCTCTCTCTCTCTCTCTCTCTCTCTCTCTCTCTCTCTCTCTCTCTCTCTCTCTCTCTCTCTCTCTCTCTCTCTCTCTGAAGGGTTTTGAGCTCTATCAATGGCTTTGCAGAACTATAGAGCTGTTTAATTCACAGCAGCAGACTCTCTCTAGCCACAAATGTGTGTGTGTGTGTGTGTGTGTGTCTCTCTCTTTCCCAGGCTATTTGTGAATACAGACTTACAGGGCCATTCACTGTGCTCTTATGGATTGCTTGCCGATCTCCCTGACACTACACTATAAAGGTTTCTCATATAAAAGATGTTGAACTGTGTGTGTGGCACTCCTGCAGCTCTATATGCGAGACCACAGAGCAGAGTAAAAAAAAAACAACAACATAAAAATGCAATTGTATCAAAAATATATGGTTGGGTAATATATTGATTTGTTAACATTAACTAATAAATTATTAAAATCAGTTATCTGTTAATTAGGGCTGTCAAACGATTAATCGCGATTAATCACATCCAAAATAAAAGTTTGTGTTTAATATATGTGGGTGCACTGTGTATAATTATTTTATATATATATTAATACACACGCATGCTTGTATATATTTAAGAAATATTTTCATGTATACACTGTATATACTGTATATTTATATATCATTTATATTATATATATTTTATATATAAACAGTATTTTTTTCTTAAATATACATGCATGTGTGTGTATTTATATATATAAAATAATTATACAGAAAGCACCCACATATATTATGTAAACTTTCATTTTGGATGTGATTAATCGCGATTAATCGTTTGACAGCCCTATTTAATAGACCTGAGCTAACATAAACTAAGTTGTATTTGTATTAACTCATGTTAACAAATGCTATATCAAATGCATTGCTCATTTAATGTTAATTAATACATTAACATTAGGACCATACTGTTACTAGTATATTATGGATTGAATACTTCATTCATTATATCAATTAACTTTCATGTAGTAATTTCCTACCCTATCTCACGACCAATTCGTACGAATTCGTACGAGTGATTCAAAAGTGGCTAATTCGTACTAATTCATACGACCTCACTCGTACAAATTTGTACGATTTGTCTAAACCCACGTGACGGTTATGTTTAGGGGCGGGGTCAGGGGTAAGTCATTCGTACGAATTCATACGAATTGGCTAATTCGTAAAATATGTACGATTTAGCTAAATCGTACTAATTCGTACGAGTGAGGTCGTACAAATTGTTACGAATTAGCCACCTCGTAAAATTCGTACGAATTCCCGTGAGATCGGGTTGTAATTTCCTATTTCAACTTTATTATTATAATAATTTCCTTCTTTCTTTGTGGATGGCAAAAACAGTATTTAAAATGGAGTAAAATAACAATAGTGCAAATTAAGTATAATAAAATAAAATAATTAGGCTATATTACATAAAACCAATAAAAAAAAGAATACAAGATTAAAAGGGATAGAGTAAAGCTGATTCAATATGCCAATGACTGTAATGGCAATATGAACATATTGTATATGAACGTTCTCTCTCATTCACTTTAGAGTCTCATGATGATGTATACGGCTGTGATTTGTTTACTCCGCCCCTCCGTCCAGCCCCAGTATTTTGATTGGCTGTCTATTATTAATCCACAGGTCCCTGGCAGCGTAACAAATAGAGAAAACTGCTCTCTCCATCGCTCTCTCTCTCTCCCTAAAACCTGTTAGCGGCAGGACGATTAGAGAGCGTGTGTGTAAGAGCTTATCCCCCCCAACCAAACACACACACACACACACACACACACACGCACACACGCACACGCACAGGTCCTACAGAATTGCGTTCTGGTTTAAGCAGTTGCCCTGGGGCTTTTTCTCCCTTTAACTCCATCGTCTGTTGCTTCCACCTGCACATTGTGTGTGTGTGTGTGTGAGAGGGGTGTAACCTGATGCCGGTGGAGTTCGTGTGTCTGCCTGTCCGTGTCTGTTGGGAGATGAGGATATGTGAAGTGCGTTGACGGACAGTTTAGCCTGGGTAATGCGCGGCTGCTTGCGTGAGGATGAAGCCCCAGAGATAAAGGCACCTGAGGCAGGAGGGTGACCGGGAAAGGTGCACTCTGAGCGGGATGGAACTCAACCGAGTGTCCCTGCTCTGTCAGGACATTACCAGACTATGGCTGCAACTGAAAGTAATGACAGGTAGGCGACTGAACTGGTCTATTTATCTGTATAAATGGAGTATCGAAGCTGGTCAGACGTGTCCTTTTGTTTTAGAGTTTGGTGTTTATGTTTGTGTTGATACACTAAAAGGTTCTGCCTTAAATTAAGTACTTCAACTTGGATGTTTAAATCATTTCAACCTTAAATTACATTAAAACTGACTTAAAAAATGAGTTGAATCAAAAAAAGTGTAAAGTTGCTTAACTTATTTTGTAAAAGCATTTGTCATCTTGTTGATCATATAATATTTACAGTATATCAGAGTTTATGCAAGTCTTTTATTGTGCTCGCCAATGCTGCTTTTATTTGTGAACCATTCAAATTTTTACAAATAACAGTAGATTTATACAGTATTTATCACACTGTTCTTGTTCTCTTTGTATACAGTGCCTTGATCTGAAGGTTATTTTAACTTTCCCACAATTCATTGACTGGCAAGTTGCGACCCTGAATTTGAACGTAAACTCCCCCCTCCCTCCTTTATTTGCTCTCAGATCGTGAGAAGCATATTGTTTGTTGGTCAACGGTTTGTAACAGTTTCACCCGTGTTCATTGGCTCTGGACACATGGGTAACTTTTGGCATTGGTCTGGGTTTTTGCCAACTTTCAGAACCCACTTGGACTGGCACCAGAAGTTGTTTTACATTCAAAGCTTCGCTTCAAGCCTGTCAATATGCACAATATGCACTGTGAATGCTCATCATGGACGAAATTTCACTGTGTATGACAAGTAATGGAAAAAATTTGCTATTGAATCTAGACTGGCATGCTTTCAATGTAACTATGACCTTAGGCTATATAAGACATGTTAGTTGCTGAAGAAAATGAGAGCAGGTTTAATAAGGGAAATGTCAAACAAGAACACAGATACCTGAGTGGTTCAGGGTGTATTTTTTACCATTTATAGGGTGGTGTCCAAGAACACACTGTGTGTTTGCCATTTAAAGGGATACTCCACTTTTTCCATAGTATATATTTTTTCTAGATATGGAAGTCAATGGGACCAGAAACTCTCTGGTTACTGAGATTCTTCTAAATATCAGAAAATCGGATTGGTTTCAAAACGTAAAATGAGCCTATTTCCAAAAAAAGAAAAAAAAGAAAAAAAAGTGGAGTATCCCTTTAAGAGTATGTGGGGTGTGACTGTCTCTATTATATTTGAGTCGTTTCTGTTCTTTCTAGAGAGTGTGTATTTGATCCACTATACGTATGATAATATGTGCTCTTGCATGATTTTAACTAGAGTTTTACATTTTCTGGATGAAATTTGAATTGTGTTTGCTTACGCAAAACTCATCGTCACGATGCTTGGGTGGATAAATGCCAGGGCATTCCTGAGCAGTTGCTAAGGTGAAAGGTTTTCAGTATGTTGCTGTGCAGTTGCTCCTTTAATGTGTATATGTATATTTTATAATCCACCAGATGAAAAGTCACTTTCTACGGAAGAGGATTAGGGCCAAGCAATAATAATAATGAAAAAAAAAATAATAAAAAATAATAAAAAATAAAACTTTAATCTCAAGATTAAAGTCATTATAATGCGAGATTAAACTCGTTAAATTTCGAGAAAAAAGTCTAAATACAATCTTGAGAATAAACTCATTAAATATCTAGAATAAAGTCGTTGTGTTTCGAGAAAAAAACTCGGTAAATTTTGAGGAAAAAGTTGAAATACAATCTTGAGAATAAACTCATTAAATTTCGAGAAAAAAAGTCGAAATACAATCTTGAGAATGAACTCCTTAAATATTGAGAATAAAGTAGTTGTGTTTTGAGAAAAAAAATCATTACATTTCGAGAAAAAAGTCGTAATACAGTCTTGAGAAAAAACTCATTAAATATCGAGAATAAAGTCGTGTTTCGAGAAAAAACATTAAATTTCGAGAAAAAAGTCGAAATACAATCTTGAGAATAAAGTCGTTGTATTTCGAGAAAAAACTTGTTAAATTTCGAGAAAAAAGTCGAAATATAATTTTGAGAACCTCATTAAATATCTAGAATAAAGTCGTTGTGTTCTGAAAAAAAAACTCGTTAAATTTCGAGAAAAAAGTCGAAATACAATCTTGACAATAAACTCATTAAATTTAGAGAAAAAAAGGTTAAAATAAAATCTTGAGAAAAAACTCATTTAATATCGAGAATAAAGTCGTGTTTCGAGAAAAAACTCGTTAAATTTCGAGACAAAGGTCGAAATACAATCTTCAGAATAAACTCATTAAATTTTAAGGAAAAAAAGTCAAAATAAAATCTTGAGAAAAAACTCATTAAATTTCGAGAATGAAGTCGTGTTTTGAGAAACTGTCTCCATGGTTACTTTGTAACATTATACACTTTGTAACATTGTTAAATTATAATGACTTTAATCTCGAGATGGTTTTATTTTTTTATTATTGCTTGGCCCCTAATCTTCTTCCGTAACTTTCTAAGTAATAGAAAGTTAAAAAATTTGAACAATCCATAACTCGAATGGATGGGATGGGTTGCACACCCGCTACCATTCAAAAATATTTTTAATATGAAGTCTTTCACCAAGACTGCTTAAAATACAATAAAACAGTAATATTGTGAAAAATAGTTGCAGATTAAAATTAAATGTTTTCTATTTTAAGATATTTTAATTTAGCTTTAGTTTAGAGTTTAGCTTCATTACTCGAGTCGTCAGTGTCTCATGATCCTTCTTACTTACTTACTCACTCAAGAATTGTTTCTATTTATAATCAATGTTCATATTTTAAGGGAAACTGTCTGTAATACAAGATTCTTTACAAAGTTGAAAAGTCTTTACTGTCACCTTTGATCAATATTAATTGAATAACTTTTAAATGGTAGAGTCTTACCGTAGACTTAATAGTACAAGCAACAATAGTGATGCTTGCATAAATGTTTACAGACGGTTATATTTTCTCATTGTTCTGGTCGACTGCACAGGGTTTGTCATGACAATTTTTCTCACTATGATGACTTGGTAACCATCTATCTAAATACGTCCAGTATGGTTGTTATATATGTGGCCATCTACAGTGGTTTTGTTGGCTTCAAGTCCAGAAACTCTCCAATATCACTGAGAGAGAAAATAGAAGATTGTAATATCATACCCCGTAATCAGTCACATTCTGCATTTATTTACTGCTGAGAGTTTTTAAAGACTCTTTTACAGACAGACTTTTATTTTTGTCCAGTTTGGACCACAATGATCTGATATACATTCAATTACATTGTTAAAGGGATGGGCATTGGAATGTAGAAAATTTGACCCATTTGTTATTGGTGTAGGGGGGCTGTGTGTTGTCTGATTCTTATCCTTCCAGCCTGGCAGATGGAGACTCTGTATAGTGCAGCAATAATGGCAAATGTTAGTGCATGAAATACATACACATCTGACAGCACAGACGCAGCTGCCCTTTTTGTTAGCAGTTGGTGTGATTGTATAATTGATACGTTATTGTTCACATTTGTCCATACAGCTGGAGTCAGACCACATGTCTGCATACTGTTCATCATTACAAACACATGGTTTCAGAGCCCTTATGACACTCAATCATGTGCAATGTTAATGTGGGACATTATTCGCTAAGTTGTTTGTGTATGTTGTGAAATAAATAATGAGCAGGTTTGTAGTTTTGCGCGGTGAAGATCAGAGATGCAATCTGTGTATGTGTGTAATGATACTGTTGTCCTCTGTAGAGCTGCTTTATGGCTGAATTGTAAATTGAATTTGTTTCATAATTGAAAAAACTGAGACATTGTAACACTGTTATTGAACTAATTAAATCAACATTGAGCTGAATAACGACAATTGTCTTCTGTAGAGCAGCTGAAATTGAAGTAATTTCATAGTGTAATTGATTGATTTGGCAACAAAATTATCTCTGTAAAGCTGCTTTGAAATAATTTTTATTGTAAAAAGCAGTATATATATGGTTAAGGATCTGAACTGTGCAAATACAAATTGATATTTGATCCCAGATTCAGAATTAATTATATCAAAGCGATTAGTTCATTAAAAAAAAAAGAAAGAAAAAAAATCGTCATTATGTCATTCTAAATCTGTATGACTGACTTTATTCTGTGGGGCTACAACGTTGGACCACATTAGTGCTTTTCACACTGTGTTTAAAGGAGTAGTTCACTTTAAAAAAAACTTTTGCTGATAATTTACTCACCCCCATGTCATCCAAGATGTTCATGTCATTCTTTCTTCAGTCGAAAAGAAATTAAGGTTTTTGATAAACATTCCAGGATTTTTCTCCATATAATGGACTTCAATGGGAACCAAACGGTTCAACGTCCAAAAGACAGTTTCAGTGCAAACTGTTCAAAGGGCTTTAAACGATTCTAGATCATGATTAAGGGTCTTATCAAGCGAAACGATCGCTCATTTAACAAAAAAAATAACAAAGTTTAAGTTTTATAAGCTCAAATGTTCGCCTTGCTCTGTTCTGTGATGCGCGCTTGTGACTCTCCTGTTCGAACTCGTTTATCAAAATGAACGAATCTTTTTTCGTGTCATTTGGTTCATTCAACGAACGAAATGAACAAGTTGACTCAGGAAAAGATTTGTTCATTTTGATGAAGGAGTTCGAACAGGAGAGTCACAGAAAAGAGCAAGGCGACCATTTGAGCTTATAAAACTTAAACTTTATTTTTATTTTTAAATGAGCAATCGTTTCACTTGATAGAACCCTTATTCATCGTCTGGAATCGTTTAAAGCCCTTTGAACAGTTTGCACTGAAACTGTCTTTTGGACCTTGAACCGTTTGGTTCCCATTGAAGTCCATTATATGGAGAAAAATCCTGAAATGTTTATATCAAAAACCTTAATTTCTTTTCAACTGAAGAAAGAATGACATGGACGTGTTTTTTTTTAAAAGTGAACTACTCCTTTAACCCCGGGTTATCATCTATCTAAACACCGCTTTTAACCCTGGGTAAAGGAGCTAAAGCTAGACGCTTAGCAACAGTCAACCAATTGCGGACATATTTGTGTGCTTTGTACAGTCACGGAAACACTGCACTGCACATTGTATATAAAAAGTAAATTGAGCATTCGAAAGGAAAAAATGTCAAACGCTGACAGAAAATGCGACAGTTTGAGTGAAGAAGAGACCGTTTCATTCTTACATTTTATAATCCGAAAAGTAAACTCGATTGTACAGTCAGCAATACGCAAAGCGAAACATCAGTTTATGAATTATGACTTACGGGCTTACGAGAAGACTTACTCAAAGATGATAGACCATTGATGAACTACTCCTTTAAGTGATTTGATATACTATGATTCAGTATGTTAACTGTTGGATTAGCCGCTGTGATGTTCATTGAGCTTTGCTTTGTTTGGAGCACATAAAACATAGTTATTGTGGATATCACAATGAGATGTGGGTGTGACTCTGTGTGTGTGTGTCTTTACCTGGCCTTCACTGTCGAGTGTTGCAGTAATGGTTTCTGCATTGCACCTCCGTGTGTTTTACCGTGGCCTGGTTTCTTTATAGTTCAGACAGGCTCGGACAAGACACAGTCAAAGAGGTCTTTAACAAGAACTGCAATATGTGTTTAACCTGGGCTGCTTGCACAGACACGAAGAACAAAGAGGATATTTGCCTTGCATGTTAACATTAAGTGTGTGTGTGTGTTTGTCAGTATGTGTCTTGTTTTTCCATCTGAGCTCTTAGTGTAATACTTAGGTTTTTAAGCCACTGTACCCAACACTCGCCTGTAAATAATGCAGAGAGTGAAGTGAACACAACCTCAGAGACACGGGAAACATGCTGTCCTTGTTCTCCTGCACCAGGAAACCCTGTTCCAAGAGAGGTGAGATCTTGAGGCTCACGATTGCACATTTATAGCTGAGTTTTATGCTATAGTGAGTAATTTGTAGGACTTAAAGGAGTAGTTCACTTTAATAAAAAACATTTGCTGATAATTTATCGGATAATTTGTCTTTCTTTCTTCAGTCAAAAATAATGTAAACATTCCAGGATTTTCTCCATATAATGGAATTCAATGGGAACCAAATGGTTCAAGGTCCAAACGAGAGTTTTAGTGCAGCTTCAAAGGGCTTTAAACGACACCAGACGATCAATAAGGGTCTTACCTAGGACCCTTCGAGTCATGACTCAAAAAAAGATTTGTTCATTTTGATGAACGAGTTCGAACAGGAGAGTCAGGAGAGTCGCTAGATAAGACCCTTATTCATCGTCTGGTGTCGTTTAAAGCCCTTTGAAGCTGCAATCAAACTCTCATTTGGACCTTGAACCGTTTGGTTCCCATTGAAGTCCATTATATGGAGAAAATCCTGGAATGTTTTCATCAAAAACCTCAATTTCTTTTCGACTGAAGAAAGAATGACATGGACATCTTGGATGACATGGGGGTGAGTAAATTAAAAGCAAAAGTTTTTAAAAGTAAACTACTCCTTTAATAATAATTATGAGGAGAGCATCAGGATGTTCGACAGATAATAAGACCAGTGTTGTCGCATGTAACATTACAATTTTTTTTAATAATCAAATCATATCATATCAAATTATAAAATTGTATTATTCATTTTTATTTTATTTTTTAAATCTAACATTGCTTTTTATATTTATTTACTAAAAAATACAATAGTTAATCAATGCGAGTCTTTTTTTTTTTTTTTTTTTTTTATTGGTTGTGCACATTTTCCAAATTGTCAAAATGCAATTTGGTTTCATGAATTGTTCCTTCAGTTGTGATGCCTGTATAAATAAATACACTTTTTACCCATAAAAGTCATAGTATAGCTTGTATGTCATTACCTGAACACTACGACAGAAGATAAAGACTTAGGCCATATATAAATTATTCACAGGAAAACATGTTAAATATGTAATTTTGGTGATCAAAGATGAGATTTGAGGGATACAATTTACAACAGGGGCACTTTAAGTAACGCAGTACTTTAAATGTAATGGATGCTTTCTGTGGTTCTACTTTTGTGAGCCAACACACTCATTTAACAAAAGACATCTATCAGTTTCCTGAGATGAATATGGGTCTTTCATAACTGGGATCTTTTAGGTTACAGATCTTCAATCACATTGAGGTAGCGGTCACGGCTCAACCCATCCGAGTGGCATTAAATATGTAAGGCCTTGTAAAGAATACTCGTCTATCCGTTGAATGGCATTAAAATGAGAGCGTCTGCCCTTCCCCCGGTTCTTGTGAATCGCATCACCCTATGCTCCGGCGTTGAATCGCTTTGTCAATGTGCGGTTGGCGTTCTTGGCGTCCACGCAGGGCCCTGGCCCGTTTCTATAGCCTGTTTTTGCTGGTTCGGTTTTTGCGGATATGTGAGAGGATGTTTTGTATTGAGCGGAGGCTCTGTGCCGTGTCTTTGTTGATTAAACACCAAGAGATGAGATGGTGAATGAAACGTTGGACTTTGCTCAAGCTTCTTTCTCATGAGCCCATCTGAGGCGACGGCAAGACTGAACGTGCCCCCCTCTATCTCAACGGCTATTGTTTAACAGGAGCAATGGGATAAATGTAAATGAAAGACCACATCTGGTTATTGGATTGAGGATAAAATCACAAACTTGCTTCTTTATTAGAAGTTAGTATAGGGCCCTATTTTAACGATCTGAAACGCAAGTATCAAGTAACTTTGTGGCGGGTCCTGGGAGCTGTTGCTATTTTACCGATGGGATAAATGACTCTTGCGCCCGACGCAAATTTAAAAGGGTTTGGTCTGAAATAGCTTCATTATTCATAGGTGTGGTTTGGGCGTTAGTTGAAAACTTTGGTTTTTGTTTCGATCTATCTCCATGTTGAACTGTTTTATGTGTTTATTGTATTGTATTATTATGGAAACACGTTCATGAACAATATATGTTATTACTTTGTATCGGATCCCGTTTGAGCCCTAGAGCAGACCGGAGATCTCTCCATTTGTTGAAACCCTTCCTGATGTTGACTCTCGTCTTATTCCGACGCCTGGCACTAGACACAAGTTTTATTGTCTTTGTCTTATGTGGAGTTCGCGTTGGGGTTTGAAATGAACCACAAGCCGGTCTCTTTGAATCCATCTTCTACTTTTGTGGAAAGCTGACTGAAGTTTTGAGTTGTCTTCTCTGATACGGAGAATGGCGGCGAATACACAAACCTGCCAGACATCGCCAGGTGGGCGTGAACACACATGACACGCCCAGTCTCAAACTCCGTCCCGAATCCCTCTTATTTATTTTACTGTACAGGATTATAGAGGCGATCGCAGTGATCAGATAAGGGCTCATTCAGCCCACCAGGCAATCATTTAAGCATGTATGGGTTAGAAAAACGGCTATTTTTAACATGAAATGTTGCATAATGCACCTTTTGTGCTGTTTGCTGTTTAAAAAAAGGTATTTGAGTTTGTGCTGCAATGTGAATATCTTCGCAGATGAAGGAGTTGCTGGCATTCCTCTGCGTCTATGTCATGTGCTCCGTAGCCGTGACTACATTCACAATGTAACAGCCTCTTATACCTAATTGCTTAAATGCATAATAGTGTTTGGAATACAATCCAATTTGCAACACAGAGGAACTTGTCATGGAGTACTTGGCCATAAAGTCCTTTGACCTGTTATTTTTAAGCAGGTCTATTTTTATATGTTCTCTCCCATCACATTTTGTCTTTGTGATGTTGCACAACCTGTAGAATGAACCCTTATAGCCTGAAGCAACAAGTGATGAATCCATGAGATGAACGTTGAGTATGGATGTACTGACTTACGACCATGTCAAAGAAAAGCAAAGCATCAGGGGCTTTTGCAATTTTTTTTTTCTCATAGTTGCTATAACTAATGGATTTACCCGCTTTTTGATGTTCACGCCGCAGGAACTGGAAACGATTTTGGTTATAGTAACAGCTTTTTGGGAGAGGGCCTAAATAAGCTCCTCCTTCAGAGGAGGATCTAACTCCGCACAATAGGCCTATGTCACACTTCCTGTTTCCGGAAGGCGGAGTAGGGATACAGAACTTCCGGTCAACAGTATTTCTCGATGGATTTAGATTATCAGCCCTAATGTCTAAACCATCCGATGTAGACTTACCAAGAGCTGTGAGGTTGTGAAACGAAGGTTGTTGAAGCTATAAGTGTATATGAAATCAGCCTTGTTTTAAGAAAAACATGTTTTATCTGCGAACTTATGAAAGAAAACTACACTACCCACAATTCTAAGCATGTTGCCAGGGTAGCGGTTTTCCCGCACAATTGGGCTATTTAAAAAAAAAAAGAGTCGCGGGAAAGATTACAGAGTTGCGGGTTGCGTTTTTTGGGCTATATTTATTATGTACTGCGGCCTGCAAAAAATAATAATAATTAAATTGTAGACAAAGAAAAAATTAAAAGGGAACTGTTTATTAGTGGGTGTTGTTGATCCCCGGGAATGAATATTTGGCAACAACCACTGTGGAGTTTTTGCTTCTTCTGGGGGTTTCAAAACTTTAAACTTAACACACACACACACATGTATATATATATATATATATATATATATATATATATATATATATATATATATATATATATATGTAAAAGTTTATTTTAAGGCCCTTTGTGGGAATCCAGTCGTTGTCTAATCTGATTGGACACTGGAAAATTGGGCTAGTTTTCATTCCATTTGGGCGGGTTTTGAGTTATCATTGGGCTTGAAATATTTCTGGGACCTGGCAACCCTGCATAGCAGCAACCTCTGCTGATTGGTCCGACTCGCTGTTACGATAGAAACGTTAACCTTACTGGCGAACTGCTAGAGCTACCCGCGGCTGTTGTGGTAGTGAACCGGGTTGCTCTGCATCAGGACGTAGACAGCCATACCTCAGCTTTCACGTTTTATTTACCATCCGAACCACATCGTCATGTGACTTCAGGCAGGTTGCGGAGAGATTTGGTCCAGGGGTATCTATCGGACTCCACCATTGTAAAAAGCTAACCGAGGGTCTTCCGGTCTTCAATTTTTTTCGTGACATAGGCCTATAGGAGCTACCAGTGACACAAGTGTACTGTATGATGATTGGCCGAACGTCTGCCATATGAAACACTGGCACCCGCCATTTTTAAAAAGCCTTATAAAATACATGCTCCATGAACTATCTCCACGAACATGGAAAACCACTGATGCCAAAGTCCAGGCACTTCAGTTGTTGATATTATTGAATGCTACGCTTAAAGTCCCCTTATTTTATTTTAAAGTATTTTGTCCTTGAAAACGGCAGTGAACCGAAGACTCAAAAATACCCGGTTTGAAATCGTTGATGTTTCTGACCTCACAAACACCAATCAGGTCAAGGCGTGATCAACGAGTGGATCTCTGAATCCTCCCGTAACCTCTCTAGCTCAGTTTGAACCTGGACTGTGGCAGCTGTCTCTAAAGTCACGCGTCATCGGCTGATCTGAGACCAGCAATCCCTGTAACATCTTAATCTGAATGTGGTCTGCAATCTGTGCAACAATCCGCACTTTCAGCATCTACAGTTACTATTCTCAGGCGTCTGTGTCACCAGGGTTGATCCCATTAAGGATTGACAGCGCTCTCTTTATCCTCAAGCATCTTTCCATTGCTGGAGTGAGTGGAGCGGTGGGAAAGGAGAGGGGAGATAGTTCAGTTTGAGTAGAGCATGTTGTTATTGACACTGAGGGGGATGAACTTTGAAGTTCAAGGGACTGTACTTATATGGTGCAGCAAATGACGAGAGTTTTGAAGAACAGGCACAATGTCATTGAACTTTACAGAATCTTAATAACAGGATGAGTAGCTAGCGTGTTTTTCTATAATGTTGTAATGTGCCTGACATCACCGTCCTTCAGGCGTCTTTATCTTCTCCTGATGGCTAATGTTCTCCACAGCTTCCAAACCAGGGCATTTCCTGTGTTACGAGATTATATTAACAAGCCACTTTATCAGATGATGTGAAGGTTGTGCTTCACAAGGGGTTTAGACAATATATTAAAAAATTAAATCTCACAGAATAATCAAAAGTAACGTAGTATAAATCACGGTAAATATCGTGAGTGATTTGTAAACTTGTTTGAGTGCAGCACAGTCAGGGTCAATTTAGGAAAAATGGGATTGAGGAAGTCAATTAAACTGTGATTAAGTTGGTTGTCATAGGAATTTATTTTAGAAATTGTTGCCCTCAAACCGTATTCACTTATAGCCCTTAATCCTGTAATTGTGGACATGGACTCAGATGTGATCCTAATTTTTATTTATTATAAATGTTATATATCACTCTCTTCGATAAAGTTTTGTCTATCCATTTATGGTGTTTTGTTTTTATTTTGGGGGTATTTTTGAATTTATTTACTTCAAAAAGTACCATATTTTCTATGTAAATTATGCTTATTATTATCTTTTTTTCTACATTAAAATATCAAGTTCTTAGAGCTAAAACGTAAAGTTGAAGTGACTTTGCTGTCACCTGGTGTCTTATTTTGGCTTATTTTAAAATGCTCTAAATTACAGTTTTTCCCAGTCAAAAAATCAGAAAAAGATTTTAAAAAAAAAGTGTGTGTTCTGGAGGCAAACTTAGGAAAAGTAGCCAAGTCTTGTACCGCTCAGATCAAGGGAAGTATTTTTTAAAAATAAATCAAAACTATTTTTCACACATTTGTCCGGAATACGGTTTTAGGATATTATGATTAAAAATAAAATAAAAATGTATTTAAATCTTTAATATATATTTTTTATCAGTTTTATTTTTAGTCTTGCTTACCTCGTAAATGTTTAGTGTTTTGTTCCTCACAATCTGTATAATTCTCAAAAGAATAGTATTAAATGCATAATTCTGATTGGTCAATACCAGCAATAAAAACAAAATCTTTGGGTGATTATTTATTTACCAAATGTTTGGGGTCAGTAAGATTTTTTTTTCTCTCTTCTGCTCCCCAAGGACGAATTTATTTGATCACAATTACAGTAAAATGTGTGAAATTTTAATAGAATTTTATTAATTTGTTTCCCCTATATTACATTTTAATTAATTTCTGTAATTTCTGTCATTGTCTTAACTCCAGTCCCCACATCAGTTGTCCTTAATAATTTTTGGTAAACCATGATATATTTCAGGACCGTTTTATCAAAGTTATTCTAATTCCAGTTTTTATTTTTATTTTAGATAATTTTATTATATTATTATATTATAATAATAATATAATAATTATATTATTATTATTATTATTTTACTGTATGTATTTATCTTTTATTCACTTTACAGTTTCTTGGTTACAGTAAGACAATTTTTATTGCATGTAAATTGTATGCATGTAATTTAATTCTGGATTCTGATCAACTGCATAAACACATTCTATTAATAACTATTCATAATTTATTTGTTGCTATTTTAAGGCAGCAAAAGCCATCCTATCTGTTTCTTACAACCTCTGTGTTGTTGACCCAGATGGTCTGTTGCACAGATGGATGTTGTCTGCTGGACACGTGTGTGTGTGTGTCCATGCTAATAGGCTGTGCCAACTGTGCCAGTGGTTAGTCAGGATGGATCGTTTTGGATCTTTGTTTCAGATTCATCTGTTCACACTCTGGACTAAATTGACCTTTATTCATATTGATGTGTGTTCAGAATGTAACCCATGAGAACATATCTAAACTCTTAAAGTCATAGAGTCTGATCCTGAGAGAGATGCGGTGCACCACAGCAGACTCTCACTCACTCACACACACACACACACACTGCAGCGGCTCAAGACTCTCAAAAGCTGCTTACAATAATCCATCATTTCCCGATGCCCATTAAAATATGCTTGTTTTTCTGTTTTCACCTTCTCATCTCCATCAATCCGTTCATTCAACAACATACAACTGCTCTTCTCAAACTCTGACCAAGAGCACGCCATCTTCACTATAACCCACGTCTGGATTAAGAATGTGAAGTCAGATCTCTGTCTATCATATTGTGTGTTGGTTTTTGGATAAATTAGAGTTTAATGAGTCAAAAACAGTTTAAGTTGATCATAATATGCATTGCAGCGTCATCTTTTCTCACAGTATATAAACGGTTTGATCAAGGATTCAGAATCGGTTCTTTCTTTGTGTAGACTAACTAAATTTATTCGGGCACTTTAATCTATAAAAGTTTGTAGACCAAACAACTCTATTACACACTGCATAAAAAGCATAATGAGGCACTTTAAATAAAGTTTTTTTTATCTCTTTATTTGTCATTCAGATGAGATTATGCAGCAGGAGAGCAGTCCTCTGTGTGCCGCAGACATCAGCCCAGACCTCAGGAAACAGTTTGCCTTCCTGTCAGGTGAGTCTCCTACACAATCAGTCCCAGAATGCATTGCCAATAAAGAGCATTGTGTGCCGACTGTCAGAGATCCTGAGAGTAAAAAAATAAAATAACTCGCTTAAAGGGGTAGTTAAACCAAAAAATGTAAATTCTGTCATTATTTGCTCACACTCATGTCGTTCCAACTTCCAAACCCCATTAGACTTTTGTTCATCTTCAGAACACAAATGAAGGTCTTTTTAATGAAGTCTGAGAGATTTCTGTCCCTCCATTGACAGCTACACAACTACCACTTTGATGCTTCAAAAAGTTCATAAAGAGATCGGAAAACTAATCCACATTAATCGAGCGGTTTAGTCCAAAATTTTCAAAAGAGACTCGATCACTTTACATGATGAACGGATTGAATTCTGGCTTTTATTCACACATAATTATTAATCAACTCACACATCAGTTGTAGTAAACAGAAGCTCATGGATGTTTGCTTGATGTGCGAGAACCAATGAGGTTCATTCTCGTGTCTCGTGTTTGAGTTTCTGTTCATGTTTGCTGATCGATGTTTGATATGAGCTATATTTATAATGCTTTGACACCATCCTTAGTATGATGTGTCCGGTTTCACATATGCCATGTGAATTCACAACAGAGATGTCTGCTTTCACGGTGTCAACAGCAGATTCATTCAGAACGTGCACAGATTCCACATATACACTCATTCACTTAATAACACACAGAAACTCTCTTCAGTCTCCGTAAATAACCCAGTTAGGGCCCGGCTCATGTTGCCCAGGATAACGCCCCTTAATTATTCAGTGTTGCCTTGGCGATGCGCTTGACAACACCGTTCTGAGCCGATGTGCTTTGCGAGGATATTTGAATGACAGTTAGTCCTATAGAAGAGTTTTATGGTGAATAAGAGGATAAGATTGGGATTCAGGTTTTTCTATAAAACCCCTCATGCTTTTATTGCATCAAATCTACGAGAGAGTCCCTGAATATATACCAGCCTGACTCTGAACTCATGCATTATACATGCCATGAAACATTTACCACGATAGTGCCAGAAGAGTGAACAACAACCAAGTTGCGTCGTTAAAGAAACAAGGATATTCCCTGCAAAATTATTTACAAAAACAAATAGGACTTTCATAATACTAAATGTATTTTTGTAACCTTTTGAGAGAGTTCAGTGCAAAATGGTTCATTTTTAATGCGTTGTTTATGGCCGTACTGTATTTAAAGACTGAGGTTTCTATGATTACCAGAATCAGTGTTCATTGCACCGGTGGCTTCTGTTTTTTGGAAATAGGCTCATTTTACAACTCCCTCAGAGTTAAACAGTTGAGTTTTATCGTTTTCGAATCCACTCAGCCGATTTCCTGATATTGAGAAGAATAGAGAGAACCAGACAGTTTCTGGTCTCATTGACTTCCATAGTAGGAAAAAATATATACTATATGGAAGTCAATGAGACCAGAAACTGTCTGGTATTCTTCTAAATATCAAAAAAATTGGCTGAATGCATTCGGAAACGGTAAAACCCAACTGTTTAACTCTGAGGGAGTGGTAAAAAAATAGTATTTCTAAAAAAAAAAGTGGAGTATCCCTTTAAGAAATCATCATCGGTTGTGTTGTCATCCATTTTATTCTGTTGTCTGAATTCTTAGTAGAAACTAAAGTTTGTTTCCATCTAGAGTGCACAACTGATGTGCACTAGCCAACACTATATTGCCTATCTTGCAATCTGGAGAGGACTGCTGAGAAATGCTGTTCAAATATTTGTATTTTTAGATGGCT
Organism: Pimephales promelas; assembly: GCF_988280905.1. Lineage (NCBI taxonomy): Eukaryota > Metazoa > Chordata > Actinopteri > Cypriniformes > Leuciscidae > Pimephales > Pimephales promelas. Next base: position 7,050,575 of record NC_142774.1, read on the forward strand.
CACTCACTTTTACCAACCTCCCCTTAGTGTGGAGCATTGGTTACTTGGTGACTTGTGAATGCAGAAACGAGTGTGTGTGTTCCTGTGGTCTCTCATGCCTCAGTTCTCCACCTAGATTTAATGACAGACCTCAACTGCTAGACTCTCCCTCTGTTTATTTCTTGTTTTCATTTCCTTTTTGCTCTTTTTATCTTTTTCTGACCAGCTTTTTCCCTCCAGATGGTTGCAGCTTACCGTGTCTGATATTATCATTATCATAGTGTGTGTGTGTGTGTGTGTGTGTGTGTGTGTGTGATGGAATTGCAGGAAACTAAAGTCACCCAATATGCAAAGTTTTGATAATCTTTGTATGGAGTGTTTTATAATTTTTTTTCCTGTTAATGTTGTCCATGTTCTTGGGTGTGTGTGTGTGTTCTGATTATTTACTGTATTACTCTACTCTATTATACACTAATTTAATTTACACATTTCTGCTCTATTCTTCTATTTTAGATTGCTCTGCTTCTATTATTTTTATTATACTCCATTATACAAAATTCTACTCCATTCTACTGTTCTACCCATATATATTCCATTCTACTCTATTGAATTCCAATATACTGTTTTTCTACATTCTACTCCATTCTATTGTAATATACTCTATTCGTCTATTCTAATATACTCCATTCTACTATATTCTACTCTTTTATACTCCATTCTACTATGTTCTACTTTTTCTATTATACTCCATTACTCCATATTCTACTCCTTTCTGTTGTTCTGCTGTTATACTATTCTATTTATCTCTATAAATCACTTTATAATGATTTATACTTTATAGTGATTAAACACTTTATATCCCCCTCTCCCCCCAAAACACACACACACACAAACTGACACACTCACACACCTGGTCCTTTGGTTTTGCTCTACTTATGATTACAAATGCGACAGCAGTGTCCTTTTCACGTTGTGTGTTCACCTGTGTGTGGCTGTCATAGAGGTGTTAGTGTGAGCTCTGCAGTGGATCCATCCTGCTCTATTAATTTCAGTGTAGCAGCCAAACACACACACACACACACCACATGACCTTTGTCACTGCGCGCAATGCACCAAACATGTCCTTCTTACTATTTCCCTTTCTGTCTCTTTCTCCCCAACCCCAGACACGCACACACACACACACACACACACACACACAGAGAGAGACTAACAAAGTTAAAGCTTCAGTAATGTTGAAGGTTTGGTCCTCATGGCGTTGTGCCCTTGAGATTGCCTCATGTCCTTGATCTTGCACATCTATGCAGTTGGTAATAGCGGAGATTAGTCTTCTGTGAATGTACGCAGTCTCTGTCTTCCTCTGTGTGTGAGCTGTACATGGGAAGATGTGGAAGTGCCCCCTTGTGGGTAGAAGACTTTTTAAAAAATGCACATATCTCAGATCTGAGGTCAGTCATGGCTATAAATGTGTTCAGACGATTTCGGGAGGTTAACACTGATTCCAGGTCACTGGCTCTAGACAATGTCCACTCTTAATCTGAAGGGTTTCATATATTATAACAGTGCAAATGGGTATTACTAGGCAAAATTAAATAATGAATAAAATGATGGGTACTTTACTTGAAGGGGTGTGCAGAAGACTGACTGACACGACACCTTCATAACCATGACATGACATACGTCTTGAATATGAAGTAAGGTTTATGACAACTGTTAAGTGTCTTTCGCTCAATAATGACAGTTTGAATGCAAATATGACATCTTGACATAAACTAATATATCATAACCTGTCAGTGTCTTTGTCATGAGAACTTGACATTAAATTAATTAAGTTGAACTTTGACATTGGCTGTCATGAGGCCATTAAAACTGTGTCATGAATATTTTCCGTGACCTCAACTACAGTGGTACTAACTGAATTTGTCATTAAAAAGTTATAATGGCTTCATGACAGCCAATGTCAAAACCAACCACCTGACAGTTTAATGTTTTGTTAACCAATAAAGCTAGGTGCTTTCTTAAGTTTGATCATTAATCTGCTATGTCATGTTTATGACGGGTTGTGTTGTCTTAGTAATGTCAAGTTGTCATGACAAAGACACTGACAGGTTATGATGTATTGGTTTATGTCAAGGTGTCAAACAATCTCAAACAATGTCATATTTGCATTAAAAATGTTATAACTGAGCAAATGACACTTAATGACAGTTGTCACAAACATGCATGAAACCTTAACATATGTCATGATTATGAAGGTGTCATAGTCTTATTCAAGTAAAGTGTTACCAAACGATGTTTAATATTCATAGAATTGCTAACAGCTGCATTCTTCCAAATCTGCGTTTCCAGGTGGCCGAGGACAAAATGGCAGCCCCATCATTATTTTCCCAGAGTACCCGGCGTTTGGTGAGCTGGAGGAACAGGAGTTTCACAATGTGCTGACATACCTGACCAGCATTCCCAGGTGAGAAAACGGGAGGGATCGGTCATTTTCAGCACTTACACAAAAATAACCAGGATTCATGGGAATCTCTGAAATGTAAAGTCATTATTTAAGAAGTGCTTGTAGATAGTGTAGACTTGCATGCAAACCAGTGTGATAACCTCAGTCATCATTGAGGGTTTTATTGGAGACATGTATTTAATATTTTAACATATTTTAATGTATTCTAATACTCTAATCTGATTCCAAACATGCCTCAATCGAACACGATTTAAAATCCAGTGATGATCAGCAATTGAAAGGTGTGGGAGCAATTAATAAATAAATCCTGTTAGAATTATTAAAAATCTAAATCTAGAATAAAAAGTCTAAAACGATGTATTTAATTTCTGATTGTATATCACTGGAATGTATATGAGAGACTGGAGGAGACATATTTTGGTGGTTTAGTTCTTGAATTGGACAGAAGGGGGCAAACTAATGCTTTCCCATTGTAACATCACACTTTTTGCAATCCAATGAATATGTGACGAGACTGCCTGCCTGTGTGTGTGACTGGTGCCTCATTAATATTCATCATGCATATTAAATTAGAATGGGTAATTATGTACATGGTTAACAAGGTGATCTTATTGCCCCTTGTTTTACAGATGCATTCTTAGTTTGTGAATAATCTGAATAGATGAGATTCTCAGGGAAATACATTTATTGTTATTATTGACTTTGAAATGCCATTTTGAAGTAACCAATAGATTATTAATTAATTAGCATATATATATATATATATATATATATATATATCAGTTCAGTGGTGCATTGGTCTATTTGCTGATCCTGTGAAATCCTCTTAAATTTAACACCCCTTGTTAATATTCTAATGAAAGAGTGATTCTGGTCCTTTCTGTCACTCTCTCTTGCATCCCCATTATTCCCGTGAGCAACAGAGAGAGGGGGTGATTGAGTAATTAGATGGATTTATTCATGCTGAAAATGGCCGATGGGGTTTTAATTTGGTTCTGATTTGGTGAATGAGAGGAGTCAGGGAGCAAAATACAGCAGCTTGTGAAATAAAGGGGTTAACGTCATGAAAACCTTCAAGAATGTGCCTTAGTCATATTTCAACACAAAAGAAAGTATGTTTTGACCATAAAAGCTTTAATTGCATTGTGGCATTATTTTCACTACAGTTAAATGTATTGCTCACTTTGAAATTCATTTTTGGTATGTTTTAGCTTACCTCAAGGACATCCAAGATGTGGGTGTCTTTGTTTCCGCAGTAGTTTCAATATTGATATTTTTAGGTCAAACCGTTCTTGTCTGTCAGTCATATAATGGAGGTCTATGGTCACCACCTCAAAGAGCATACACAGAGAAGTCCAAATTAAACATGATTTAATGACTCGTAAATGTAATTACACATTGATGGCCTAAGACACGAAACGAGCGGTATTTATTTATTTTTTACCTCTTGTAACCACAGCCACGTCCAAGTATTCTGTCTGCGCAAGTGCCGGAATCTCTCGCGCATGTAGGTCACTCGTTTACACAGAGATTTTGGAAGTTTTACCTTTCACTTTGAAAATCTAAACATATTTTAATATACAGGAAATCGCAATGGAAGACGATTTTGATATATCAACTCAGTTGAGGTGGTGACCATAGACCTGCATTATATGACTGACAGACAAGAACGGTTTGACCTAAAAATATCAAAATTGAAAATACTGTGGAAACAAAGACACCTACATCTTGGATGCCCTTGAGGTAAGCTAAAACATACCAAAAATTAATTTCAAAGTAAACTATCCCTTTAAATGCGTTTAGCCCCAATATATTGTAATGCAATAAAAAAAAATGTTTTACTGCCTTGCATTAATGCTTAATTTAAATGAAACATCATTGCTATTCTCTGGGCACATAATGCAATCAGGTTGAAAATTATGCCACAATTAATTATTTAATTTTATTATTTTGATTTTTGTTTCTTTTATTTTAGTTTGTTTGTTTTTATTTATTTGTATGTTTTTTGCCGTTTTATTTTATGAAATATAACCAAATAAGTTTTTTTTTTTTTTTTTTTTTTTAAATCATAACCAAAACAATTTATTTGTAAAATTCATCCATTGTCCTCAATTTACTCTGTGGTTTCTGGCAAAACATCTACGATGTTAAAATTTAATATTTTAATCAATTTAACAATTTACAGTCGAACCCATATATATATTTTATATTATATATTTTGTGTTAACAATGAAAATGCAAATGCCCTCTATTGAATATATCTTCGTCCCATTGTTAACTCAAAGCGTCCAACTATCTATAATTTAAAAAAATATTACATGTCGCTCTTAATAAAATGCACCAACAACACCGAACAATAATTAAAAACAGTAATGGACTGAGCACCAGTATGACCATAAATCATGTGCAATGAAGCACCCGATGGCTTTAGAAGCCGTTGAATGGAAGGTTATAATTACAGTGATGTTTGTAATCAGATTTCTGATCTTTATTACTGACAGACACTCAAGGTCATTAGTCAATGTCAGCGCAGAGTCTCCACACAGAGGCTGATAAGACCCTTACACCTCTCTCCTTTCCTTCTTAATCTCACCCTCCGCTAAGAAAGGCTCGAAGAACAAACGTTCCTGAGAAAAACAGCCAGAGGCTTAGTTAGAGGGGGACAGGGGAGGTGGGCTTGAGAGGAGAGAAAAGGGATGGGGAGTGTGAAAATCTGCTGGAGAAGGCGGGAGCGGTAACGTGAGCCAGGAGAAGAGACACACAATCTGTGTGTCAGTGTAATGGCGGCAGATTTGATACACGAGTATCTGCAGTGCCAGTTTCTATCGGGAGGAGCTTTCATTATCAATCCTCACCCACATTCTGTATTCGCGATTCAAGCTAGTCTCTGGGTCTCTGTCCATCAGCGCTCTCCTGAGCTCTGATAGGTCGAGAGGGAGCACCTGATGCTGCACGATTGGTCGCTGTAGAGGGGGAGGCGAAATGTAGCTGTTCTCCCGGTCTGTGCCTACGGTGGCACTCATTCAAATGGAACCATAAACAGAGGGGCTGAAAGCAAAGGTGCACTGAAGGGAAGAAAGAAACCATCTGACGACATCGAAATCCACCGAAGGACACTTGGAGTATCAGCATTAGGGGTTGTTTCTGTACATCCAAGCTGCTTTTTTTAAAAATATCAGGAGTGTGCATTTGGATTTTTCCACTGCCTTGGTCACTAAAAAGCAGCGTTCTCCATGGTGATGGACGTAGCATCCAGCTCAGCATCTCTGCGCTACGCTTGCATTCTGGGCTAGTGCGTCTCAACGTACGTCTCTGTGTATTGATATGCTTTTGGCTGCGTTTTTGTGTGTGGGGGCAAATGCAGATGTGTTCTCATAAATGAAATATGTGTGTTGCTGGTTAATTTACCAGTCTGATGTGTAAGGATGACTGCAGTGTGTTTGTTAGTTAGTGGAAACCTGTTTAATGATGGCTTTTAAGGTATCTGACATGTCAATGTTTATGATTTTTGGAAGTGTGTGTGTGCGCCCTTGCTGCCATGGTGATGGTGTGTTTTTGATTTTCAGTCTCAGCTCGACGGGGGTCGGCTTCATCCTGGTCATTGACCGCCGGCAAGACAGATGGGCATCAGTGAAGGGGACACTGCTGCGGATTGCGGTGAGCCCTCAACGTGTGTTTGTTGTGAGAGAACAAAAATGGGATGTTGAATGTGTTTATTGCGATAGAGAACATAATACTTTTATCCTTAAAGGGATAGTTTACCAAAAAAAACATGACCATTCTGTCATTATTTACTCACCCAAACCAAAAGTGGAACGCAAAAACTTAATGTCTCAATTTTTTGTTTTTTCTATACAATGAAATTCAATGGGGTCCAAAATTGCTTTAAGGTTTTTAATGAAAACATTCCAGGATTTTTCTCCATATAATGGACTTCACTGGTAACCAAACGGTTCAAGGTCCAAAAGACAGTTTCAGTGCAAACTGCGAACTGTTCAAAGGGCTTTAAACAATTCCAGACAATGAATAAGGGTCTTATCAAGCGAAACAATAAAATAAAAAAATAACAGTTTAATTTTTATAAATGGTCGCCTTGCTCTATTCTGTGATGCGCGTTCGTGACTCTCCTGTTTGAACTCGTTCATTAAAATGAACGATTCTTTTTTCGAGTCATTTGGTTCATTCTGTCTCAATGTTTTGTTTTTTCTATACAATGAATGTCAATGGGGTCCAAAATTGCATTGGTCCTGACAGACTGACAAAAACTTTTCCTCAGAATATATCATTTTGTTATCCACAGATGATCACATTAGTCATAAGTTTTAGTGGCGACAAACAGTGGCCAGCCAGGGGAATTGCAGCCTTGCAAATTTTCAATACTACAATAAATGTACTATTTAGATCATATGTCACCGAATGTTAAAGGGGTGGTTTACTTCTTTTTTTCTTCGCATGATTGTGTTTATGAGGTGCAATATAACATGTATTCATGGTTTTTCATTTTTTTAAGTCTTATTTTTCATACTTTCACCTTCATTGTAAGCCGCGCTCTACTCTGTCATTTGAACGAGCGGTTGACTTCCTGAGTTTATGAAACCACTCCCTCAGAAACAGGGAGTGAGCTCAGATTGGTTAGTTTGGGCGGGTGTGTTGTGATTGGCTAAACTGTCGCTCACATTGTCCGGTTACTTAACGCCCTTTACCTTTCAAGATGAGTAAAAGAATTTTCTTTTTTTTGGTATGCTATGACTTTAAGTGTAGTCATTCCTGATAATTTACTCACCCTCATGTCATCCAAGATGTCAATGTCTTACTTTCTTCAGTCGAAAAGAAATTAAGGTTTTTGATGAAAACAATCCCCATATAATGGACTTCAATGGGAACCAAACGGTTCAAAGGGCTTTAAATGATTCCAGACGATGAATAAGGGTCTTATCAAGTGAAATGATCACTCATTTAATAAATAAATAACAACGTTTAAATTTTACAAGCTCAAATGCTCGCCTTGCTCTGTCCGTTCGTGACTCTCCTGATCAAAATGGACAAATCTTTTTTCGAGTCATTTGGTTCATTCAACAAACGAAATGAACGAATTGACTCGGAAAAAGATTTGTTCATTTTGATGAATGAGTTCGAACAGGAGATCACAGAACAGAGCAAGATGATCATTTGAGCTTATAAAACTAAAACTTTGTTATTTATTTATTAAATGACCAATCATTTAGCTTGATAAGACCCTTATTCATCGTCTGGAATCGTTTAAAGCTCTTTGAACAGTTTGCAGTTTGCTCTGAAACTGTCTTTTGGACCTTGTACCGTTTGGTTCCCATTGAAGTCCATTATATGGAGAAAAATCCTGGAATGTTTTCATCAAAAATCTTAATGTCTTTTCGACTGAAGAAAGAAAGACATGGATATCTTGGATGACATGGGGGTGAGTAAATTATCAGCAAAAGTTTTTTTTGTTTTTTTTTTTAAAGTGAACTACTCCTTTAAGTTTGAAAAACAAAATTCAGAAAACAAGACTTGTGAACTTGTCATTTTGCCTTTGAAGTAATAATTTGTACCTGGTGGAAAAAGTGCATGTGTTTCATGAAATCTCTTTGCGTGTCCATATGGATGAGGAAACTTTTGCGTGTGCATGTGTGTGTTGTTTTTTCCATCCTGTGTGAAGAATAGGAGCTGACAGGCAGGTGCCTCAGGCTGTATGAGTGGATTAGTCAGAATTTCAGCGTTATACCAAATCGGAGGGCATCTAAACAAGGCCCTCGATTCTTTTCATAGAAACAGTAAATATTTAATCCACCACAGAGACGTCTAGCGCACCACAGCACCGACATCCAATGGAGTTTATAACCATGCACACTGAAAGCACACATGATCTCAGGTTATGCTCACTCAACAATCACAGCTGTTCTTTATTAGCTGGTTTGCAGTGATCATCAGTGCTATTATGTTCTTGGTCAACACTTCAGGCTGTCAACAAGTGTGTGTATGAGGGTCAGTAGGGGAGAGGTCAGTGGGCTAATCAGATTAACTGTGTTTAATAGGGTCAGCACTCAAAAACGCTACTCAAATAGGTGATCAAGAAAATTTAATTGGTCTCGACTGTTTAGTTGTCTAAAGGCAAGGGAGAAATTGGTTGTTTTATTGCTGTTACTGTTATTATTGCCATTATTAATGAACTTCATTGCAGTAGGGCAGGTATAATACAGCAGTGGAAAACACGTGATAGTGTTAGGATTGCATGTTGTGATATAAAACATCATTACTCCAGTCTTCAGTGTCACATGATCCTTCAGAAATCATTCTGATATGCTGATTTTCTGCTCAAGAAACATTTATGATCAATGTAGAAAAATTTTTTTTTCCCCTTACATTTAATTATTTTATGAATTTAAGAATTGATGAAGTTCAAAAGAACAGCATTTATTTGAAAGAAATCTTCAGCAACATTATAAATGTTGTGATATTACTAATTTATAAAATGTATAATTTAGGTTCCAATTCAAACTGTGTATAAACTGAGACAGTTGCTTGAAGTTTCAAGATTCAGCTGAGATTCTGTATCCGGGTCACGGCACCAAATTGTCTGTACTGACACTTTTGAGCAATTTAATGCATCCATGTTGCAAAAAACTATTACTTTAGCTTATAATCTTACTGGCCCCAAACTTTTAAACAGCCGTGAAACTTGGTTTGGTGAACAAGGCCCAGTTTAACAGACTGATTGTTTATTATCCCAATGACTGATTTTATTTTTAAAGAGGAGAGCTGGTCTAAAGCGACTAAATGAATTATTCACTTATTTCTCACGACTCTTTACATTTAGTGTCCATTTGATAGTGTGAATGGATAGTGTTACTAAGTGATAGTAATGAGGAGTGTACTCTTAATATTTAATTTTTGTTGAATAGTCTGCAGATGCTCATTGAAACATGATCTCTGTACAATCGTAGGGGGAAAAAGTTCATTGGGGTTCTGTGTAGATCTTGACTCAGTTTTAAAGGACCCTTTATTCCCAAAGGTCTTAAAGGAGTAGTTCACTTTTAAAAAAAAACTTTTGCTGATAATTTACTCACCCCCATGTCATCCAAGATGTCCATGTCTTTCTTTCTTCAGTCTAAAAGAAATTAAGGTTTTTGATGAAAACATTCCAGGATTTTTCTCCATATAATGGACTTCAATGGGAACCAAAAGGTTTAAGGTCCAAATAAGAGTTTCAGTGCAAACTGCAAACTGTTCAAAGCGCTTTAAACGATTCCAGACGATCAATAAGGGTCTTATCAAGCGAAACGATCGCTCATTTAAAAAATTAATACAAAAGTTTAAGTTTATAAGCACAAATGTTCGCCTTGCTCTGTTCTGTGATGAGCGTTTGTGACTCTCCTGTTCGAACTCGTTCATCAAAATAAACTAATCTTTTTTCCAAGTCATTTTTTTTTTCAAGACGAAGTTTTCACAAACATATTAAGCAGAAAATAACTTTTAAATATTAAAAATAATTTAAAAATAGATTTCTGAAGGATCGTGTGACACTGAAGACTGGATTAATGATGCTAAAAAGGAATAAATTACATTTTAAAATATCTTAAAATAGCAAACGCTTAATTTAACTTGAAATAATATTTCACAATATTACAATTTGTACTGTGTTATTGTATTGATCATACAAATGCAGCCATGGTGAGCATAACAGACTTACTGACCCCAAACTATTGAAGTTGGTTCAGTTTGGTAGTTATTTACTTAAAGGGATAGTTCACTTTGAAATTAATTTTTGGTATGTTTTAGCTTACCTCAAGGGCATCCAAGATGTAGGTGTCTTTGTTTCCCCAGTAGTTTCAATTTTGATATTTTTAGGTCAAACCGTTCTTGTCTATCAGTAATATAATGGAGCTCTATGGTCACCACCTCAAAGAGCATGCACAGAGAAGTCCAAATTAAACATGATTTAATGACTCGTAGATCTAAGTACACATTAATGGCCTAAGACACGAAACGAGCAGTTTATGTGAGAAAAATGAACATAGTTTTTACTGTATGGTGACCATAGACCTCCATTATATGACTGACAGACAAGAACGGTTTGACCTAAAAATATCAAAATGGAAAATTCTGTGGAAACAAAAGACCCCTACATCTTGGATGCTCTTGAGGTAAGCTAAAACATACCAAAAATTAATTTCAAAGAGAACTATCCCTTCAATTGTGTCTAGTTAAACAAATTTGGTTGCTCCATTAATATAGTCCAAAAAATTTAAATAATTCATCGACACAATTGTTACCAGGAAAAAAAGAGCATTTTTAAGTGGAGCTTTTACCCTGCTGTACCATCATACAGTTCTCTCTCCCTCCCCTTTTTTCCTTTCTTCTCATTCTCTCTCTCTCTCTCTCTCCTCACACACAAGCACTTAATCTACTCCTTTCTTCCTGTAACCTCCGTCACAGCACATATGGCTGATTGGTAATGGTTATCAGCAGTGCAGCTGGTGTGGAACGGCCAGAGGAGATTTTCCTACACGTGTCTGGAATCAATTCAAAATATACAAAGTCCTGGTAACATTATACATAATAATTCATTCGAAATGAAGCCCATTGTGTGCTATAGTCCTTATAGGTCCTATTTACTCAATTGCTAAAGATGTTGCTTCATAAATGAACAAATTAAGAACAATAGCTTCCGGTATATATCATGGAAGCAACGTTGACGTTCGCGTTTGCTTGCGCCATGCGTTACATTGGGTAATGATGTTCTTAATGCGTTTCATTTACGACCTAATTGCGAGTGTGTTCGTCACTTTCTTCATTTCTTTTAACATGGATCAAAATCCCTTGTGCACACTCTCATTAATGTATTTTTTGTTATTAGAATCGGTGCTATTAATTGATTTGCATTTAGATTTTGTGCGTTCTACAACACGCACCAATGAACAAAGTCTGACGGAACTAGTCCAATCTAATTCACTTTAGGAAATTGTAATGTGTGCTAATGCATGCTAATGTATGATAATTGGCCACAGATAAACATCTTTCCCAATGTTTCTAAATTGAAATATTGTACTATCCCTGTAATATTTGCAGAGGGTGACCAATGATCCCCCCCCCCCCACACACACACACACACACACATACACCTAAACACATTAACATAAATCCCATATAACATTTCATGATCATTATTTGTCATACACTTTCTAAAACTCACATTTTATTTCTTTTTTTATTCAAATGTAAATTTTATTTAGTTGTATTTAGGGGTATATGTGTGCAGCATGAACTGTTATTTCCACAATGACTCATAAATAAATGTATTTAATTTATTACACTCCTCCCTCTCATTTCATCCAGCGGTGGAGCGCTTCAGCCTCCAGACTAGCTGTGTTTGGAGGTCTTTTATTATGGTGAACATATCCTTTCTTTGACCTGAGAGCGTGGATGGGCATCTCCTTCAGTGCTCGTCTCAAGGGAGCTTGTTAAGAAGCTTGTGTGTTGAAAGACAGGAGAGCGTCTACCCAATGACATCTGCAGTAAAAGGGGAAAAAAAGCATCCACATCCATTTTTACCCTACGGGTAGAGTCTTTGAAGGGGTCAATTCCCAGACTTTATTATATATGGATCAGGCGATGGTTTTTATTGTGGATAAGACATTAAAACTGTGCAAAATGCGTTTCACTCCAATCTGACGAACATTTTTAAATTGGATTGCTTAAATGTGAACCGTTCTTAAACTGTAAAAAATATTGATGGTTTAACTTAAAGTAAGTAACCTGGTTGCCTTAAAATTTTAAGTTCATTGAACTGGAAAAAGTGAGTTAATACAATGAAGGAGATTAATTTCACCATCAGAAACTCAAAATTATGTTATATGAACTAAATAAATTATTTAAGTTGATTTGACAAAAGAAAAAATGTTGTGATTGCTACACTGTAAAAAATATTGTTGGTTTAACTTAAAAAAGCAAGTAAACTGGGTTGCCTTAATTTTAAGTTGATTGAACTGGAAAAAGTGAGTTAATACAATGAAGTAGATTAATTTAACCATCAGAAACTCAAAATAAAAAGTTATCTCAACTAAATAAATTATTCTAAAGTTGATTTGACAAAAGAAAATATGTTGTGATAACAAATCTTGAAAATATTTTTTACAGTGTAGCGTGAAGAATATTTTAATGATCTATTAAGAACCTTTGTTGAATGCAAAGGTTCTATGGATGTTTAAGTTTCTTTGTGAAATCATCTATGCCAATAAAGACGCTTTATTTATAAGAAAATAAAAAACATAAAACATAAAAAAATCATTGAAATGATTTCCACATGATTAACTCGCTTTATTTCAGCATTATGCAATTCTGTTATTCCAAATGAATGTACTTGTGTTGGGTGAACTTAATTTGTTAAGGTTGATTCAACTTATTTACTATGGTTCAGCACAACTTAATTTAATAGTGTCAGCCCAACTAGTTTGCAGTGTTTTAGACCAATTGATACGATTCCGGTATTCTAAATTATATATCCTATTCATCCAATACAATATAGTTTATTTTAGTGTCACATTAATCAACTATTTACTATCAGTAGCACTTTTTAGCAACATAAATGATAAGATTTAAATGCTTCAGCCTAACCAAATTCTCCACTCTTCTTCACAATGGTAACCCACTGTAATTTAAATGGTTGTAATAATTTCAATGTAATTGAACATTAAACACAACTACGCCCTATCAAGTCTTCCCCTTTTCTCATTTCTCAAAAACACACAAAATAACACTTAATTTCAACTTTTATGTTTATATTTCAACTTATTCAAAGCATGCTGGGAACTAAGCACCGTTCAGTTTCAGTTAATGCAACACAAATCATTCATGTAATCCAACACAAACGGATTAAGTAAACTTAAATTTGACGTATATTTAAGCAGATTGAACACAATCAAATAAACGACAATTATAAATCAAATATACAATCAAATGTATAGCAATTTTGTTGCTTAAAGGAGTAGTCCACTTTTAAAAAAAACTTTTGCTGGTAATTAACTCACCCCCATGTCATCTAAGATGTCCATGTCTTTTTTTCTTCAGTGGAAAAGAAATTAAGGTTTTTGATGAAAACATTACAGGATTTTTGTCCATATAATGGACTTCAATGGGAACCAAACGGTTCAAGGTCCAAAAGACACTTTCAGTGCAAACTGTTCAAAGGGCTTTAAACGATTCCAGGCGATGAATAAGGGTCTTATCAAGTGAAACGATCGCTCGTTTAAAAAAAAAAATTGTTGAATGAACCAAATGACTTGGAAAAAAGATTAGTTCATTTTTGATGAACGAGTTCGAACAGGAGAGTCACGAACGAGCATCACAGAACAGAGCAAGACGAGCATTTGAGCTTATATAACTTAAACTTTTTTTTTTTTAAATGAGCGATTGTTTCGCTTGCTAAGACCCTTATTCATCGCCTGGAATCGTTTAAAGCCCTTTGAACAGTTTGCAGTTTGCACTGAAAGTGTCTTTTGGATCTTGAACCGTTTGGTTCCCAATGAAGTCCATTATATGGAGAAAAATCCTGGAATGTTTTCATCAAAAACCTTAATTTCTTTTCCACTGAAGAAAGAAAGACATGGACATCTTGGATGACATGGGGGTGAGTAAATTATCAGCAAAAGTTTTTTTAAAAGTGAACTACTCCTTTAAGCTCATTTTAATTAAGCAATTTGAACAAGCAGCAAAAATCTTTTTTTTTTTCATTGCTGTCCCTACATACTACCTGATAATTTCAACCATTTATGATGCGAAAAGTGTTTTTAGGTGCTTTTCAGTCATAAGAACCGCTTTATGCCACCTGCATTTCTCCTGGCTCTCAGTGACTTCATCAGTGTCTTGTACCATATAAGCGTGACTCAACACACACCTCATCGGGTTCCTCACGTCCATCCGCGGTTATTAAGAGCGCTGATGAGGAGGCGTTTCACCTGTGACCTTGAGCTGCACATAAGTGATTTTCGCACAGGGTATATGAGGTTAGTCCAGAGGTGAAAGGTCACAGAGATGAGAATTAGGGTCACTGGGATTTAGATTCCTTATTTATTGGAATTTTTCTGGTTTTATTGGTAAAAATGGGCATAATGAGTTGCATTTCTCTGCTATGTGTGGCTTATTTTACTATCCAATTTAACCAAAAATGTAATTGAATTAGAATTGTGTATTGAATCAGGAAATGCAGTCGGTTTTTGGACTGAAGGTGTGTGTGTGTGTGTGTGTGTGTGTGTGTGTGTGTGTGTGCGTGTGTGTGTGTGTGCGTTAATTGAATTCCAAGTGGCACGTGTCTGATTAGTCTGGTGTATCAGTGTCATGGCAGCTGCTCCCTGGAGACACGCTTTCTCCATCTCCACACACACACACACACACACACACACATGGCTTTCCCTGGAGAACATTGAGTTACACCCCCATAAATGCACATAGTAATTCCTTTCTCTGTCTCACACTTGTTCTCACTCTCAATATCCTGTTTCATTTCTGGAAAGTGTGGCGTGTGTGATGTTTGTCCCATTTCATCTCTTTACACAAATAGATGTATGACCCATTAGCATCCTTGCTCTCTAGATATCATTATCGGCATCGGCAATGTGTGTTGACAAACACTACTGCAGTCCTTATGCACACACACACACCCATAATAATAATGCCGTGAGTGAGCGGTTGGGGGAAGGGTGGGTGACCACGTTTTCATTGCAACATGGAGAAACATGAAGAGTTGTTAATTTGGGAAAACATAGGGTGTGTGTTTGCACTGTTTATGTAACCATATTCAATTCATTTTCTGGACACAACTAGACCAATGGTGCGTTATCTTGTAATTGCAGTGTTTATGAGAGGCCCGAGGCAATCGTGTAATACACACAGCGGTTTACTAAAGCTTCTTAAAAGAGGAGCTGTGTTGGTCACATCTGCTTGAATGAGCTTTAATGGAGGACTCAATAATGGGGCGTTTCTCTCCGACTTCCTGTTGTGCTCACAGCGGACCCCTGTGACTCTTCCGTTATTGCCAGCGTGTTTGGGACAAGCATGGCCAATCTGCCCTTAGAGGAACTGGATATTGTCATGGTAATATAAAGGCGGGGTTCGATTTGAGGAGACTCCTTTGTCAGCAATCAAACATGAGGGTTGAGGCTTTATGGGCATTGTGATTATGAATGGGAAATCTTTTGCTCATTTGGATTTTGGACGTTGTATACAAAGAGCACAATGGAACGATGTTAATAAATTATATTTTTTCAGGTTTTAGTGCGTTTTGGCGGTTGCCAGGTTTGCTTTCTTGAACTAGGGAGGTTGTGCACTTTACATAATATATTTATATTTAGCTTACTTATAATAATTGTTTTTGACTAGTTGAAATGTTTTTTTTTTTCTGTTAAGGTCTATGTAATTAACAGTACAAAATCCTAACGCGTTGTCTAAACACAAACCATTTATGTTAAGTAAAAAACTCTTACATCCAGAGGGTGGCAGTATAGTGCGAGCCAACTGCCATTTTGTCCAAACTTAATTTGATTGTGTTCAATTTGCTTGAATATATGTCAAATTTAAGTTTACTTAATCTGTTTGTGTTGGATTACATGATTGATTTGTGTTGCATAAAACTGAAACTGGGCGGTGCTTGTAAAAATTAATGCGCTTTTTCTAATCAATAAAATTGTAGCAACAGATTACAAGCAATATTATTAATTAAACTGAACAAATTAGTATTGAGTAATAATCAAATTATTCCCTAAAAGATAACAATTTAAAATGAGTAAGGTTTACACCAAAAAAATAAACAAAAATATCTGAATAACAGACAGATATCAAAGATTAAGAACTCTTTTAATATTGCCAACATTGAAGGCACCTGATGTTAACAAGCAGAATCACTGAAGGAGAAAAACAATTTTAAAACAAACACCGATCACCATAATGGTGACTTAAATGTACTTTTTAAAAAAAAATTTAAGTTTTACTCATTTTAAATGGTTAACTTTTAAGGAATTCATTTGATTAATTCTAACTCAATTCTAATGTGTTAAATTTAACTAATATTGAGCTTAATAACTTGCCACAATTTTTTTTTTATTAGAAAAAGCGCATTCATTTTTACAGTGTAGTTACCAGCATGCTTAGCATATGATTGAATTAATGTTAAAACTAGTGTTATTTTATGTTGTTTTTTTATTATTATTTTTTTTGAGAAATTTAGAATAGGGGAAGACTTGATAGTGTGTAATTGTGTTTAATGTTCAATTACATTGGAATCACTAGAACCATTTAAATTGCAATGGGTTACAATTTTGGAGAAGAGTGGAGAATTCTGACTGATTTAATTGTTTTCGACTGCTTTGGTTGAAGGAGCATGAAAAACTTAGCATTTGATATGCTAATATGTGCTAAAGCTAGCAAATAGCTAGCTATAGTCTTTAAATTAAATTATGCGTCACTAAAATAAATGAAATATTAATGGATGAACGAATATAAAAAATACCTGAATCATGTCATGAAGCCTTTAAAAATTCACGTTGAGACTACTTAAATCGGGTTGCTTAAAATTACTTAATGTTGAAGTTACATGAACCAATTATGTTTGTTTAACTTAACCCATGTATGTGTAACCTGTTGATTAAACAAAAATAAAGACACCATAACATTTTTTTGAGAGTGCTCAGATGCTTTGATATCCTTTCAAATCTAACGAGTTATGTGGCGATTATGTCAAATTTCTGGTGTGAGGTTAACAAATCAGCATTTCTCATAGTGTTGAGGTCCGCTCTGCAAACAAACGTGCAATTGCCACTAATGATTCTCATTAGCCCTTGAATCTCACTCTTTCCTATTTGTTAAACGAGAATACAAACAAACAACAGCACTGTCCAAGAAAAAAAGGGGGGCACGATAAACAAATTTCCCTGGAAACCCAGAGCTGGAGGCATTTTAGCGCGGCAGACTGTGAGATCAGCCCGCTGTAGGATTATCTCATGTTTGGCAGATTCCCGCTGAGCTGTACGGACTTGACTGTGATTCTTGGGGATGGCTCAAGTGTTGATAACAAATCCTGATTGTGCGTCTCGCCACCCCCTTTAAATCTGTGGACAGAGTGACTGGGCAGTTGGGTGCATTTCAATGCAGTGACGATGCATCAGGACATGCTAATGACTTGAATTTTAATTTGGGGTTTTGGTTCAAACCAGCACTATTTAAAACAAAAACACCTCTGTATGAACTTTAGTCTCATTTTTATATCAAATGATTTAGCATTATTATACATGTAACCTGCGCAAATCCACAAAATCACACAAGTGCTCTTTTTGTCCCGAATAGTGCAAATGTGATATTGATTTTATTTATAAAACAGTTCAATAAATAGTTACATTTTAGACACAATAGTGTCTAATTTTGCTAATTTTTCTTTAAAGCCAGAGCAGAGCTGTTGTGCGGCTCAGAGTAACAAAGTGTTGTTTTATTACCAATTACCGAATGATTCTGTGTTTTGAGCGAATCAATCAGGTGATTCATAGAGTCATTTACTTGATTCGTGAATGAATCAACCATATGAACGGATCGAATGAATGAATGACTCAATGTCTTATACATTTACCGCCACCTACTGGCTGTTTTAGTTTCTAATTAAAGGCACAATATGTAAGATTTTTTCGTCACTAGAGGGCGCAGTTTCCAACAATAACAAAGGCGTAGGTTGGTGACGCAGTGATGAGCTGAATGATGGGACTTGCTGTCAAGATGATGGATCTAATAATGTTTATGGATGGGCGCAAACATTCATGTTTATGACCATTACAGTGGTATGAAGCAGGTCGCGATTGCTAAAAAGACTGATATCACAAGGAACTATCCGCAAGTGCTGGATTACTCACACAGGCCAGTTTATTAGACGAATTAAACTTGAGGTAATGCAGCGCTGCTTCACTTGGTCTAACGTTACACGATCACACTAAACGGCATTTAAATGTGTGTTGAAAGTTATAATGTTAGACTACGTGTTAGTTTGTTTGCTATACGACACTAGCGGCTAGGTCAACATTGGAATAACATAGTGACCGTATTCTAACATTTCATTTTGTTGAGCTAACGTTATATAACATTGATTTGTTTTATGTACATTTGCTCACCTGTCTAATAAAGCTGTCAAGTCGTGACTCGTGAAGCTCTGTCGAGTTCAAGTTAGTCGCGGATGCTAGCTCTCGGCATGCTGATATGATCCTCATTTTAGTTCTCCTTGTTTGTCCCAAAGTCTATGTTTGAAAGAAACAAGAACTGCGCACCGCTAAACGTTGCGCCCTACGCAGTTTTCCACGTCTGTCGCCATGGTTTCGTCATGGCACTATGAACGGAAATCGAGGGTAGCGCGGATATTGCGTGATTGACAGGCGACATTTTTTTCCGGGACGGCCACTTATTTAAAAGTGGCATTTCTCTGAAATAAATAAATCTTTGGAGACTTTTGGGATCTTGTAAGTACACAACTGCAGGAAATATATCACACTGTGCAAGTGATTTATTGATATTTTGTTACAAAAATCTTACCTATTGTACCTTTTAAGAGTATGAAAAAATATAATCAATAAATCATATTTTGGGAATAGTTTGCCCAAAAATGAAAATGGTTTATTTACATTTTGAAGACTTCAGATGCAAAAGCCTCAAAATCTGTGTAACGTTTTTCTTTAATATTAATGATGTAATAAAAATATAGGTTTCTTCCTAAGTACCGGCATTTCTGAATGGGCTGAGGCTGGGATTTATTGAGTTTGAAGTGAAAGTATTTGATGAGCGTATACTATGTGCAGAGAGCATTCACTCAATATTATTACCACATTTTCTTCATTTACTCAACCATGTGTCGTTTCAAACCTGTAGGAATTTCCTTCTCTTGCGGAACATGAAAAAAAGATATTTTGAAGAAGGCTTGTAAGAAAACTCTTTTGTTCTGTAAATGCAGTTTCTGGAAAGGCCAATGTAACCTAAAAGTTTATGTGTAAATTTTATAAAATAAAATAAAAAAATTCATTCTAAAACTACTTTTGTTGTGTCTTTTTAATGCTTTTCTCATTTAACACAATAATGACTTTAAATTATCTTTTGGTGTAATTTGCGATTCATTGGATTAATAAATAGGCACATTTTATTAGATTTAAAAATGTTAAATGTTTATATTTATTAGTTAATACTAGACTGAATTAGCTGGATTCATATTTTATTCGAGGAAATTTTTTATTGGAACTGAATTAACATAATTATTATAATTTTTAATGGTCAGATATATTCATAATACAGGACCAACGCTTTTTTAAATCAGTTCTCAGTGTCATTTTGTAAAGCCTCATCTTTCTGCTTCACTGCTTACTGACACACACTCACACACACTTGTCAGTTACACTGCTGTCCCTTCAGCTGTCAGGAGACCCACTCCACAGTCCATGCAAACATCACAGCTCTGTATCGATCTACGGACATATTTTTGATTTGACGCGGTGCCCAGTAGGGAGACATTTTAATGAAGAGACTGTAAACATAAGAGCTCCATGAGGGGTGTGTGTGTGTTCATTCACAAAGAAATAGAGGGTGTGAGAGAGAGAGAGAGCTCAGGGAGGGAAGCATACTGTATGTGAGACCATTGTTAGCCTCTCTGGTCTTTCAAGAAACTGAGTTGTCATGGCAACAGAATATAGATGGTGTGTGTGTGTCAATGCAGACGGTGGGAGGGAGGCTGTACCAGTCAAATGTAATGGCTCACTAACACCCCAGCTTTGGTATTTATATGTATTTTGCTTGCAATGTTTTTCTTAGTTTTCTTTTGTGTTTGTGTGTTTTGTAGGGCTCTTTCCCAGGCAACCTGCAGCTGGTGCTGGTACTGAGACCCACAACACTCTTCCAGCGGACCATCTCAGACATCTTATTTAAGTTTAACAAGGATGACTTTAAAATGAAAGTGCCGGTAAGTGCGCATACACACAGCCTCATGTGTGGTTAATGAAGAGCATAGTATTGGATTATACGCTGACATGAGAGAAGTGGCCTATATTATGAACTGTGTGTGTGTAGGTGATCATGCTCAGCTCTGTGACTGAGCTCCACAGTTACATCGACCGCACACAGCTCACGCAGGAACTGGGCGGCACGCAGGAGTACTGCCACGAGAAATGGATTTCACACCGCACCGTGAGTACAGATCCAGGTTCACTACAGTACTGACGGGTGGTACCCAGTACCCAGAAATGAAGAGTAGAGCCCGACCGATAAAGGATTTTGAAGGCCGATACAAATATTTTTTGGTTTTAACATCCGATATTCCGATATATCGGCCGATATATATATATTTTTTTTCAGAAACGCACAACAAAACATTAACAAATGTCCCCAACATAAGTTATTTGTAGTTATTTATGAGTTTTAAATAAAATAATATGATAATGCATTTTAAAAAGAAACTTGTTTCTTTTATTGTCACAACAGAACAGACTGATGATAGTGACATTAGCCAGCTTTGTGGTTAGCTAGTCTATGATAAGCCATAATTTAGCAATGGATAACGTCATACTGCAAATTGTAAAACATACATTTTCGATATAACAGGCCAAGGAGAGATGATGCGTCTCATCGCTATAACGATGTCACGCGCTGTTAAAGAAATACTTCAGTCACATTGTCAAAAGTTAAAAGGACACTCAGTCAACTACAATGTAACAACGTAACGTAACTATTACTAGCTAATTTTCGCTTCGCTCTCGGCTTATATAACAGCAGCAAAATTTTGTCATGCTTATTTGAGTTTAGAGAACTGATGGGGATGTTCTTTTAATTGTTATTCAAGCAATGTATGTCTCGTGACCAACTCAACGAGTGTTGCCAACTGGGATGGTGTAGAGTGCCCTCTGGTGGACAAACTATACAACTCCAACACTCATGACATGGTTCAAGCGTGTTTCGTCCGTTTTTATTTTATTTTTGAAATATTCATTTATCGGCCATTATAACTGCCGATACCGATAGTTTGGAAAAATATCGGCCTGCCGATATATCGGTCTGGCTCTAATGAAGAGCGAGGATGGGATTGGTTAGATGTAGAAGCCACTCAATTAATGAACGACTGCTGAGTTAATGACAAGCTTACGGGTGCAAAATAGGAATGATACATGCATCAGCGTACAAATTCATTTGCCCATATTGTGCAGGATATGCTGTGTATGTATTCTACTGTATGTGCTATAGTATATTATGCTACATGTATGTCAGTGAGGTGTCTATTGATAACTGCAGAAATACACTAGCGTTTTAAAGTTTGGTGATGGTTTTATGTTTTTGAAAGAAGTCTCTTAGTTATGTTATATTTTCAAATGTAATTTATTCCTGTGATGTCGAAGCTGAGTTTTCAGCATTACTCCAGTCTTCAGTCAGTGTCGCGTGATCCTTCAGAAATCATTCTCATATACTGATTTGAAACATTCCTATTATAATTAGCATCATGCTGAAAACATTTATTTTGAAATGGAAACCTTTTATAACATTTACAAATGGTTTTAACGTCACTTTTAATATTTTCAAATCATCCTTACTGAATACGTTTTTTTTTTATTATCTAGCTTAATGCCTTTGAAATGTCAAATTTTTTTTGGTCCCCAAGAGAAACTGCTTATAAATCATACAAGTGATGTGTGTTTTTTTTATGTAAAAATGCTGAAAGTCATCTTTGATGGGTAGGGTTAGTGTAAGGGGGATTTAATATACAGTTTATACAGTATAAAACCATTGTCTGTTACAATGTGTTTATGTGTGTCCTAGTGTATTTATTACTCATGAGATTGAAGGACAAGTTGTATTATGTGATTCTGTTCTATGCATTCACTGAATTCTGTACATGTGGACATTTTCATCTTCACACTAACTCCAAACACACCTTAAGTCTTGGTTCTTCATCATTATAATGAGGTATAAAAAAATGAGTCCTCCCGGAGGATGTCAATCATCATCTCGAGCAAATGAATTGCAGTTCTTCCCGTTCCATTTGTGGACTTGCTTTTAAGTAATCAGTAATTGATTTTCAGTGCATCCGCATTGACCTGTTGTTGCTGTGTTTAAGTGCTGAGCTTCTGGATGTTGTTTATTTGATGCACACCCTGTTATGTGGTTGCTGTAGTTTTGCACTGATCCAGCATGTGTGACTCTGGGTTTGTGTTGTTGTGTCTGTAGGCCATTGAAGGGTTTGCTCTGATGGTGAAGAAAACAGCGCAGACTCTCCAGTCTTTCGGGACAGAGCTGGCAGAGACAGAACTGCCCAATGATGTCGAGGCCACGTCCAACCTTCTAGCCATCCACACAGAGAAAAAGGACAAGATGAAGGTCAGAGTGAAATTACTAAACATCAGGGTTTATTTATAATGACCATCTTATTGTATATTATTCTGCTTCAACACAGCTTCTTACCCATATGTAAATACATGGACATTATTATTTTTTTTATTCTGTTTATTCTAGTTTTTTTTATTATAATTCATTATGCAAAAGCAAAATGATACTTGAAGGAGGTTGATTGCATTTTGCGTGTCATTTATTTTATATTTTGTCATGTTATAAATACATTTATATTTATATATATATATATATATATATATATATATATATAAAATCACAATTAATCGCATCCAAAATAAAAGTTTGTGTTTACATAATATATGTGCGTGCACTGTGTATAATTATTTTGTATAGATATAAATACACACACATGCATGTATATTTAAGAAAAAAAATATTATTTTTATATAAAATATTTATATTCATATATAATATAAATGTTATATAAATCTATATACATTACATACATGAAAATATATACAAGCATGTGTGTATTTATATCTATACAAAATAATTATACACAGTGCACCCACATATATTATGTAAACACAAACTTTTATTTTGGATGCGATTAATCGTGATTTTATATATATATATATATATATATATATATATATTTATATTTATAACATGACAAAATATAAAATTTAAAAAATATACATATATTTAAAAACTTTTATTTTGGATGTGATCAATCGTTTGACAGACCTAATATATATATATATATATATATATATATATATATATATATACTTTGTATTTATATATATATATATATATATATATATATATATCCAGTAGGACCCTTAATAATTTAACATGAATTATTCACATGACCATAAGCTATAAACAAACCTTGAGTTTGCATAAATAATTCATGCTCATGATTCGGAGTGAATAGCATGTTTATTTTGTGTGTGTGTGTGTGTGTGTGTGTGTGTGTGCAGGATGACTTGAGGATCGCTCTCTGTCAGGGAGGACGTTTGCTGGAGAGCATCAATGAGCCGCTGGTGAAAGATCCAGATTACACCATGAACCAGGATGAACTGGAGAACCTGGCTACTGTTCAGAGGTGTGTGTCTGTGTCTGTGTGTGTGAGATACCATCTACCGTGCTGGAATGCAAAAAGGAGAGACCAGACGGTTACAATGCAGCAGCAGACTGTTGCGTGTCCTTGGTCGGTTTTCGTCCTTATTAAGCTGTTCTGGTCAGCTGTGCTTTTACATACACAACAAGACAAGCCACCTGGTAAAGATTATACAGCAAATCTACAGACATGCATGCAAAAAGAGCATTAACTTACAGGAAGTCCAGCTCTACTCGCATGACCTTTCACTGAAGCAGTGTTCTGGGATGTGTGTGTGTGTGTTAATATCCACAGGCATCTGCTGTCAGCCTTTATTATCTTGATGTGGCTATATTTGTTTAAAGAGGTCATCGGGTGTCTAGTACTTTACACAAGTCGGTATGATTCTTTAGGGTCTTCATGTAAAGTTTAATTCCTCAATGGTTGTGTAAAACAACACCCTTTTTACCACCTCAAAAAGGTTTCGGTGCATGTCCCTTTAAATGCTAATGAGCAACTGTTCACCCCACCCCTCTCTCTTTCATGGGGTGAGTAAAGTGTCCTTTGCGGAGAGTACACATTACAAATGGCTGAGGGTGGAAATATGCTAATACTGCACAGTCTGTCAGTGGTTGTGGGCGGAGCATGAGCAATATGACAGCATATTGCTCAGAAAATCCAAACGGCTTGATTATTGAGTGTTTTTTGAGGATTAAAAAAAAAGAGTGAATGGATTTTTTTCATTGCATGGTTGTAGTGTCCACACACTGTAAAGACATGTTTATATGCAAAAACCATATAAAAGTGAATTTTGCATCCGATGACCCCTTTAAAGGCACACTATGCAAGAATTGTAACAGCTTCAAAGTCATTTCGGTGGTAAACAAACTCATAGTAGGGCGAATCATCCTGGTAGTAAAGCTTGGGGAGACGCCGCTGTAAATAAATTAGGGCTGTGCAAAAATGAATTGCGATTAATCGCATCCAGAATAAAAGTCTGTGTTTACATAATATATTTGTGTGTGCTGTATATAATTATTTTGTATATATAAATACAAACACATGCATGTATATATTTAAGAAAATGTGTTATTCATATATAAAATATTTATATGTATATAATATAGATTATGTATTTATATATATACAGAATTTAAGTGCAAATCATTCTTAAATATATACATGCATGCATAGGTATTTATATATACAAAATAATTATATACAGCACACACAAATATATTATGTAAACACAGACTTTTATTCTGGATGCGATTAATCGCAATTAATTTTTGCACAGCCCTAAAATAAATGCATCGATCCACAATTGTTTGAGTTGTTTAATGGTCTAGTGGTAGATCTTTTGTCAAGCGTGTCAGAGGTTATACTTACAGGTTCTAAGTTTGTTCTCTCTCATCAAAACTGAATATGTTCATCAGTGGTTACAGTCTATATCAAGCAGGGACACGTTTTTTTGTGCATTTTATTTTGTGATTTCACCGGAATGAATAAAAAGTCTCCGCAGGTGCGATCGATTGGAGAGCCCGTCCGAGTGAAGACTGCGCGCGGCGCCACAAGAGACTCTATGTATCAAAAACACATTTTAGCGCTAGATCTCTTATTTAATGCAAAAAATGCACACTATGCAAGATTTGTACCTTAATATAACAGCTTCAAATGGGTATCAGGAGTGCAGAGACAGTCTATGGCAGAGACACTCTGCGTGAGTGCTATTTACGACAGTAACATTAAATACAAGTACTTTACGGCGACTCTAGGGGTCGCTGTTTGACAAAAACAGAATTCCTCCATAGTGTGCCTTTAAGGTTTTTATTATGGAAACAGTCAAACATACAGAAAGAGATTTCAGAGCTATGATAGTGGGCATGATTTGCATGACTTCGGAAGGTACTGTGTCTTTTGGGTTCAGAAGACGACAATTTTTTTTTTTTTGCCTTCTTGTTCACTGTATGTTTTTATTGTATGGTAAAAAACAGCTTGGATATTCAAAATATATATGTTCCACAGAAGAACGTAAATGGTGACAGTTTGGGTGAAGTATTCTTCTCTTTCTTTCTATAGGTTGCTTGGTCAATTAGATGAGACTGAAACAGCATTTGATGATTTTTGGGACAAACATCAGACCAAGCTAGAGCAATGTCTGCAACTGCGGCATTTTGAGCAGGACTACAGGGAGGTGAGCGACACGCACTGGTTCATCTGTAACACTTATACATGTATTTTTTTATTTTCTTTTACAATCTTTATTAATATTTTGAATTAGCTTTTATTAATTCATGCGCTGTAACTTAAACTTCTGTATGAGCAATAGTTGTAATCTGTGTTGTAGGTTAGAGGTCATTTAGACCTGGTCTATGAAAGATTATCAGGCTTCTCGGAAGTAGGAATAAGCCCCGCCCACGCTGAACATATCCTGAAAGAGCTGACCATTCACGAAGAAAGAGCTTGCGTAAGTATTAACCTGCTGTCTAATTAATTCATTGTTTTTCTCGATGATGTTATTATGATACTATCATTCAGATACAAAATTAAAGAATATAGTACTGCAAAAAATCTATTACAGATCCTTCCCTTCATTTCTATCCAGACCCAACGCACTTTCATTTGTCCTTATAATGTTCTAGTGTGTGTGGATACAGGCAATCTTAGCATGCAAATCTCACCTTCCTTAATGAAATTGCTGAGAGCGGCAGTTTGAGGCCCTTTCAGAAATCACCCACATGTCCTCATCCTGCGGAGAGAAGAGGGGGGTGTTTTACCCAATGTGATAAATCACCCATCACCACGCTGGAGTTATTCTGCTGACACAACGGGATTGTGGGAGTTCTGGGTGCCCACAAAGTGGCAAACTTATTTTGTTTTTAAGTAAAAAAATCACCCAAAGATTGACTTCATCAACAGCAGAATTTTAAAGACTGTAACGGTTATTATAACATGATTTGTTTTCATTGCTGCCATGGTCACTTTATTAAAATAAAAATATTCACATGCGATTTAAAAGGTTGGGTCTGTAAGATTTTTTTTTTTTTATTGTTTTAGAAAGATGTCTCTTATGCTCTCCAAGGCTGCAACAAATATAGTAAAAACACTGTAAAATATTAATAGAATTTAAAACAACTGCTTTTTTAAATATTTTACATTTATAGCATAAATCTAGTGTCACATGATCTTTCAGAAATCATTCTTATATAATGATTTACTACTCAAGAAACATTTCTTATTATCAGTGTTGAAAACTATTTAATGTTTATGCCTAATATTTTTGTGGAAACCACTATAGTTTTTTTTCTTCATTTTTTTATTGAATAGAACGATCAAAAGAGCAGCATTTGTGTGAAATTTAAAGGAGTAGTTCACTTTTTAAAAAACTTTTGCTGATAATTTACTCACCCCATGTCATCCGAGATGTCCATGTTTTTCTTTCTTCAGTCGAAAAGAAATTAAGGTTTTTGATGAAAACATTCCAGGATTTTCTCCATATAATGGACTTCAATGGGAACCAAACGGTTCAAGGTCAAAAAGAGAGTTTCAGTGCAGCTTTTTTTTATTATTGACACACGATGAATAGGGTCTTATCAAGCGAAATGATTGGTCATTTAAAAAATAAATAAACGAGTTCGAACAGGAGTTACAAACACGCATCACAGAACACAGCAAGACGAGCATTTGAGCTTATAAAACAAACTTTTTTAATTTATTTTTTAAATGAGCGATCGTTTCACTTGATAAGACCCTTATTCATCGTCTGGAGTCGTTTAAAGCCCTTTGAACAGTTTGCAGTTTGCACTCAAACTGTCTTTTGGACCTTGAACCGTTTGGTTCCCATTGAAGTCCATTATATGGAGAAAATCCTGGAATGTTTTCATCAAAAACCTTAATTTCTTTTCGACTGAAGAAAGAAAGACATGGACATCTTGCATGACATGGGAGTGAGTAAATTATCAGCAAAAGTTTTTTTTAAAAGTGAACTACTCCATTAAATCATCATAATCTTTTGTTACGTTATATAACTATACTGTCATTAGAAATGTACTATTTACCCTTATGTTTGACCAATTTCATGTGTTCTGCTGAATAAAATTAATTATTCTTTTTTGTGTGTGTATTCTAAAAATAAAAATAAAATAAAAATGTGTCTCTCGGTCTGTAGGAGGTGTTGGACCGGGCTCTGTCTCTAGCGTGTGATGCAGATCTGCTGATCGAAGCGTCTCATTACGCTGTGGATTCCATCCTGCCCAAATGCTCTGAGCTGCGGGTTGTGTGTGAGGAGATCAGCGGTGTCCTGAACGAAAAGAAAGCTCATCTTCTCAAAGCCATGGAGCTACACCAGTCTCTAGAGAAGGTACTGGGCCCACCCGATGACACCCCTCTAAAATAGTCAATGAGAAAACTTTATTCCTGTGCTGACTTATTTCCAAGTTGCAGCAGGACATATCAAATAGACATAGCTAAATAGCTAATAGCCTTTGGTTTAAGTCAGTCTCTATTTATAATTCAGGAGGAGGCTTTGTCAACTTTTAGGAATAGATTACAAATGGTCTCAAAGCTAACAGACATGGACTAAAAGCCAGAAAAAAACTTCTTTAATGATGATGACTGACTCTTTTTCTTCTTTGGTCACTCTCAGGCCTCTAAATGGTGTGATGATGGGATCTACCTGCTGGCGTCTCAGCCTGTGGATAAGTGTCAATCACAGGATGGGGCGGAGTCAGCGCTGCAGGAGATTGAGCGTTACCTGGATACAGCCAATCAGCACAAGCTGACAGATTTGAGTGCAATTTGGAGGGACTATGAGTCTGTGCTCACTCAAGACTTCAGGGTAAAAACAAAAAAAACTGAGCCATAATATGTGTGTATAGATTTTTATTTAAACATATATTAGTTTTTTAAAGGGATAGTTCACTTTGAAATATTTTTTGGTATGTTTTAGCTTACCTCAAGGGCATCCAAGATGTAGGTGTCTTTGTTTCCGCAGTATTTTCAGGTCAAACCGTTCTTTTCTGTCAGTCATATAATGGAGGTCTATGGTCACCACCTCAAAGAGCATGCACAGAGACGTCCAGATTAAACATGATTTAATGACTCGTAAATGTAAGTACACATTGATGGCCTAAGACACGAAACGAGCAGTTTGTGTGAGAAAACGAACAGTATTTATATCGTTTTTACCTCTTGAAACCACAGCCACGTCCAAGTGATCTGAGGGCGCGGGCGCTTTTTGGTAAAAACTATATAAATACTGTTTGTTTTCTCACACAAACCGCTCGTTTCGTGTCTTAGGCCATCAATGTGTACTTACATTTCCGAGTCATTAAATCATGTTTAATTTGGACTTCTCTGTGCATGCTCTTTGAGGTGGTGACCATAGACCTCCATTATATGACTGACAGACAAGAACGGTCTGACCTAAAAATATAAAAATTGAAAATACTGCGGAAACAAAGACACCTACATCTTGGATGCCCTTGAGGTAAGCTAAAACATGCCAAAAAATATTTCAAAAGTAAACTACCCCTTCAAGTGTTATTGAGAATATGGAAATTATAGTCAAATGTCTTGTCAGGTTTAAGTTGAATGATTTTTTTTTTTCTGTGCTCTGACAGGATCAGGTGGACAAAGTGTTTCAGAAGCAGCTGTCCATGCAGGAAATATTCGAGAAGAGGAGGATCAGTCTTAAGAAGTTAGCAGCCAAACAGACACGACCCGTGCAGCCCGTCGCCCCACGTCCCGAGGCCATCATCAAATCACCCATCTTGTCTCCAGGTTAATCCCCTAAACGTGACTCTTTGTGTGTTTGGTTGCCGTGTCACTGTTTCCAGGTGCCAAAAGTAACAACACGCACTGCTAATATACATTCACAATGTGCTGTAATACTATTAAAGGTTCCTAACCTTTATCCATACTTTTTTAAAAAATATAAATAAATGGTTCTGTAAAAAAAAAAAAGCCCATTTCATTTGAGGACACAGGAAATGTTTTTATTAACCCTGTCATTTACTTTACTCTTCTGCCATCTAGTGTTCATAATAGAAAACTGCAGGGATAATTGCCACAAAAAAAGAATATTATTATATTTTATGCATGTTTCTTTGTCTTTTTTATCCCCAGCGCATAGAGAGAAGACTATAGATGGTGATATCATCAATGGAAACTGCAGAAAAGTAGGTATCTTATCTCTATTTTATAAGCAGTAATATTTATAATACTGCTTTGATATTGATAAATGAAGGAAAAGTGGCTGCTCTGCTCACTTACGCATTTGTTGCACTTTGAATATTGAATATTAAGTGAACAGATTTTTATTTTTATTTTTTTTTATTTTAATTGTATACATTTTTAATTGTTTGTTCAGATGATCGCACACAACTTTAGCAGTTTAAAAATGAACAAATGTCGAGTTAGTCTGAGTGTATTTTGAACATTGAGCTAAAAATATGTGTGATTTTAATAAAATGAACACATTTTCAAGACACTGTGTGCGTGTTATATAGGTAGAAATCAAAGCATGGTTGTTGATATTTGCAGGGAGAGATGCACTTACAGAGTGACGGCAGCAGACACCCGTCTGTCTCTGATGAAGAGGAGAACTTTGCTGTGCTTAGACGGTCAGTCAGGGCCGACTTAAAAATAAAGTGATCTATTGGGTGTCTTTTTGTATTTGACTGATTATCTGTTGAACGTCCGTTCACTTCAGGCATGTGATGAACGAGCTGTTGGAGACGGAGAGAGCGTATGTGGAGGAGCTGCTGTGTGTGCTCGAGGTGAGTTACACTGACACCTTTCACTACTAGAGGTCAGATCAGTTTATGCTTTTTTTTTTTTTTTTTACAATATATTTATTAATATTTTAGTTTACATATCACATAAAATTACATACTGAATAACAATCATGTAAAACACAGTAAACCTTTTTCACCCTGTTCTCCGTCCCATCACCCCTCCCCAAAAGGAGATAAATAATAATAATAATAATAATAATAATAACATAATAATAAAAAACAAATAAATAATTAAAATAAAAAAATAATATATATATATATATATATATATATATATATTAAAAGACACCTAAATCAGGTAGGGAGTGTTTCTCATGTCTATTTAGAATACCATGATGCTACTCTACGCCCTCAGAGCTTGTTCTTGTTGTAACAAGTTACCAACATTGACATTATGCCTTAAGAAATTAGTAAAAGGTCTCCAGACATCATCAAAAGTGTTTTGTTTATTTTTAACAATGTACGTTGACATGTTTGACGCCATTTCTTTAATCCACATTCCAATTCTTGGCTCATTGATATTTTTCCAATTAAGAGCAATTGTACGTTTGATCAGTTTGTGTTTTAAAGTCGGCATGAAACAGAAATTGCAATCGTCTTTACTTTCCTATTATGACGAATTTCCAAGTAAAACGGCTTCTCGAACAAGAAAAAAATGTAGGACAGGACTTGAATTTGTCCATGGGGAATTGATTGGCTTGGGGTGGTTTGCTATTGGTGGATCTCATTTGAGTGACAGGTTGCCCCGCCCTCGTGCCAGATTTGATGAAAGATTACAAGGGAAAACATATTCCATGAACAACTAAGAATTGTCAATTTTGATTTCATGGTGACTTTAATAACTTTTAGCGCATTTGACTTGACAAATGAGTTTGTGTTCAGGGTTATGCGGCAGAAATGGACAATCCAGCCATGGCTCATCTCATCCCCAACACGCTGCTTCACAAGAAGGACGTCCTCTTTGGCAACATGCCTGAGATATACCAGTTCCACAAGAAGTGAGTTGAACCCCCAACTCGTGTGTCTCCGTTTGAGCTTCACTCGTGTGTGTTATAAAGCTGAAGTGCCTCTTATTCTCGATCTATTTTAGGACTTTTCTTCGTGAACTGGAGACGTACACAGACTATCCTGAGCTTGTGGGCCGGTGTTTTTTGGAGAGAGTGAGTCTGATGTTACTTTACATTCTGGTTTATTACATGATTAAAGGGATTTTTCAAATGTCTTTTTCATGTTTTGTTAGATGACGGATCTGCAGATATATGAGAAGTACTGTCAGAACAAGCCTCGCTCCGAGTCTTTGTGGAGACAGTGCTCTGACTGCGCTTTCTTCCAGGTCATCTTACATTAAGACACCATTAAGCCACGTTACATATAAGCACATCTTTTTTTTCTATAATCCAAAGGGTCATATTAGTGAGTGTCACAGCTAATATTTTAGGAATACAATATATAGGACCTTATATACACTACTGTTAACCCCTTAGCTGTCGCATCCCACAGGTAGGACGTTTAAAACGATAATATCTTAGTAAAAACCTTAAGTATTATTGACAAACTATGTCATTTGAAAGCTTACAATCTCTAGTTTCCATATTTGGTGACTGATTTTCAAAATAAATTACGGTGGAGCCATAATTTATAAATATGCAACAAGAATATTTTCATAAGTGTTCAGACCTTTATTTTGAAATAGCGATGAACATGAAAAATCATAAAAAAATGGTAGAAACCTCAGTTTGTTTTCATGCCAAGAGATCAAAAGATTGCATCCATTCAATTATTTTGGACAAAAAAGTCTGAAAAGTTTGAAATATAAAGATAAATTCACCATTTGTGATGTGGCAGGAAGTTATAATGCACATGCATGTTCTTTGTATGTTTCTTAGAGGTTGAATTCATATAAAAATCTGCCAAACTTCCCATACTACTTCTGAATAGGATCTTTACTTCATAAATTGTATGAAAATTGTGGAAATAATGGTTCATATCACTCAAAACACGAAATGGAGACGCCCTTATATGAGCAGTAATGGAGTCTGGTTGTGCCCTAGTGGAAGCGTTCGGTACTGCGCCCAAAGTAAATCTCACTGAAAGCTCATTTTTTTAAATATTTAAACACTTGTTCAGATTTTTGGCTTTGATTTTTCTGCAGATTTAGAGTAGCCCAGGTTTTGAAAATATATATTTTATGTAAAATTTGAATATGTTTTTTTTTTTTTTAATTTACATTTCCATAAACTCAAACTTATTTTACTTTTTTTTTATGTTTCACCTTCTTAATTTATTTCACTTCTACAAAAATCTGCCAAATGTCTTCTTTAAAACAAGACCAGTTAACAAGTTAAATGATTTGGGATTTTTTTCAATGTTTTGTGCTCACCCAGGCTACATTTATTTGATAAAAAATGCATTATAGACAGTAATATTGTAACACATTATTACAATTTAAAATAACTGTTTTCCATTTGAAAATATTTTAAAATGTGATGTAAAGCTGCATTTTCAGCTTCATTACTCAAGTTTTCAGTGTCACATGATCCTTCAAAAATCACATCTAACATGCTGAATAGAAAGTTCAAAACAAACAGCATTTATTTGCAATAAAAATTGTAACAATTGAAAAGTTTTTACTGTCACTTTTGATTAAATGCGATCAAAAGTGCTGAATATTTATACACATGCACACTCACATTTCTTTAAAAAAAAAAATTTACTGCCCCAAACTTAAAATGTATTATTATTATTACCGTTTCATAAATAATACTGTACTATAATAGTTTAATAGTAAGATTTATAAATACTATAAACTATATTCACAGTAACGAAAAATAAATAATTTTTGTATGCTATTTTCAGGAGTGTCAAAAGAAACTGGAGCATAAGCTCGGTTTGGACTCGTACCTGCTCAAGCCAGTGCAGAGAATAACCAAATACCAGCTTTTACTCAAGGTAAGCTAGACCCAGACCCAAATATATAACTCCTATATTTGCACCTCTGTCTGGTAACCCCTGTGTGAATGTGTGTGTGTGTGTATATCAGGAACTGTTGAAGTACAGCAAAGGCTGTGATGGTGAGGAAGACCTTCAGGAGGCGCTCTCATCTATTCTAGGCATCCTAAAAGCTGTGAATGACTCCATGCACCTCATCGCCATCACTGGATATGAAGTAGGGGTGGATTTTATTTAATGTGCAGATTAAATGAAAAAGGAGATCAATAATATAAGACCCCTTCGGAGTCGTTGTTGACCCTTGACCTGTGTTTCCAGGGCAACCTCAGCGATCTGGGCCGCTTGATGATGCAGGGGTCGTTCAGCGTGTGGTTGGAGCATAAGAAGGGTCACGCGAAAGTGAAAGACCTGGCACGCTTCAAGCCCATGCAGAGACACCTCTTCCTGCACGAGAAATATCTGCTCTTCTGTAAGAAACGAGAGGAGAACGGAGAAGGTTATGAGAAAGCCCCGTCATACAGCTTCAAACACTCACTCAACGTAAGTCCGGAATATTAAAGTAGTTTGTTCTCATTTATCATTTCTCTGACATGGAAATCAGTCGGTCGATGTGGGCATATCAAGGGAAGATTCATCATTTTTAGTGTAGTCGAACCAAGAAAAAGAAATGCTCATGTGATCTGCATGTTTAATTTGTGTTTTGTCTTGTGTAAATAAAGATTTCTGTATGAGACTGATTATGTTCATATCTTCTCTGATAGATGAGCGCTGTTGGCATTACTGAGAATGCAAAAGGAGATAACAAAAAGTTTGAGATCTGGTGTAATTCTCGAGAGGAGGTGTATATAGTACAGGTAAACTCTTTGTCCTTGTAAAAATATCCTATGTCTATTTAAATAGCGTTGAATGTACATAATCTCATCTATAATCCTGTCACTCACCTTTCTGGTCATCGTATTGTTTATTTTCAGGCGGCGACTCCAGAAATCAAAACGGCATGGGTGAATGAGATCCGGAAGGTTCTGACGGGGCAACTAAAGGCTTGCAGAGGTGAGAGACACCGTGCCTTACTCTTTCTTTTTATTATTTAGCAAGGACACATTAATTTGATCAAAAGTGACAATTAGTGACAATTAAAGGAGTAGTTCACTTTAAAAAAAAAACTTTTGCTGATAATTTACTCACTCCCATGTCATCCAAGATGTCCATGTCTTTCTTTCTTCAGTCGAAAAGAATTTAAGGTTTTTGATGAAAACATTCCAGTATTTTTCTCCATATAATGGACTTCAATGGGAACCAAACGGTTCAAGTTCCAAAAGACAGTTTCAGTGAAGACTGTTCAAAGGGCTTTAAACGATTGCAGACGATGAACAAGGGTTTCATCAAGAGAAAAGATCGACTATTTAAAAAATAAAAATGACAAAGTTTAAGTTTTATAAGCTCAAAGCTCTGTGATGCGCGTTTGTGACTCAACTGTTCGAACTCGTTCATCATAATGAATGAATCTTTTTTCGTGTCTTTTGGTTCATTCAACGAACAAAGTGAACGAGTTGACTCTGGAAAAGATTCGAAGTTCGAACAGGAGAGTCACGAACGTGCATCACAGAACAGAGCAAGGCGACCATTTGAGCTTATAAAACTTAAACTTTGTAATTTATTTATTTATTAAATAATAAATACAAAGCGATCGTTTCGCTTGATGAGACCCTTATTCATTGTCTGGTGTCGTTTAAAGCCCTTTGAACAGTTTGCACTGAAACTGTCTTTTGGACCTTGAACCGTTTGGTTCCCATTGAAGTCCATTATATGGAGAAAAATCCTGGAATGTTTTCATCAAAAACCTTAATTTCTTTTCGACTGAAGAAAGAAAGACATGGACATCTTGGATGACATGGGGGTGAGTTTTTTTTTTTTTTTTTTTTTTTTTAAAGTGAACTACTGTAAGTGACAATAATGTTACCAAAATTTCTATTCCAAGTAAACCCTCTATTCATCAACAAATCCTGAAAAATATTAAGCGGCACAATTGTTAGAATTTCAACATACAAATAATTATAAGAAATGTTTCTTGAGCAGCAAATCAGATTTCTTAAGGATCATGTGACACTGAAGTCTGGAGTAATGATGCTGAAAATTCAGCTTTGCATCACAGGAATAAATTAGACTTTCAAATATATTCACATAGAAACCGATTATTTTAAATTGTAATATTTCACAATTTTACTGTATTTTTGATCAAATAAATGCAGCTTTGGTGAGCATAAGAGAACATTACCAACATCATACCGACCCCAACATTTTGAACGGTAGAGTATATAGAAATGACACACTTCACGTAACCATCACGTTATGTCTGTAGTCGTCTAATACTGTTGTGATGTTGTGTTTCAGAGGCGAGGCAGCAGAAGAGCTCAGATCAGCTAACTCCCACCAGCAGCAGTCTAACCCTGAGCCCCTTCAAGACCAACCCAAAGAGCCTCAAGAAGGGAGAAGACAAGAAAACTGAGCCCACAGCAGCAGATCCCAGTAATCCTGCCTTACTCAAAAATAACGACAAGGTCAAAGGTCAGTCGGCCCCTCTCAACATGCACAACATAAACAAGAAAATCGAAATTACGTACTGTCTGTTACTAGATTTGAATTTTCTCTGTGACCATTAAAGTATGCTCTGTATATTATGAATATGGGTCTACATCCGCCATGTTGTTACCGTCACGTGACCTACCGGTGTCAGTCGCGTCATTTCACTTACAGTTATACACTCACCTAAAGGATTATTAGAAACACCATACTTATACTGTTTTTGACCCCCTTTCGCCTTCAGAACTGCTTTAATTCTACGTGGCATTGATTTAACAAGGTGCTGAAAGCATTCTTTAGAAATGTTGGCCCATATTGATCGGATCGCATCTTGCAGTTGATGGAGATTTGTGGGATGCACATCCAGGGCACGAAGCTCCCGTTCCCCCACATCCCAAAGATGCTCTATTGGGTTGAGATCTGGTGACTGTGGGGCCATTTTAGTACAGTGAACTCATTGAAATGATTTGAGCTTTGTGACATGGTGCATTATCCTGCTGGAAGTAGCCATCAGAGGATGGGTACATGGGGGCCATAAAGGGATGGACATGTTCAGAAACAATGCTCAGGTAGGCTGTGGCATTTAAACGATGCCCAATTGGCACTAAGAGGCCTAAAGTGTGCCAAGAAAACATCCCCCACACCATTACACCACCACCACCAGCCTGCACAGTGGTAACAAGGCATGATGGATCCATGTTCTCATTCTGACTCTACCATCTGAATGTCTCAACAGAAATCGAGACTCATCAGACCAGGCGACATTTTTCCAGTCTTCAACTGTCCAATTTTGGTGAATTGTAGCCTCTTTTTCCTATTTTTAGAGTGGTACCCGGTGGGGACTTCTGCTGTTGTAGTCCATCCACCTCAAGGTTGTGTGTGTTGTGGCTTCACAAATGCTTTGCTGCATACCTCGGTTGTAACGAGTGGTTATTTCAGTCAAAGTTGCTCTTCTATCAGATTGAATCAGTCGGCCCATTCTCCTCTGACCTCTAGCATCAACTTTTCCCTTTTCACACCATTCTTTGTAAACCCTAGAAATGGTTGTGCATGAAAATCCCAGTAACTGAGCAGATTGTGAAATACTCAGCGCCAACAACCATGCCACGATCAAAATTGCTTAATCACCTTTCTTTCCCATTCTGACATTCAGTTTGGAGTTCAGGAGATTGTCTGGACCAGGACCACACCCCTAAAAACATTGAAGCAACTGCCATGTGATTGGTTGATTAGATAAATGCATTAATGAGAAAGTGAACAGGTGTTCCTAATAATCCTTTAGGTGAGTGTATATCCCTTACGGGATAGTAATGTGTCCATTGAATGCACACTTCATGAATCTTAGCGGAAGTAGTACAGTAGTCATCTGTGGACTTTTCACTTACTGTTTTTTTTAATATTATGCATTCGGAAATACTACTTTTTGGCGGATTGTTTTTCACATACAATACAGTAGGGAAGTATTCGATTTCGGACGTCTGTGTAAGCATTTTCAAAGGTCGTTTTTTCAGATATTACACAAGACATATTTAAAATCAGTCAGTCAATGAATCCATGAAACTAACCCCAGACTGACGTTTCCCTAAATCTATCCCACAATTCATGCTGCTGTCTTTCCTCTTGCTGCTTAGACTGTGAATTTCTGTGATCAGTTTCTTTGTGACCCCTGGTGTTTTCTTTGTTTCCTAGTTTTTAAATTTTCTGACTAAACCTGTAACGGCCTTGATTATTTCCCCCTCCTCTTTCTTTCTCTCTGTCTCTGTGGAGAATAGACGAGACTGTCACCAGTCCCAACTCTGAGAGAGCTGCAGTGGCTAAAAAACGCTTTACACTGCAGGGCTTCAGTAACCTCAAGAGCCAAAAAGGTACAGCAGGAGGGCTCACAACTTTACACGGTCACGGGCAATACATTTACAACAGGGTCACTGCATATTGATAAAACATTTCTGAAAATCATTATGACAAAAGCATGTTTAGCAGAAACTTCTTAGTTAATAATGTCATTAAACGTTATTTATGATACATTTGAAAACAAATAGTTTAGTGATGTTGGATAAATGTGAAATATTGAACCTGGAATAAGTACTAAGCTTTGGCTTGAACCTCACTGCAGAGTTTATAGCAGCCTCTGGTGGCAAAAGCCTCTCACTTCCAATGGCCATCACTCTCTGCCCTCCAGGTACACTACAGTCTCAGGATACACTAGAGACCAGAGTCTAGATTAGCAGCAGTTTCAGAGTTCAAGCTTGGTAACATTAGAATTTAGAGCTATCATTACTTAAATGCTCTTTACTGTGCCTTAACCAGCTGTGACACAACTTGTTTCCATGAAATATTATTTGTCCACACCAAAACCAAGCTATTTTATTTTATTTATTTCTTTTCTTTTCTTTTCTTTTTTTTTTTTTTGGACCAGTTACATTTCCCTGGGTTCACTGTTCAGGAATAAACCAGGTGTGATACAACTTTATTTTTAGGAACAAGAATGTGTCCACAGTAAAATCAAATTTGACTTTATTTTATTATTATTAATACTATTTTTTTTTTTTGACCAGTTACATTTCCTTGAGTTCACTGGTAGGGCCTAAACCCTACCCTAGGCATGATACAACTTTATTTCCAGTAAAAATAATACAAAACCGAATTGTATTTTTTTTTTTAATTCATTTTTATTTTTTTTTTCAACACTTTTTTTCAAAATGTTTGCAATTTTTGAATTTATTTATAAGAATTTGTCCACACCTAAACTGAAAATTCTTTGCGATTTTTAAATTTATTTATAAGAATTTGTCCACACCTAAACTGAAAATTCTTTGTGATTTTAAATGTTTAAATTTATTCATAAGAATTTGTCGACACCTAAACTGAAAATTCTTTGCGATTTTAAATGTTTAAATTTATTCATAAGAATGTGTCCACACCTAAACTGAAAATTCTTTGCGATTTTATTTTTATTTATTTATTTATAACAATTTGTCCACACCTAAACTGAAAATTCTTTGCGATTTTACATTTTTTTATTTATTCATAAGAATTTGTCGACACCTAAACTGAAAATTCTTTGCAATTTTATTTTTATTTATAACAATTTGTCCACACCTAAACTGAAAATTCTTTGCGATTTTACATTTTTTAATTTATTCATAAGAATTTGTCCACACCTAAACTGAAAATTCTTTGCGATTTAAAATTTTTTAATTTATTCATAAGAATTTGTCGACACCTAAACTGAAAATTCTTTGCGATTTTAAAGTTTTAAATTTATTTTTAAGAATTTGTCCACACCTAAACTGAAAAGTTTTTGCGATTTTTAAATTTTTTAATTTATTCATAAGAATTTGTCCACACCTAAACTGAACAT
This sequence comes from Pimephales promelas, assembly GCF_988280905.1. Taxonomy (NCBI): domain Eukaryota; kingdom Metazoa; phylum Chordata; class Actinopteri; order Cypriniformes; family Leuciscidae; genus Pimephales; species Pimephales promelas. The sequence goes on from NC_142774.1 coordinate 7,090,168, forward strand.
TCTCTGCGATTTTAAATGTTTTAATTTATTTATAAGAATTTGTCCACAACCAGTACGCATTATGCAGTCCAAACTGAAAATGCTATGTTTATTTTATTTTATGGGATTTTGAACCGATAACATTTTCCTGGGTTCACTATAACAGAGCTAACCAGCTCAAAACTGGGGGAAAAAAAAGCATCTTCAATCTTCAGATGTTGTTTTGTCACACCGCAAATTGTTAGGGCACAGTGTAAGACTTTAGTGTGCATGCTACTTTAGAGGCTCTCACCCTGTAGAACAGCCAAATCTGTCTTCATAATATTTAAGAATCGTTCCTTTAACCCTGTTATAGGCTTTCTCTTTCTTCTTTCCTGAAAATTTGTCCTCTTATCCTTCTCTTTCTCCTTTCTCGCTACTTGCTTTGGCTGCCAGGATCATCCCCCCCTAGTCCTGATCACAAAACTAAAAGACATGAGATTAAGAGTGATCCTACACCGTTTGGCTTCAGAGGTACACTGTCCCATAAAAACTCCCAGCATTCCCTCCTCCAACATCAGCCATGACCAGTGTCCTGTGCTCCCAAGCCTTTGTTTTTGTCATATTATGTGGTTTCCATTTTTCATACATCAGCCTGAAGTTGTAATAAACTAAAACGCTTCTATATTAGGTGTCAGGCATTCACAATCCAAACAAACTGACTTTAGTTCTGCATACCCCACCAACAAAAGGCATCTGTGGTGTTTGGGAAACCTTTGAAATCTCATCGGCTGCCTCTCCCTTAGACGCAGGTCCACACATCTCTCTTACCCGAGTGAGGTGGATGAGCACTTCTAGTCTGTTGCAGACTAAAAGGAGAGGTAACTAGATGTGCCTGGTGTGGGAATGAACTTTATCGTCTTTATTGCTCTCTCACAACAGACTGGCAAACACTAACCACAGGGTATGATATTATTGCACTGTAATTGGTGGTTTGCAGGATAAATCACAGTGCTAAATGGCATCTCTTATATAACTGCTCAATAAATTACTATTGTAAATCTAAAATGCTCTTTACCGTGGGAGAATGTGAATCCAGCCCAGTTCATACTGTATAACAGGAGAGAGAAAAATGATCAGATAATCTCTTTCTATTTACCCTACTCGCTTTTAAACATGAATCCACTGAAATTGAATCATCATCATTATTTACTTACACTAGTCATTTCAAACCTGTACGGCTTCTGAGGAACACAAAAAGAAGAATCGTTTCACAATTTACCGGTTTGATGTTTTCCTTGCATTTACATTGAATGATTCAGTTGATTCTTTGATTCAGTGAGAACCAGTTCAGTCTGATTCACGAATGAATCATTTCTGGTTGAATGAATCATTTCAATGAATCGTTCACTGGTTTGTGAACCGAATCAGTTACTTCACTGAAAAGAATTAAAAGAATGATTCATTCACAAATTAGACTAACTACAGTATTTCTCTCATGAATAAGTAGTTTTCGATTTGTTCTTTAGGCAAAGCTGTCAAATGATTTCGTAAGATTTTGACATATTGCCTATATTTATACTTTTGGCCAACTTTTGAAGTTGGAAAAGATCTTTGTGTATTCCACAAAACAAAAAGCCAAACAGGTTTGGAGCGACATGAGGGTGAGTAAATGATGATCTCTTTTTCATTTCAGGTTGAACTATTCCTTTTAAATACTGTGTGTTTACTGTCGATTTACTGGAATCCTTTAAAATAGTACATTTTATAAGCCAAAAGATTAAGAAAATCGACTTGCACTTCCCTTGGTGTGGAAACACTCGAGTCTAACGCTGCATGAGTGTCTGGTTTGGGTTCCTGTCTGCTGGTTTGCGGTGCTAGTTCTGGATTCACTTTTACAATTCTGAAACCACAGATGCGTTTCTACCAAACACTCTTCCGGGCTCCACGATTATCCACTGATTCAGATGTAAAAATGTTTATGCATCTCTCCATAAACATGTTTTGAATGATTTGCGAATGTGTCATATGCCGCCTTCACAGTCATAATCTGAACATAAAACACAAACAGCTGCTAGCTCAGTGCCTGGACCTGTTCCTCTTTTTAAATGGATTATGAGATAAAGAGGCTCTGGCTCCGTTTCAGAACGGCATCACATGCACTTTTTTTCCACTTATATATTTTTTTTCACTTTCGCTGATAATTTATTCAGCCCCATGTCATCCATGTCTTTCTTTCTTCAGTCAAAAAGAAATTAAGGTTTTTGATGAGAACATTCCAGGATTTTCTCCATATAATGGACTTCATTGGGAACCAAATGGTTCAAGGTCCAAAAGACAGTTTCAGTGCAGCTTCAAAGGGCTTTAAACGACACCAGACGATGAATAAGGGTCTTATCTAGGACCCTTCGAGGCAAGCTAACTACGTTTTGAAACCGAGCCAGTCTCATCTTCTTCATCTTCCACACACCATCTATGTGGAGCACCATTTATCCCTCTTTCGATGTCTTAAAGGAGTAGTTCACTTTAAAAAATGCTTTTGCTGATAACTTACTCACCCCCATGTCATCCATGATGTCCACGTCTTTCTTTCTTCAGTCGAAAAGAAATTAAGGTTTTTGATTTAAACATTCCAGGATTTTTCTCCATATAATGGACTTCAATGGAAACCAAACAGTTCAAGGTCCAAAAGACAGTTTCAGTGCAAAATGCAAACTGTTCAAAGGACTTTAAATGATTCCAGACGATGAATAAGGGTCTTATCAAGCGAAACAATCGCTCCCTTTTAAACAAAGTTTAAGTTTTAAGCTCAAATGGTCACCTTGCTTTGTTAGGGTCAGGGTGTGATGCGCATTCGTGACTCTCCTATTCAAACTCGTTCATTAAAATGAACGAATCTTTTCCCGAGTCAACTCGTTCATTTCGTTCGTTGAATGAACCAAATGACACGAAAAAAGATTTGTTCATTTTGATGAACGAGTTCGAACAGGAGAGTCACGAACGTACATCACAGAACAGAGCAAGGCGACCATTTGAGCTTATAAAACTTAAGCTTTGTTTTTTGTTTTTTTAATGAGCGATCGTTTGCTTGATGAGACCCTTATTCATCGTCTGGAATCGTTTAAAGCCCTTTAAACAGTTTGCAGTTTGCACTGAAACTGTCTTTTGGGCCTTGAACCGTTTGGTTCCCATTGAAGTCCATTATATGGAGAAAATCCTGGAATGTTTTCATCAAAAACCTTAATTTCTTTTTGACTGAAGAAAGAAAGACATGGACATCTTGGATGACATGGGGGTGAGTAAATTATCAGCAAAAGTTTTTTAAAAAAAAGTGAACTACTCATTTTAATGTGATCCATATGTCACATTGGTTTCACCCGTCCTCTCTTCCTCAAGGCTTCACCAAGGTGTCGCTGTCCATGGATGCGTCCGAGGAGAACGACGGTTACTCGAGCGCCGAGGACCCCATGAACTCTGACCCTGAGGATGAGGGAGGGAAGAAGCTGGTGAGTCTCTGGAGGAACTCTTTGCTGCATGATTCCTAGTGTCCTGCTATGTTTGTTTGAGCGCTGATGGTGTCGTGTTTGTTTGTTGCATTAGTCTCCCGGCAGGTACGTGGTAGTAGCTGACCATGAGAAAAGCGGACCTCAGGAGCTGACGGTGAAGAGCGGGGACACGGTGGAGCTGGTGAGAGAGGGAGACGACGGACGCTGGTAAGATTCACACATTCAGGATCATGGTCATCATTTACTCATCCTCATGTTTCACGTTATGACCTGTACGTTAATCGTTATATCAACAATATTCAATGGATCTTTTATTCTGTTGAATCAACCAATTGAAATAAATTCCAAATCTAAAGCATTATTGCCGTTGTAGGTTTATCTAACTAATATAGCATTTTAAAGGTGCATTGTGTTATATTTAATGCAAGAAATCCAATATTATATACATAACTATGTTTTTAGTGGTGTATAAAGACCTTACATAATGAACCGTTATGTTTTATTGCCTTGGAATAAGAGATTTCTATCAGCATACACCGTGGGTCCCCTTACTGTACATTAAAATGCCGACATGTTTCTACGGTGGCCCTAAACGGACAAACTACTAGAGCACGTTTCGTCACTATGTTGTTCTTCGTGCAAAGAAGCTAGCTAAAGTCAGCGAATAAAACACTGACACAATGATGAACAAGTAACAATAATATTCGCAATAACATCGTTTTACTATTTAATAAAGTAAACATCATTTCTTAATTTATCTTTGTAAAGAAACCTCATTGCTTAACTAGCTGCTCCCTGCTGTCTCAGACGACGACGTCGTAACTTTTGTTGGTTGCGATTCGTAACCTCACCACTAGATGCCGCTAAAACTCACACACTGCACCTTTAGGTTGGCTTTTGTTTTTAATTTAAAATTTAGTTTAATTTGTATTATAGTTTAATTTTTTTATTTATATATAACTTATTAGGTTTAATTTATTTTTATTTCAGTTTTGTGCTTCAACTTAAACTAAACGGAAACTTGAAATTGACATTGATTTTTTTTTTTTTTTTTCATCAAATGTTTATGGAAGCTTGTTTCCGCCACTGAATAAAACATTTTAAAAGATAATTGTGTCTTTTTTTTATCTCACAATTGCGAGTTTACATCTCGCAATTCTGACTTTATTTCTCAAAATTGCGCGATATAAAGTTGCTATTGCGTTATAAAGTCAGAATTGCGAGTTTAATTCTGACTTTATATCACGCAATTCTGTGATAAAAAGTCGTAACACAATATTCACTAGATAATTCTCGTATTTTGACAAACCTGCTTGTTTTCAAACATTTTATTGATATATTAACGTAGTTAATTATTTTAACACACTGAATGAATTAACCGTGATTCAAGATGTTACGTTCTGTATTCCAGAGCTGTATGTTCTTCAGTACAAACAATAATTAAGGGAAAATAAAAAGATTTCATTTAATTTTTTGCTTTTAGCATTGTATTTAGGTTACATACTTGTATTATTTTCATATACTAAAAATAATATATTAATTTAAATACTTTTAAGTCATCCTGCAGCACCCTTGAAAGTTTGCCGAGGCCCCCTAGTGGGCTCCGGTTGAGAAGCACTCCTATAAATGCATAATATATATAAGTAAAGCAGTTTATAATGCACATCGTAACCTGAGCTGTCCGCAACTGTGCAAATTGGGAATAGGTTGCCAGGTTGAGATGACAAAAGGGTTGAAATTGTATATGGTCTGTGGATTGTGTGAATATAATGCATTTAATACAAGATCTGGGAACTGGTCAACATGGTCCGATTATTCATAAAGGAGTTTGGGCCATGCAAATTACATGAGTTTCCCAGGAGAAATAACAAAGCGGGAGGGGTCCGGGAGATAGGGCTTAAAAAACGTGAGAAACTCTGGAAAAACAGGAGTGATGATGGGTATGATTACCTCAGGACTGTTTTTGTGCCCACATATTTAAAATAATCTAGTTCCATTTTGGCATTTTGAGTGATGGATTATTATCTAGACTCGTTTTGATGTGTCTAAAGATGACCAAATTAGAATCGCTAACAGCAGAGTATGGCGTGATATTGATTTCTGATTATTTTGGGGGTTTTTTTTAGGTTTGTGCGTAATCTGCGGACCAATAAGGAGGGCTGGGTCCCTGCTGCAAACTTGCTCACTCTCATCAGAGAATCCAAATCTTCTCAATCTCTCTCCAGCTCTGGTAATGCAACTTCCTTTCCCTTTCCATCCACCACACAATAAATCCCCATCAGATTTTCTGAATTTAGCTAATGTGTGCATGTTTTCCCCCACAGAAGGCAGCGGGTCTGGAAACCTCAGCACGTCGTCCAGCTGCAGCGAAACCTACACGAGCTTCTCTGACATCAAAACCTGAAGCGCGCTGCTCCGGCGTCTTGTGGCAGCTCCTACACAGTGCACTTTCTACTGAAGCTCCTCGAGGCTTTGTACTGTATCTAACCTCCTCAACCGAGAAAGGAATCGACCTCGCCTATTCAGGATATTTTATATAGAGCGTCACCCTTTCTCGTCCGTCTCTCCTTCATAAGAGAGAGAGAAATGTCTACTGTTCCCATTCACATTCTCATTTACTTATCGTGTGATGCTGTTCGTTTCGCATCTGCATGACTTTCCTCAAAGAGAAAAAGGGGTTTTGGTCGAGTAGCCTGCGGTCTAAAAGTCTTTAAATATACATAACAAGGACTCTCACATGAGCTTCCACTGGTTTTATTGATCTTGCTTTGAGAATGTCAGTGTCTGATTTGCTGTAGCAGCAAGACAATGAAACGTTGTTTTATACGATAAAGATTCTGGAGGTTATGCCTGGTGAAAAGTCCAGTTCACTGTATGTGTTAATCTAAAACGGCTGTATAGTTTAAATTATTTCCTGTAAAAGATTTGTACAGATATTAACTTTTATCTCATGTTTTTCTTTAAAACAGTATATATATATATATACATATTGTATATTATGACCACTATTGTTGTGTGTCAATGAATTGTATTTTCTTGTATGTCACTTTACTGTTCTACAATTTTCCAGTAACAACATATCAACTGTATTTACGTTTTATTTTTACGTCACCACATGTTGTTTTAATTTGATTGGTTCAAAATATAGTCTGGAACGTGATAATTGGCGTGTCACTCAAGTTCACTGTAAAAAAATAGTACTCGGTAAACTACTGGGAGCATACCGTAACTATAAGGTGTGTTACTGTTTTTGTGTTCGAGCATATAGCTGTTCAATTGTAATATGGTTAATTATTGTTAGATGTTAATTTCAAAAACAGTAACACACCGTATTTGTACGGTATGATGCTGGCAACCACAGCTGCCAGTAGTTTACCGTTTTTTTTACCGCATTATTTTTTTACAGTGTTGTTTTTAAAGGTCAAAAAGTATTACTTAAAACTTGTCAAAGTTCATCTATAATCCTGACGGCTGATTCAATCACGGATGAATACCACATCGTTTCCGCCCAGAACTGTACACACTGTCTTTGTTTTAACGTGTTCAGCAATACAGAGATCATTGTTAATATCTATTTCAATTTTATGTGGCACATTGCTGCATGTTAGTTTTATCTCATGCTAGTTTTATCATGTTCTCATTTGACATAAAATATTTTCCTCTATTAGGCTCGTATCGATGTACATGTGTAAATATGTATCTAAGAGGTTGTATGAGATGAATGAATTTAAAGTGCTTAGGCAGAAATAAACTTCATTGAAACATTCTGTCCTCTTCTGTTGGCTTGGATTTGTCAAGGCAATATTGAGTGTATATATGAAGTCGATCTTAGATGCATCAGCGTTTTCATTGTGCACAAATAATTTTATAATTTTGCAAATAAATGTTACTTAACGATTTATTATTGTTAGATCTTTTTAATTCATGACAGTGAATGCTGAAACTTTTGAGATTGTAACTTGATTTATAAATATTAAGAGCTAATATCAAGACTGAAATAAACATTTCTCTTGATAATAGAAATACCATCAGAATTTCTTAAAATATTTTATGACAAAAAAATGTAAAGAATTTTCTTTTTAAAACTTGATTTTAAATAGTAAGACCATCAAATATTTTCCACCTTAATTTACGCTTAAAATACATGATTAAATAGAAGTAAATAGATTTTTGCATTGCTTTAACTCAATAAAACAAGTTAAGCAATTGTCAACTTTAATGTTATACAAGATTCTACTAATAAGTTTAATGTAAGTAGTTTAATGTAGTTTAATGTAATTTAAGTGGAAATTAGTTTCAAAACAGCAACTTTGTTTTACACTGTAGCAACATTTTAAATCTGTTTCATAATAAAAGATGAATGGTTATCCTTTTAGTGATATAATTTTATTTATAAAACTGGATTTAGAAATAATAACAGCTAATGTTAAGACTATAAAATTAAACAATTTCTCTTAATAATAATCATTTAACAGAATTTTGAAAAACATGAAAATCTGGTTTCTGATAATGAAAGACAATGGTGGGAACTTTTATGCTAGAATTTCATTTTCAATTAAATTTGATTTATAAATATTAATAGAGAGTTCAGCCAAAAATGAAAATTTCTTCTGCTGAACACAAAATAAGATATTCTGAAGAATGTTTGTAACCAAATTTCTTTTGCGTACACCAGGAGAAAGAAACTCATTCAGGTCAAAAACAACATGAGTGTGAGTAAATGATGACATCATTTTCATTTTTTCTGTGAATTGCCTAATCCTTTAAGTAAAATAATTGTGCCAAAACTTGCCATTTAAGTCTATTTTAGAATTTTTTTAAATCTAAATTTTAAGAAAACCTAAAGTTAAACACTCCAAGAAAAAACATTTGCACATAGGAAATATTATTAAAATCTGAGGAAAATTAATCTTATCCAAGAGTATTTGAAACCCACATTGTTAGTATAACATTTTCCCTCAAAAAATAGATTTAGTTTTAATTTAACCTTTAAGAATTGCACAGATTTTTATGAACCAGCCAAAGTGACTCAGAGTTTCTGCTTAAGTAACACACTGTGCACACGCAGACTTTGGCTATGACAGTGTCGATCAATAGTTCACGCAGGTTTATGACGCGATACTAGTATAAAACGTCGTGATTCAAAATCATGAGTCATGCACTTATTTTAGTCAGTATATCTCTTCATAATACAGTCTGAACACATCCACATCCGGGTAACACGACGCCTCGCCTCAGTGCGGGAGGACGGCTTTCAGCATTCTGATCTGAGATCAGCTCATACGTCACAGGCAAAACTGCCACGGGCGGTCACAGAACCGATCCCAGATCATTTTTCAACCGCGGAAAGGCACCGAGACAGGGAGTTTGTGTTACAAACCCATCATGTCTTCTGCAGATATACGCATTTGAGTCTCAGTCAGTGTTTAATTCGCTAATACACACTTTCCTCTGACGTTTAGCCCAGCGCGTGCGCGCTCTCTCTCTCTCTCACACACACAGTCTGCTGCTGCTGCTGGCGTGATCAGGACGGCTGCTCGCGAACACACACAGGAACCACAGCAGCCGCAGAAGACACAATTACATCACAGCACTGTAAGTATTCAACATTTCAGACATTACAAACGCGATATCGAAATAATGGCTACATATCGTATAACGTCGAACACCAACATAAGCTCTCAGGCTACTGCGGTGTGCCTTTATTTTGGTGTCGCAAGAGAATAAGCTAAACGTACGCCCAATTTTCCGCATGTCGGGCTTGTTTTTGGTAACATGGTTGACAAACTGAGTGTGTGTGTGAGTGTTTGAGCTCGAGCGTCTGGTCTGCTTCATTGTTACTGTGACCGTCTGTCGTTCTGTTCGACTGTAACGTTATATTCGCAATGTGTTGCATTGTAACGAGTGGCTCGCTCAGTGTCACGCTGTAATTCTGCTGCTGTTTGTGTTGAATTGGGTGAACAGGCCTGAAACAACAGATCACACCACTGCAAGGCCTTCTCACACAGGCAGATCATGCACTGGAGGGCCTGCTCACTCACTTCAACATGCATTTTAGCACGACACCAGTATCAAATCTGTCAGATGCTCCCCTACAGTCCTGATGGAAATTCTGTCACTCAAATTTGACGCCTGACGGTGAAATGGCACACATTTAGCGTTGTTTTTGTATTATTATTATTATTTTTTTATGTTATGTGCAGTCCAATGATAATGTATATTTTATTTTGGAGAACTATTACAACAATGTCAAAATGAACGACATAATTTATTGATACAAATGTTGAATACAACTCATTGTAAATTAATTTTATTATTTTTTAATAGAACTGTTATATATTAAAAACGAATCATTTTAATGACCTACATGTTTAGCTGTGTCCCACCTATTTTAAACAACCCTGATACAGCATAATGTTTTTATCTATTTATTATGATTTCTTTTAAATTTCTTTTCTAAAGTGACACATTCCCTAAAATTGTCACACCCAAGGAGTGACATCATTTGAGTATTTTCTTCATAATATCGGGAAGTAATGCTATATGTTTTTTTCTTAAATCTTGACTTTAGTGTTAAAGCTCAACCCTGTTTCCAAATATTTTTCGGTAATATAAATGAATCTGTAAGCACAATTTTCAGTTTTTGGTCACAAAAAGCTTATTCAGCTTATAAATATATAAATATATATATATATTTAGGGATTCTGTTGTTGTTTGGTGCTCAATTCCTTGGTAGTAATTCAAACTGGTTTCTCATCTCTCATTTATCTAGGCTATGTCCAGTGCTTCAGACTAAATCCTTCTATTTCATGTTTTATTTTCTAATGTTGTGGCGCTAGGGTGTTTAAGGTGGTATTTACAGATAGTAAACAAAGGAGCGCTTACTTTTTTCTTTGCCGAGGACTATCAAATTCCTAAAACTGTCACACAGCAAACAGAGGACCTGTTCACTCACTGTTAGATAAATGTGGTCATGTGACATTCCTCTGCAATGGGCCTTTTGATGGTTAAGGTGGTATTGTGATAGTAAACGCGGGAAGATGAGGGTGGTATGTGTTTCTGGAGATTGAGTACGACTTATGACTTCATTACTGACGTGAATCAGGTGTTGGTTTTATTGCTTTCAGTGTTTACATAGTGAATTATTGCAAGTTATTCCCACACCTAGATTGTGGAGTGTGCTAGTATGATCGGTATTCAAAAAACGATTGAATATTTTCTTTAAAGAATCCTCTAAAGGAGGGACTATCAAACTATATGTACTTTATGTAATCATTAATCTGTCATAAGGTCGGGTGTTAATATTGTAAGATGTATATTGAATGAACGCAGCGGTAATATAAAGAGAATCTGTTCAAAGATCAGCTGCTGACAGGTGAAGGAACAGGAAGTTTTTAACTCTTGGACTCTCTCTCTCTCTCCCACACACACACACCTTAGGTTCTTAGATCACAGGATTACCAGTCACAAGTTTCACTTAGTTCTCTCGGAAAAACAGTGAATATTCCCCTCATTATAATTGTTCCTCTCACATCACATTCTGCTGTCAACCCTGTCGAATGCGTTTGTTTCCGCTGTGAACAGATTCATTGAATCGAATTAATAGTAATCATTTAGTTTAGTTTAAAGTACATGTTTGTTCAAGGCTGGAACAATGAAGGGTGTATTTGTCTTTAATTTACATGATAATTGAAGCTACTTACTGACAGACTGAAGTGGAGTTTCAGATCATAACGGTTTAGGGAAGTCAAACGATTAATCGCGATTAATCACGATTAATCGCATCCAAAATAAAAGTTTTTGTTTACATAATATATGGGTGCACTGTGTTTAATTATTTTATATATATATATATATATATATATATATATATATAAACACACATGCTTGTATATATTTGAAATATTTTCATGTATATACTTTATATAGATTTATATATAATTAATATTATATATAAATATCAATATTTTATACATAAATAATATTTTTTTCTTAAATATACATGCATGTGTGTATTTATATATATATATATATATATACACACACAAAATAATTATACACAGTGCCCCCACATATATTATGTAAACACAAATTTATATTATAATTAATATTATATATAAATATCAATATTTTATACATAAATAATATTTTTTTCTTAAATATACATGCATGTGTGTATTTATATATATATATATATATATATACACACACACAAAATAATTATACACAGTGCCCCCACATATATTATGTAAACACAAACTTTTATTTTGGATGTGATTAATCGTGATTAATCGTTTGACAGCCCTATAAATTTTAGTGACATGTAAATGCTTTTAAATCGGTGTTAAGAATTTAAGAAATGTAATAAAAAAAGATTAAAAAAGAAAATGTAAATATTAGATGAAAAACTTCCAGCTTTAATGGAAAGATCTGTTCTTCGGACTAAATTGTCTGTTGTTCTGATATCTTGCTCTAAAACCAAATAAATATGTTCCAAAAAAGTATTTAAAAAAAAAAGTTTTACAAAATGACAACTTAAACTATAATTAAAATATCTAAATAGTATAAATATAAAATATACTATTTGCAATAATAATATATAAATAATACTGAAATAACACTGGCTTTAATGGAACATTTGCACTACTAGGAGGAACATACTCATACAAGTCATCAAAAGTTTAATGTATATCATTTTTATTTTTTCAAGTGGCATTTTTTTTCGGGACTTGTGTCATTTCAACAAACATTAGATCCCAAGATTGTTAAAGATCATGAGAAACATACATTCAGTCAAGAACAGTATGTATGTGTGCTGGTTTTGATAATTGTCAAATTTCCCGTTTAAATATTTCAGGCTATTATCTCCTTTATCTCCTTTTGCTAGACTTTGTCTTCTGTCTCAGTGTTTTGTTGTCAGAATTGAAGAGGGCCATCAAAGCCATTGACTTTTTTTATTTTTCCTGTTCTACAGCTAGAAGTCCACGGCCGCTACCATGCCGCTATTTGGTAAATCTCACAAGAACCCCACAGAAATTGTGAAGACCCTTAAGGACAACCTCTCCATCCTGGTCAAACAGGACAAGAAGACAGAGAAGGTACGAGTTTATAGTATAGTCATTGTACAGCTTTTTCCGGCAGTTTCTGGGGGTTTTTATCACCTGACTATAGGCATTATATCGGGTAACAGTGCAGACATGGCGAAAAAGAAGAAGCGCTGAGCACTGTTGGTGAGGAGCATCGTCCAAGCTGGTGTCTATCAGGTGTCATGTTAGTCTTAAATAAAGTGTTACCGAGACGGGAGTAACAAAATTCATCCATCTTGTTTACTCTTTCACTTTTGTTCTCCACACATTACGTTCGTTACACAACTCTTCAAAATAGTAGTCAATGATAAAATGTTACTCATGAACACAAATCAACAGATCGCTGCAATGTGGCATACTTTACTGGGACTGCACAGCATCACTCCTGATCCTAAAAAGAATGTCCTATCTAGTGCCTGTTTAAAGGAGTAGTTCACTTTTTAAAAAAACTTTTGCTGATAATTTACTCACCCCCATGTCACCCACGATGTCCATGTCTTTCTTTCTTCATTTGAAAAGAAATTAAGGTTTTTGATGAAAACATTCCAGGATTTTCTCTTTATAATGGACTTCAATGGGAACCAAACGGTTCAAGGTCCAAAAGACAGTTTCAGTACAAACTGTTCAAAGGGCTTTAAACGATTCCAGACGATGAATAAGGGTCTTATGAAGTGAAACGATCGCTCATTTAAAAAAAAAAATTGTGTATATATATATATATATATATACGTATATATATAATATATGATTTTAAAAAAAAATTATAAGCTCAAATGGTCGCTTTGCTCTGTTTTGTAATGCGCGTTCCTGACTCTCCTGTTCGAACTCGTTCATCAAAATGAACGAACCTTTTTTTCAAGTCATTTAGTTAATTTCATTCGTTCATTGAATGAACGAAATGACTTGAGAAAAATCCTGGAATGTTTTCATCAAAAACCTCAATTTCTTTTCAACTGAAGAAAGAAAGACATGGACATCTTGGATGATATGGGGGTGAGTAAATTATCAGCAAAAGTTTTTTTAAAAGTGAACTACTCCTACTCGGCACAAAAGTCACTGTAAGGTTTAATGAATTTGCCACTCTGTGTTTAGGTGGTCCACCGGTCAGAATTCTTCTCTCCCTTATTTTTCCCCTCTTTTCCCAGGATTTAATTCCATGTCATTATCTACCCCACTTGTTCCAGATCTCTCATATGATTGCATAATGAACTTGACTATTGAGTGATGATACTGAAGTTTTCCTAGGTCTCTACAGCTTTAACCTCAGACACATCATACCTGTTTTCAACCATAACATCATTGGTTATATCCTCTAAATCAGGCTGCTTGCCACTGCAGATTTTTTTCCATTGTGCTTTTGCATTTTTCATTTGTTTTTTCAGAGACGGGCTTGTCCTCAGGCAAATGAGAGTTTTAAATCAGTGCACTAGATCAGCAGTGAACAGCATATGCATTTTGATAACTATGACTGTGTTTAGCCACGCTTTTGAATATTAGCATAAAGTCTGCTCAACTTTGTTTATTATCTGCTGTTAAAGGGGAAGTGTAACATGAAAACGGCAGTTTTGTGAGTAATATGCACCAGACTAATGTGAACATGCAGATTTGCACTTATCTTTTTAAAGACACAGCTTTTATTCTTCCAAAAGAGATTTTGCAGTGGTTTGTTGAATTAGGCTAGTTCAGATAAACTAGCCCACCCATCTCAATGTCATTAAGACGCCCAATTTGCTCATTCTGAGCCCCATTTTCAGAGACCCATATGAGTGAGAGTCTGGATTTCTTCCTGGAAGCTCTCATATTGGTGCTGAGAGTAGAAAGATGTCGCAGAGGTGGGAATATCGCTCCACTGCCCGACCTCTTGCTCATTTTCACCAGCCTGCTAAGGCCCTTTTCAGCAGCCTCACGCTAAAGTCAAGCGTTTGAAGCGCTGGGATCCTGCTGATTGTTATTCTTCCAGCTGGAGGAAAATCCATACGCTTCACGATGCCTCCACACTGTCAAACTGAGCTGTTTCAGCAGCTGATAAATAGCTAATGATGTTCTTTGTGTTATGTGAAATTACCCAGAATCCTTTTAGGTGTTCAGAGCAATATGTGGCGTTGATACCATATGCTCTGCAGTCTGCATACACATGTTCAGTATATTTTTGTGTGTGTTTGTCAGGCTTCAGAGGAGGTGTCGAAATGTCTGGTGCTGATGAAGGAGATCCTGTACGGCACGAACGATAAGGAGCCGCACACAGAGACGGTGGCCCAGCTGGCCCAAGAGCTCTACAACAGCGGCCTGCTCATCTCACTGGTGGAGAACCTCCAGGTCATCGACTTTGAGGTGAGGATGCTTTAAGACGATAAATGACATTATAATACAAAGCACTACAAAAAACTTAACATTTATACTAGTGCTGGGCGGTTTGACCAAAATTTTATATCACTTTTTTTTTTCTTCGAAATCAAGCCGGTTTTCCGGTTTATGACGTTTTTTTTTTTTTTTATGCATGATCAGGTGTTCAAAGCATTTGTTATGCGATCTGGGAAAACCCACCACATGGTGAAATTTGACATTGCAGGTTTTGAGACCATATTAAAGCTGAGTTCAAGCCCTTTCCAAATATTTTTTTATTTTTTTTATAGTTTGTCTATAACAAAACAAAAGTTATGGTTACCGGAAGTCGGCTGATCGCTATGATTTTCAGAAACGGAATTTTGAGAAAAACAGGTCACGTCTTGCTAGCGTCTTTTTTATTGCCTTTTTTTCATATCACATATTTTAGTAATCATCATAGATTAGGCTTACGAACTCAAAATTCAACCTGTGAAAACCGTTTTGAAATTGGACGATTGAGAGGTGAGCAAGATCTTTTAAACGATCAGCTTCAAACTCTGTTGTGCTCCGCATCACACCACACGATAACGCTGGATAAAAATAAATAAATAAATAAATAACTTGCGTGCTGTTGTAGTTCACCCAGGACTGGACTTTATTCTGTTATGTGGTTTATTTTGATAGGTGAACTGTCTTTGTTGTGTTGAGAGAAGGAAAGCTAAACGGGAATTTTCCCAAGATATATTCAGAGATGATAAACAAGATATTATAGAATAATAATTTGATAAAAACACAATTTTGACAAAAACTGACATTCAATCTGTATTTAGACTTTACTGAAAATGTACCAGCGCGACATCCGTCGGGTTTTTCCCAGATCGCATCACATTTAATAAAATTGTTATTTCTTAACATTCTTGTAACCAGGAAATAACGTTAAAATACAACGTTTATATAACGTTCGTATAACGTTCTTATAACCAAGAAATAACGTTAATACAACGTCTAAAAAAACGGACGTTTTGAATGTTCCTAGAACATTCAGAAATAGCGTTTTTATAACGTAATGGGAACGTTATGAAAACATTCTTATAACCTAAAATTGTTATCTGGGGAAGAGGAGAGATCCGCGATTGCACTGAACACGTTTTATGTGCAGCCGGGTAACGTCTCCGGGTTCCACCATTTTCAAATATAACGACAACAACTCCTCTCCTGTGGCATCATGGGATAGTAAAGTGTCTATCGTATGCGCACTTCAGAATCTCGCCAGAAGTAGTAGGTCATCCTGGTACTTTTCGCCTACTGTTTTTCGAATTCTATGATTTCGGACATACTATTCTGCTCTCCTACTGTTTTTCGCATTCTATATAGTAAGGAAGCATTCAATTTCGGATGCAGCCCTATTCTTACAAGAGCAACGTGTATCTGAGAGAGATTCGCGCTCGCGCATTATATGATTGTACTTTCGCGCTACAATAATGCGCTCTCGATATTTGACAGGAAAATAACGCCATAGTTCTGCAGCATCAATCTTCCCTGTAACGTAACACCAGAGCACCTCAGCCTCGCCTCGCAGTCGATGATTACATGTGCAACATTTTAAAGGGTCCGCCTGAAACAGTGTCGCGCGGCACAGAGAATGAAATAAATCGGTATGGCGGTATATTAAAAATTAATATCATAACAGAAATATACACTGGTTTTCGGTACGAAATGGTATACCGCCCAGCACTAGTTTATAGTTACATTATAATTGTATTATATTCACACTAGCAGTCAAACTTTTGGGGTCAGTTATCTCTGTCTGTGGTATCCACATATGTCTATCATCTATTTTGCTCTATTGTTGTTTGAACATACATTTTTTTTTTTGCTCTTTTCTTTTTATTGATGATTCTAATAATAAAAAAAGGGTAAAAAGGACGTTTGCCAGATCTTCAACAACATCCTGCGCAGGCAGATCGGCACCCGCAGCCCAACGGTGGAATATTTCTGCTCTCATCAGGAAGTTCTCTTCATCTTACTCAAAGGGTGAGAAGTGATCGGTATTTTTGAAATGCGTCATGTGAGCATGTTACTTACAAACTTCCTGCATGGATAGGCTTCCAAATGTTGCAGTTTTCCTTCCATCACTCCATTCATTTTAGCAATAAATGGATGCATGCAGCATCAATATCAGAACAGCCAACATGAAGTAGATCTGAAATAATCAAGCTCCATTCACCTGAACACAGCCTCTGTTGAGCATTAATTTGTGTGTGTGAACGTGACGTTTCTACTGTGATGTCGTGGCAGGTATGAGACTCCTCAGGTGGCATTGAATTGTGGGATTATGCTGCGCGAGTGCATCCGGCATGAACCTCTCGCCAAAATCGTCCTCCACTCTGAACACTTTAAAGATTTCTTCAGCTACGTGGAGATGTCCACATTTGACATCGCTTCTGATGCATTTGCCACCTTTAAGGTGAACGCTATGTTTTATTAAATATCACATTATTCATTTATACTTGAGCTGCATGATTCTGGATAAATTGAGACGTTGTTTCAAACAGATCACGATTCTGAACAGATAACTTAACAAAATTACGTAATTTACTTCTGACATTTTAATTGCTATTTAAAATGTTTAATGAATCTGAACAAATGATTTAAAAACAAATTGGTTTGGATGAATGATTCAAGTACTCACTTTTTTGAACAAATCTCTTAAATGATTCAATGACTAATACATGTTTTAAAGGAGTAGTTCACTTTTAAAAAAAAACTTTTGCTGATGATTTACTCACCCCCATGTCATCCAAGATGTCCATGTCTTTCTTTCTTCAGTCGAAAAGAAATTAAGGTTTTTGATGAAAACATTCCAGGATTTTTCTCCATATAATGGACTTCAATGGGAACCAAACGGTTCAAGGTCCAAATGAGATTCAGTGCAGCTTCAAAGGGCTTTAAACGACACCAGACGATGAATAAGTGTCTTATCTAGGACCCTTTGAGTCATGACTTGAAAAAAGATTTGTTCATTTTGAAGAACGAGTTCGAACAGGACAGTCACGAAAGCTCATCACAGAACAGAGAAAGGCGAGCATTTGTGCTTATAAAACGTTGGCCTTTTTATTTATTTTTGAAATGAGCGATCGTTTCGCTTGATAAGACCCTAATTCATCGTCTGGTGTCGTTTAAAGCCCTTTGAAGCTGCACTGAAACTCTCATTTGGACCTTGAACTGTTTGGTTCCCATTGAAGTCCATTATATGGAGAAAATCCTGGAATGTTTTCATCAAAAACCTTAATTTATTTTCGACTGAAGAAAGAAAGACATGGATATCTTGGATGACATGGGGGTGAGTAAATTATCAGCAAGTTTTTTTTTAAAGTAAACTACTCCTTTAAGTCACTTGTCGCCATCTACTGGTGTAACTATGTAATTGATACAATCGTTATTTGAAGTTACTTTCTGGGTGATTTATTCTATTTTGATCTCTTCCATGTACTTGAGTCTTTATATCCGAACTATAAACTTTTATCCCAGTACTTCTGTGATTTAATGTTATAGAGAAATAACAAGACTGAGTGGTTGAACATCGATTGAATTGAATTGAATTTTGATCTTTTAATGAGTAATCGTGCAGCTCTAATTGATACATAAACTATTTGATAAATGGGAAATGACACTAAATATATTGTTTTTCGTTGTTGTTTTCACAGGACCTGCTCACAAGACACAAGGTCCTGGTGTCGGAATTTTTAGAACAGAACTATGACGCGGTAAAATATTGTTGTTGTTTTTTTGTACATTTTTTCATAGAATTGTGAAAAGCTGAGATTTTATAATGACTCTCTCCGATCTTCCAGGTTTTTGATAACTACGAGAAACTGCTTCACTCTGAGAACTACGTGACCAAGAGACAATCGTTGAAGGTGTGTGTTCTGACGTCTGATTTCTGTCGTCTGGAGCCTGTCCTGTCATTAACATCATGTGTTTGTGTGACAGCTGCTGGGTGAACTGCTCCTCGACAGACACAATTTCACAGTCATGACACGGTACATCAGTAAACCAGAGAACCTGAAGCTCATGATGAATCTCCTGAGGGACAAGAGCCCCAACATTCAGTTTGAGGCTTTCCATGTCTTTAAGGTACAAAAACTTTGAGACACTACTTGAATTTCCCCCTTCTTTTCCTTGCATGGAAAATACAATGTCAGGATTGAGGCTGTCAAACTCCAGAATTACAAAAAAGCCATAAAAATATCAAAAAGTTGTGAATATAAAGTGGCTCCATAGGAATATGTCACATTAAGTGTCTACTATGTACTAGATTAAAGGGATAGTTCACTTTGAAATTAATTATAATTTTTTTATTATTAATTATATATTAATTTTAGCTTACCTCAAAGGCTATCCAAGATGTAGGTGTCTTTGTTTCAGCAGTTGTTTTAATTTTGATATTTTTAGGTCAAACCGTTCTTGTCTATCAGTCATATAATGGAGGTCTATGGTCACCACCTCAAAGAGCATGCACAGAGAAGTGCAAATTAAACATAATTTAATGACTCGTAAATGTAAGTACACATTGATGGCCTAAGACATGAAACGAGCGGTTTGTGCAGTATTTATATCGTTTTTACCTCTTGTTACCACACAAAGTGCCCGCGCCCTCAGATCACTTGGACGTGGCTGTGGTTACAAGAGGTAAAACTATATGCAAACTGCTCGTTTCGTGTTTTAGGCCATCAGTGTGTACTTACATTTACGAGTCATTTAATCATGTTTAATTTGGACTTCTCTGTGCATGCTCTTTGAGGTGGTGACCATAGACCTCCATTATATGACTGACAGACAAGAACGGTTTGACCTAAAAATATCAAAATTGAAACTACTGTGGAAATAAAGACACCAACATCTTGGATGCCCTTGAGGTAAGCTAAAACATATCAAAAATTAATTTCAAACTGAACTATCCCTTTAAAGACACCTAACAGAAAGTGGGACCCTTATATTCATCAAAAGTGGTTCATATGAAACGCATATTACATATTACAGCTTGGTGTGAGAGACTCAAAAAATCATACTGAAAAAAGAACTTATTGTATGCTTCCCAGTTGTAAGAATCTTTTTGTTGTTGTATTTCCTCAGGTGTTTGTGGCCAATCCAAATAAAACGCAGCCCATCGTAGACATTCTTTTGAAGAACCAAACGAAACTCATCGACTTCCTTAGCAACTTTCAGAAGGATCGCACGGACGACGAGCAGTTTAACGACGAAAAGACGTACCTCGTCAAGCAAATACGAGACCTAAAGAAACCAGCCTCCTAAACTTTAGCTATCGCAGTATTAAGGAAAACAGAAAAAAACACACAAAAAAAATATTAACAATAATAATTCTATTTAAAATCTTGAAAAATGTGTCTCCTCTTAGTTCTGAGGCTTACAAAAGAAGGTTCCTGATCATTGATGTTCTCTGTTCTTATTTGCTTTTCTTTTTCCTCCTTTCTTTTCTTTTATCGCAAACTCGCGTGCCATGATTGGACGTTTTAAAAGTAGGAAGCAGGCAGTTTGAGTCGCAGGACGAACACATCAAGACACGTCGCGGATGAGGAAGCGCAGGTAAACTTTAATTTCCCGTTTCTGGACACTCCACACTCTCCCTGGCATCAGCAGCGCCACATGCCGGAAAAGAGCTGAAATTCCTAAATGATCAGTTACGAGCCGTCTCGATGTCTTGTAACGGCACTAATCTTCATTCTCGCATTCCTCCTTTCCGTCAGTATGACTTGCATTCGCTTTTATTCGATTAGCCTGTGCTTTGTTCAGAACACTACACACCTGATCATTTCCTCCCTGTTCTCTTTATTTCTGTTTGTGTTTTATAAGAATTATCTAGAAGGATGAATTCATTTATCAGTATTTTAATTATTGTTCATCTGAGCTGAAACAGGAAGCGCATGTGTGGGTCTTCATGTACATTTTGAGTTGCTGCCAGGCCGTTTTTTTTTTATTTTTATTATATATATATATATTTTTATTTTGATGTTTACCTAAAGCTGATTTTGCTCTTAAGGTGGTCGCCATTTTAGAAGAATCTTGGGAAATCGATTTTGGCACTGAGTGTATATTCCAACCGGTAGATTTCACGTAGATCAGTGGGTTAAATCTATAGTGCTTCGGCATTACTATCGTATGCTCTATACTATAGTGTCCTTAGTGCTATTGAGTTTGTTAACTTTAGTACATCATACTAAAGTACTTCTTATACTGTCGTGCAGCTGTAATAGTGTAATATTCATTTCTATACTATAGTATTCCTTTTACTGTAGTATGTATTGTGTGCTATAACCCATAATTCAGCTGTCTTTGATGATTTTGACAGAAGTAGATTGTCGCATAGCTGAAAAACGAGATGAAATGAGGACGCAAATGCACAAAACAGGTGCCTTTTGTTCTTGAGTTGTTAATTTCCTTTTTTTATTTTATTTTTTGAGAAGAGATTTTGGAAGGGGGAGCTTAATTTCTTTTTGTTGTTAATATGTTCTCGTTGAGCATATTTAGCTTGATTAAGCAATGAACCTCTTTAACTCACTATATTTGAGTTATGCTGTTGAAGAAAATTCATTAAATTTCATTCTTTTTTCCTCTACAGTTGATTGGTTTTTTACAATATTTAGTTTTATGTGATGAATAAAATATGTTTAGGTGGTTTGGACCATCACTCAAAAGTGTGAAGCAAATTCATTTGGACTCTAGGCAACAGGTTTCAGATTTGAAATATCCATCTGAGCCAAATTTATTGAATATATTTGTCAGAATTTACATGGACAGATTAAAATTTGAATTATTTTTTCCTACTACACATACATTTGCAGTTTCCATCTGAATAGTACCATATCAATAAAGAACAAATGAAGCACTGGCAGTCTCACTGACTCCTTTTTAAAAGAAAAAAGCTCATGGGGTACAGTAAATTAAGAACAAATCTTGATTTTAATAAATACATTTGATGTATTTATTCAGTTATTCTTGTCCTTTCAATTTAACAAATGTATAAACCATAGTGTTGCGTGGGATTTTAAAAACCATAAAAACCCAGTTTCTAAAATGCATATAATTTGATTTTTCTTTAACAGTCTTTCTTATTAAACTAATAAAACCAGCTGTATTGTAATTATAAGATAATACTAGTATCATTCAGCATGAGTGTGGCAGGGTAAATGTTCATTATCACCAGGAACTGAAACAGTTTGTGATGTATTAATGACGTTTTTAAGGAATAGTTCACTTCGGTAACAAACAGTTGATGGACCCCATTGACTTCCATTGTATTTTTTCCCCTACTGAAAGTCAATGGGGTCCATCAACTGACATTCTTCAAAACGTCATCTTTTGTGTTCAGCAGAAGAAAGAAACTCATACTTGAGGTTGAGTAAATGACCGAATCTTCATTTTTAAGTGAACTATTCCTTTAACATCATCTGTTGATGCCATACAGACAAGAGAGCAGCTTTCGAAATGTTTTCTATGATCGCAGTCTCTTATTGCACTGAAAATGGGGTTCCTTTTCTCTTCGTTTCATGCAGCCATCTGCAAAAAAAAAAAAAACACACATTCAGGGTATATTCCATGTAATTATGCATGCAGCTTTTAGGAACTTATTTGAGAAACTACATTGAATATCAGGTACTTCAAAGTTAATTTAATAAACTACAGTTATAAAAAAAGTGTTCAAAATAGTGAAAATGTGACCAGTCACTGGGTCTAAAAAACACTTTTAATTACACATTTTAACGTAAATTGTTGGTCTTGGTTAAAAAAGTACACAGGCATGTGACAATTACCAACAATACTGAACTGCATTTGGTAAAGTAGCTGCCATATCACCTTTTACCTATCCCTTTAGTAAGACAATTTGATAATAAGTGGGTATGTTTTAGAATTGAGGGAACGTTTACACGACAATGATGTACTAAAAACGGAAACGTTTTTCCTTCAAGAGCTTTGCGATTGAGTGTACAACTAGATTTGACATAAAATCGGAGGTATATTTTTACAGACTGCTATAGAAAGAGGAGCAAATGGATTGCTGCAATTCACAGAAACAACTGGACTCCAGTCAGCGAAAGGTGGGTTTGCAGTTATCATTTTGTGTCAATATGGTGAATTTAGGTGTAAAACCATACCCATATATTTTGTATTGTTATATATATTAACAACTCGTCAATTCAATATTTATCATTGCATATTCTAATAAGTAAATACACAAGTAATTAAGTGCCTGAGTATATTTTTAAATAATGTACGCAGTATTACCAATGTTAAGGAACAAATTGACCCCATCATGTTTGTTTCCTGTCATGGTTTATTCAGCAGAATAAACTTTACAATATTGTACATGCGTTGAATACAAACAGAACTGTGACAGGCACTGTACAGTGCTTTAACAACACCTCTAAAGTGCATGTAAGTAAGTAGTAGAAAGTTGTAGTAGATTGAGATCCCACGTAGCATTTATGCCATTATAAATATCTCAATATCTCAGCTCTGGAAGGGTCTAGAGCCTCCATTTTTGCACTCAGGTCAAAGTCTCGTGGCCCTCTATCAGAATTCAGAGTTTTGAGAAGATTGGAGAAACTTAATTTTTCGGCCGGAAACGAAAGGGGTAACACTGTCGTTTTTTTTTTCGGGTCGAAATTTTAAATTTCGATATCTCAGCTCTAGAAGGGTCTAGAGCCTCCATTTTTGCACTCAGGTCAAAGTCTCGTGGCCCTCTATCATAATCCAGAGTTTTGAGAAGATTGGAGAAACTTAATTTTTCGCCCGAAAATGAAAAAAACGAAAGGGGTACCACTGTCGTGTTTTTTTTTTCGGGTCGAATTTTTGAGTTTCGATATCTCAGCTCTGGAAGGGTCTAGAGCCTCCATGTTTGCACTCAGGTGTAAGTCTCATGGCCCTCTATCTGAATCCAGAGTTTTGAGAAGATTGGAGAAATTAATTTTTTCGCCTGAAAAAAAAAACGTAAGGGGTACCACTGTCGTTTTTTTTTTCGGGTCGAAATTTTGAATTTTGATATCTCAGCTCTAGAAGGGTCTAGAGCCTCCATTTTTGCACTCAGGTAAAAGTCTCGTGGCCCTCTATCAGAATTCAGAGTTTTGAGAAGATTGGAGAAACTTAATTTTTTGCCCGAAAACGAAAAAAAAAAACGAAAGGGGTAACACTGTCGTTTTTTTTTAGGATCGAAATTTTGAGGTTCGATATCTCAGCTCTAGAAGGGTCTAGAGCCTCCATTTTTGCACTCAGGTCAAAGTCTCGAGAAGGGTCTAGAGCCTCCATTTTTGCACTCAGGTCAAAGTCTCACAGCCCTCTATCATAATCCAGAGTTTTGAGAAGATTGGAGAAACTTAATTTTTTGGCCGAAAACGAAAAAAACGTAAGGGGTAACACTGTCGTTTTTTTTTCGGGTCGAAATTTTGAATTTTGATATCTCAGCTCTGGAAGGGTCTAGAGCCTCCATTTTTGCACTCAGGTCAAAGTCTCACAGCCCTCTGTCATAATCCAGAGTTTTGAGAAGATTGGAGAAACTTAATTTTTCACCCAAAAACGAAAGGGGTAACACTGTCGTTTTTTTTTTCGGGTCAAAATTTTGAATTTTGATATCTCAGCTCTAGAAGGGTCTATAGCCTCCATTTTTGCACTCAGGTCAAAGTCTCACAGCCCTCTATCATAATCCAGAGTTTTGAGAAGATTGGAGAAACTTAATTTTTCGCCCGAAAATGAAAAAAAACGTAAGGGGTAACACTGTCGTTTTTTTTTCGGGTCGAAATTTTGAATTTTGATATCTCAGCTCTGGAAGGGTCTAGAGCCTCCATTTTTGCACTCAGGTCAAAGTCTCACAGCCCTCTATCATAATCCAGAGTTTTGAGAAGATTGGAGAAACTTAAGTTTTCGCCCCAAAATGAAAAAAAACGTAAGGGGTAACACTGTCGTTTTTTTTTTCGGGTCGAAATTTTGAATTTTGATATCTCAGCTCTGGAAGGGTCTAGAGCCTCCATTTTTGCACTCAGGTCAAAGTCTCACAGCCCTCTGTCATAATCCAGAGTTTTGAGAAGATTGGAGAAACTTAATTTTTCACCCAAAAATGAAAAAAACGTAAGGGGTAACACTGTCGGGTTTTTTTCGGGTCGAAATTTTGAGTTTCGATATCTCAGCTCTGGAAGGGTCTAGAGCCTCCATTTTTGCATTTAGGTCAAAGTCTCACAGCCCTCTACCATAATCCAGAGTTTTGAGAAGATTGGAGAAACTTAATTTTTCGCCCGAAAATGAAAAAAAACGTAAGGGGTAACACTGTCGTTTTTTTTCGGGTCGAAATTTTGAATTTTGATATCTCAGCTCTGGAAGGGTCTAGAGCCTCCATTTTTGCACTCAGGTCAAAGTCTCACAGCCCTCTATCATAATCCAGAGTTTTGAGAAGATTGGAGAAACTTAATTTTTCGCCCGAAAATGAAAAAAAAAACGTAAGGGGTAACACTGTCGTTTTTTTTTCGGGTCGAAATTTTGAATTTTGATATCTCAGCTCTGGAAGGGTCTAGAGCCTCCATTTTTGCACTCAGGTCAAAGTCTCACAGCCCTCTATCATAATCCGGAGTTTTGAGAAGATTGGAGAAACTTAATTTTTCGCCCCAAAATGAAAAAAAAACGTAAGGGGTAACACTGTCGTTTTTTTTTCGGGTCGAAATTTTGAATTTTGATATCTCAGCTCTGGAAGGGTCTAGAGCCTCCATTTTTGCACTCAGGTCAAAGTCTCACAGCCCTCTATCATAATCCGGAGTTTTGAGAAGATTGGAGAAACTTAATTTTTCGCCCCAAAATGAAAAAAAACGTAAGGGGTAACACTGTCGTTTTTTTTTCGGGTCGAAATTTTGAATTTTGATATCTCAGCTCTGGAAGGGTCTAGAGCCTCCATTTTTGCACTCAGGTCAAAGTCTCACAGCCCTCTATCATAATCCAGAGTTTTGAGAAGATTGGAGAAACTTAATTTTTCGCCCCAAAATGAAAAAAAACGTAAGGGGTAACACTGTCGTTTTTTTTTCGGGTCGAAATTTTGAATTTTGATATCTCAGCTCTGGAAGGGTCTAGAGCCTCCATTTTTGCACTCAGGTCAAAGTCTCGCAGCCCTCTATCATAATCCAGAGTTTTGAGAAGATTGGAGAAACTTAATTTTTCGCCCGAAAATGAAAAAAAACGTAAGGGGTAACACTGTCGTTTTTTTTTCGGGTCGAAATTTTGAGTTTCGATATCTCAGCTCTGGAAGGGTCTAGAGCCTCCATTTTTGCACTCAGGTCAAAGTCTCACAGCCCTCTATCATAATCCAGAGTTTTGAGAAGATTGGAGAAACTTAATTTTTCGCCCGAAAATGAAAAAAAATGTAAGGGGTAACACTGTCGTTTTTTTTTCGGGTCGAAATTTTGAGTTTCGATATCTCAGCTCTGGAAGGGTCTAGAGCCTCCATTTTTGCACTCAGGTCAAAGTCTCACAGCCCTCTATCATAATCCAGAGTTTTGAGAAGATTGGAGAAACTTAATTTTTCGCCCCAAAATGAAAAAAAACGTAAGGGGTAACACTGTCGTTTTTTTTTTCGGGTCGAAATTTTGAATTTCGATATCTCAGCTCTGGAAGGGTCTAGAGCCTCCATTTTTGCACTCAGGTCAAAGTCTCACAGCCCTCTACCATAATCCAGAGTTTTGAGAAGATTGGAGAAACTTAATTTTTCGCCCGAAAATGAAAAAAAACGTAAGGGGTAACACTGTCGTTTTTTTTTCGGGTCGAAATTTTGAGTTTCGATATCTCAGCTCTGGAAGGGTCTAGAGCCTCCATTTTTGCACTCAGGTCAAAGTCTCACAGCCCTCTATCATAATCCAGAGTTTTGAGAAGATTGGAGAAACTTAATTTTTCACCCGAAAATGAAAA